>NC_047029.1:37990375-38336950 GCF_902652985.1 Pecten maximus | reverse complement strand
GTCATAACAATATCATGAACGTTATTAATCTTGTCTGGGGTTGCGACATCGGCAGGCCTTCCTCAAGGCTCTGTCGGCCGCACTTTAATTCCGCCACCCACCTTTTCACTGTAGCATATGAAAAAGCATCTTTCCCAGTATTGCTACCATATCATTATGGATATCCTTAGGTGTTAAACCATTTTAAAACTAATACTGGATCACTGGTCTTTCGCCAAGTTTGTCCATTTTGCAAAAGTCGCTTGTCTTGTTTAATTAAGAGTGCTACCTTGTCGATATAAACTAACCAAATGATACCATTCCTTGGGTACATGGCCCTATACAGTGAGAGAATAGTAGGACTTAAAAAGAACATCCTTGAGTACCTCCTTCAATACGAGACTCACAACATGTCAAGTATCTCTCGTAAAGTAATGATCTTATCAAACTCTATTAAGAACTCTTAATATAGCAAGAAGACTGTTTGAAAATCATTCAACCGCTAAGGTTGTGATAAAAAGATCTTTCTGAAAAACATCAAACAAACCAATCGGAGTATTTAATTCATTCCAACGCCTCCTTTTATGCCGTATGTATGTAATACTATTCACACTCACCATTTTCATTTAATGTCAAAATGGATTTTTATTCTCTTTTTTTTTCTTTATTTGTCATGTTGCATGACTAATGTTAATCCCACTGCGTTGGATAATAAAAAAACGCATACTTTTTGGCTATACTGTCCAGAGAGAGGAACTATGTTTTATCTCTACTGAACATAAGTCTTTCGTACATTAACATGGAGTGCCTTACGTAGTCACTGTTTTTTAAATCGCATTAGAACTGATTATATAATGCCTTGTCTTTAATTCATGTTATGTATATACATGTATGTACAATGATTTGTACTGATGCTAACCATAAAGATTCTCTGGCTAGGCACGCTGATTTCATAACTCCGTTGGTAACCTTTCATATTGTACCCAAATCAAATTTCTATATTTCCAAACTCAAAATAACTGCGACTACCTACCACTACATTCTTTTGTTTTATTCTTAAATTGTGTTTCAAATAATCAGAAATACGACAGGGTATACAACCAGACCTCAAGTGAGTTAGGAACGGAATCCTGTCCAGTTGGTGTAGAACTAGTATTTCGTTTACTCTCAGCATAAATCTCTCACTTATACACAAACAAATTCTGGGTTACTTTGTGCAGATTAACCTGCAAAATTTCTTCAATAAATAATATTTTAAGTTGCTTTACTTTACTCTGTTTATCTGACCAGCTAAAGATCGAAACATTAGTAAAGTCCCTCGATTATAAACCAATCAATATACATAATTACATTTCTGTTTTTTATTCATTTATTTATTTGGTTTTTTTTTAATTTGACTTTGTATATAAAATGATGGGTTTTTTATGATGTCGTTGACAAACGACCTTCCGTTTTCACTGTATACACACTATGAGCCCGAGAAATCATCTTCGTATTTAAAGAACGTATACATCACAGCCACCTTTATCTAATATAGTGGTCTGGTGGCGGAAAGGTAACACACTTACTTATCACCTAAGCGGTTGGGGTTCGATTCCCCGATCAGAAGTGAAAAGGTCAAGAGGTCAGCCGCCCGCCCACGTGGGTTTTCTCGGATAGGTTTCATCCGCCACAAACATCTGACGAGTGCTTCCATTCGAGCCAACAAGCGTGATTATTTAAGATAAACTTTTTGTTCGCAATGGTTGTAAAAAAAAATCTAAAATATCACATAAGTGAATGTCAATACAAATCTGTGTCCTATGTTTTAAATGATTAGTTGATGAGATGTAATTGGAATAAGGGCAAACATTCATAGTAAAACGTTATGTTTGAGAAGCGTGACCTTTATAAAAGTTAAACTGTTCGACCACCCATTCAATTGATTTTGATATGTTCAAATTTCGATTTTCTACATCAATACTTTTGAATTTCTATCATATCTATTTTATTTATTTATCTATATAATTTAAGTTAAAACAATCTTTTTTTTATTCTGGAGTATTGGATTTGCCACCTGAAATTGTCATTAATTTTACTACCTAAATGCCGTAGGTTAGACCACGTTTTTTTGAGTGGCAATGAACCAACTGCGGATATAAACAAAAACAAAATAATTTACTACATAGCACGTGATGTGAACACATTGATTCAACTTTTTTCCTAAACTTTTATCTAGACTATTTATTTATGCCATCTGTACCCCAACTGAAATGCTTTCTAAGTAATTACGATAGGCATTCGGCGAGTTATCGACCGAGGGGGGCATTAACACAAACATAACGATATTGTTCGTTGTTTATCTACTTAATTTGTGTAACTGTTCCATGTTCTATATGTATAGGTGATTGTTTGTAATGTATTTGTGTCATGATAAAGGGGCGGATTGCATCTAACATTCGACAATTTACTTGTTTGTACTGTCGTTATTACTACATGACAACTTATCTATTTCTAGTAATAGCTTAATTACAGTAGTTACCTTGGCGTAATATTTACACATCCAGGTTGTTGGAGAGGTAGAATTCAAACAGCTCGAATCATTCTGTGGAGCGTATGAATTTAGAAGAGCACAATTCCGTATCGTTTCCGATACACAAAACTGCAATATTCCACAACCAGATTTTTCCGAACAGGATACAGCGCATTCCAATGCCGAAGCGTAGTCAGACGATGTAATATTGATAGAATGATAATAACACAACTTGCCGAACATATATGATGTATCAAACATAGCTGATTCACTTTTAGAAAATATTATCAGCAGGAACATGATGATAGTAGTTCCTTTATCGTCTACAACAACCATCGTGTCAGTGGTTAACTCGCTGAAGCCAATTCCTCAATATTCGGATTTCTTACATTGATGATTCGTGCAATCGATACCCCGTACAATGAGGCAAGACCAGAAAGAGTTGTAGCGACTCAGACGATCACGACATCAACAGACGTACATAAAGGCAAATGATCGCTACACGACATCCCGTGTTTGATAAAGAATGCTTTGTTTAAGCTTTGTAAACATGCAAGATGCAGTTTGTTCATTAGGAACCAACGCATTTATTCAATCTATTGAAAGATGATGGATAACGATCAATATAAGTCACCGTTTGTAACAAACAAACATGTTTATACTCACACTGGCTGTTTTTCCTAATTCCCATATTGATAGGGATAAGCCACTCCCTACGACCCATACCTGTATATTGTAAGCGTCACATCCGGAGTCATACAGTAAAGGTTATCGCTCATTGGTCAGTTTTAACTGGGCATCCAAGCAATGAAAAACAATATCAGAAGGTCGCCATTTTAATATCAGAGATCAAAACATTATCCAGGAATTTAACAATGTAGTATTTACTCTCCAACCCCTCCAAGTTATTATTATGTTGTTGTATATATACACATCATGTGAACTTTTTTATTTGCATAGATGTCTAGTATTATGCAATGCATGCAAATGAAGTTGAAACACAATTTTCATCAATATTGTGTACTTTTTATTTATTTGTTTTTCTAAATTTTGGTAAAATTACATATAAATGGTTGTCTAGTATCTGTTGTCCATAGATCAGTAATTTGGCGGACTATTTTTTTTCCCGCTCACCTTTGCTGATATAATGAGTAATTCTAAGAAATGTAATGATTAATTGGAATATTTCAATTAGCATAATCAACGTAAAGAATGTAGTTCGATAAAATAAAAAGTGGGCCAATTAATCGACACACATTTGTCTTTCTGGTTTTTATCTGGTACACAAGTTTACAATGATACAACCCAGTAAACAGAACTCTGCAGACACTGGAGTTAGGATAAAACCATAACGCATGACAAGAGAAAACATAAACAGCCCGGGAAGTGATCTAGTCACACACCTTACTTAAGACAGTTATTTACAAACAGAAATGACATTTACTGCAAACACAAAAACTTAAATATATTGAAATAAGTTTAACTGTAAGTATCAGCTATAAAAACGACTTAATATGTCTTAAAATATACGAAAGTTGTATAGAGACATTTCATGAATATCTAAATTCAGGGGAAACCTTAGTTGTACATTACTGTTAACAAATAGTTTTTAAATAAAAGCAAGAGTGTTGTACTTAACGTTTTAGATCTAATCCAGGGACTTCCTAGCCCGTTTAAGTATCACGTGACCGTATGCCTTGATGCCTTTAAAAGTTTGTGACGATTCATTGTGAAGATGGTAGATTTACATTATTATTTTTGCGTTCGGGAGGTATGACTGTCCATGCAGCCGTGACATGGTTGCTAATTCACCAGATAAGTGTCCTGAATATTTACCCGAGGCATTGCATGACTGTTCACCTGAGTTTGAAATGACTGTTCACTCGAGGCTGACATAGCTGCTTATTCAACCGAGACGTATCATGACTGTTCACCCGAGTGTGACAAGACTGTTCACTCGAGACTGACATAGCTTATTATTCACTCGGGACATGTCATGACTATTTACCTGAGGCATGGTATGACTGTTCACCTGTGTCTGACATGATTGTTTGTTCACCCCAAGTTGACATGATTGTTTGCCCACGGCGTGACATGACCGTTTACCTGTGTCTGACATGATTGTTTGTTCATCCCAAGTTGACATGATTGTTTGCCCACGGTATGACATGACCGTTTACCTGTGTCTGACATGATTGTTTGTTCATCCCAAGTTGACATGATTGTTTGCCCACGGTATGACATGACCGTTTACCTGTGTCTGACATGATTGTTTGTTCATCCCAAGTTGACATGATTGTTTGCCCACGGTATGACATGACCGTTTACCTGAGACTGGCATGACTGTTTACCTAAGCCATGACATGGCTGTTCATACGAGTCGTCTGACATGACTGTTTGTTCACCCGA
The DNA here is from genome assembly GCF_902652985.1 of Pecten maximus. NCBI lineage: Eukaryota > Metazoa > Mollusca > Bivalvia > Pectinida > Pectinidae > Pecten > Pecten maximus. Next base: position 38,332,050 of record NC_047029.1, on the reverse strand, counting down.
GGCTGACATGATTGTTCACCCGAGGCATGACATGAATGTTTACCCGAGGCATGACATGAATGTTTACCCGAGGCATGACATGATTGTTTACCCGAGGCTGACATGATTGTTCATCCGAAGCATGACATGATTGTTCACCCGAGGCATGACATGATTGTTCACCCGAGGCTGACATGAATGTTTACCCGAGGCTAACATGATTGTTCACCCGAGGCTGACATGATTGTTCACTCGAGGCTGACATGATTGTTCACCCGAGGCATGACATGATTGTTCACCCGAGGCTGACATGATTGTTCATTCGAGGCTGACATGATTGTTCACCCGAGGCTGACATGATTGTTCACTCGAGGCTGACATGAATGTTTACCCGAGGCTGACATGATTGTTCACTCGAGGCTGACATGATTGTTCACCCGAGGCTAACATGAATGTTTACCCGAGGCTAACATGATTGTTCACTCGAGGCTGACATGATTGTTCATTCATGAAATATGTTGTTATTTAAACGAGGTTTATTGGTACCTAAATCTGTATGGCCTAGAAATCATAGCATTATTCTTGTTCCTATCAACACAGAATAATGACGTGATCGTTTAGCGTTGCACCTAGGACAGATTATGTCGTAGTGTTAGGAGTCGTTCAAGTTTGAGTACTGACCTGGCAGTTACAAGCAGGAAACATGGCTTTCAGAAGGGAATGAAATATATATTATTTTTGCTGAACATGCAAATAAAGGAAACACGTTTCCTAGAAAAGATATTATTCAACGTCCTATCAACAGGTATGCGTTTGGTGAGTGGGTTTTGTTAGGTTGTGGTAATTGTTTTCGGAATAAAAAGCAAAGTTACACTTAAAGATTAAAATTCTTATGGTGATGGTCTGCAATAAATCGCGTTCATTCTAAAGAACATTTGTAAAGGGGACACATTTTCCTTCTACTACTTCGAGATCAAAAGCACGATAAAGATCCAACAGTCCACTGATCTAATGGCATTATCCACAATTTATGACTGTTTTACACTCCCACACTTTGTACGCCAAATATTGCTTTACCGACCTCAGTAATACAAAAGTGTATATACATATATATATATATCTATTTACCGAAACCTATGTGATATAAATGTATCTCTGAAGATTTCATTATCATTTTTAAATTTTCAGACTGTTCATGCGTACGTAAGTAACTTTGCTTATTTAAACATTCAAGCTTTATTTGTAGGTATTTATTGTACTCGGGCAAAACTAGCTTTGTCGATTTCCTTTGCAAAATTGTATTGTTGTTTCTGCGATTTCTATCATCCTAGTCAATAGTCATACTATATAATCATATGTTCCCTGATTGTTGAAGGGGTGTTAAACCAAATTCTAATTAAATCTTACCGGCCACAGGTTTAGTATCTAGTCGCGTAAGAGTTGTTTTAAAAAAGAAATTACAAATTTTATAAAAACAAATAATTTATGCTTATACTCTTGTTAAGCCCTAAAAAATAATTTTGCAATTCATTTGAAGTCATCGTAATTATTTTTCAAACAATTGTAGCTGGTTTTATCATGAACTTATAGCAGTTATTGTCGGCATGGACCTGTAACTATTTCCCAGACGCCATCTTAGCTATTGTTGACGACAGTTGTAGCTATCTTTACTGGCATTTGTAACCGTTTTGTCATGCATTTGTAAATGTTTTTGCCATAAACTTGTAGCTATATATGCCATGAACTTGTATCTATATATGCCATGAACTTGTAGCTATATATGCCATGAACTTGTAGCTATATATGCCATGAACTTGTATCTAAATATGCCATGCATTTGTAACGATATTGCCGTGCCCTTAAACTAATTTTGCTATTCACTTTATTTGTGTCATGCGCTTGTTACTTGTTTTATAATAAATTTGTCACTATTTTGTTGCTAGTACTGTCATGCATTTGTACCTATTTCTGCATCCATTCGTACTTTTCTCCCCATTCACTTGTTACTATTTTCCCCATTCACTTGTAACTATTTCCCCGTTCATCTGTAATTATTTCTCCCATTCACTTGGAACTATTCCCCCCATTTATCTGTAATTATTTCTCCCATTCACTTGTAACTATTTTCCCCGTTCATTTGTAACTATTTCCCCCATTCACTTGTAACTATTTCTCCCATTTACTTGTAACTATTTCCCCCATTCACTAGTAACTATTCCCCCCATTTACTTGTAACTATTTCCCCCATTCACTAGTAACTATTCCCCCCGTTCATCTGTAATTATTTCTCCCATTCACTTGTAACTTTCCCTCATGCACTTGTAACTATTTCCCACTTCACTTGTAGTTATTTCTCCCATTCACTTGGAATTATTCCCCCATTTACTTGAAATTATTTCCCCCGTTCACTTGTAACTATTTCCCCCCATTGACTTGTAACCATTCCCCCCCCCCCCACCCCCCATTTACTTGTAACTATTTCCCCCGTTCACTTGTAACTATTTTCCCCGTTCACTAGTAACTATTTCCCCGCGTTCATCTGTAATTATTTCTCCCATTTACTTGTAACTATTCCCCCCATTCACTTGTAACTATTTCCCCCGTTCACTTGTAACTATTTCCCCCCATTTACTTGTAACTATTTCCCCCATTCACTAGTAACTATTTCCCCCGTTCATCTGTAATTATTTCTCCCATTTACTTGTAACTATTCCCCCCATTCACTTGTAACTATTTCCCCTGTTCACTTGTAACCATTTCCCCCCATTTACTTGTAACTATTTCCCCCGTTCACTTGTAACCATTTCCCCCATTTACTTGTAACTATTTCCCCTGTTCACTTGTAACCATTTCCCCCCCATTTACTTGGAACTATTTCCCCTGTTCACTTGTAACCATTCCCCCCCCCCCCCCCCCCCCCCCATTTACTTGTAACTATTTCCCCCGTTCACTTGTAACTAATTCCCCCCATTTACTTGTAACTATTTCCCCGTTCACTTGTAACTATTTCCCCCATTTGCTTGTAACTATTTCTCCCATTCACTTGGAACTATTCCCCCATTCATTTGTAACTATTTTCCCCGTTCACTTGTAACCATTTCCCCCCATTTACTTGTAACTATTTCCCCTGTTCACTTGTAACCATTTCCCCCCATTTACTTGGAACTATTTCCCCCGTTCACTTGTAACCATTTCCCCCCATTTACTTGTAACTATTTCCCCCGTTCACTTGTAACCATTTCCCCCCATTTACTTGTAACTATTTCCCCTGTTCACTTGTAACCATTTCCCCCCATTTACTTGGAACTATTTCCCCCGTTCACTTGTAACCATTTCCCCCCATTTACTTGTAACTATTTCCCCCCATTTGCTTGTAACTATTTCTCCCATTCACTTGGAACTATTCCCCCCATACATTTGTAACTATTTCCCCCATTCACTTGTTACTTTTTCCTCAGTCACTTGTAACTATTTCCCACTTCACTTGTAGTTATTTCCACCCGTTCATCTGTAATTATTTCTCCCATTTACTTGTAACTATTTTCCCCCATTTACTTGTAGCTATCCCCCCTCGTTCACTTGTAACTATTTCTCCCATTCACTTGGAACTATTTCCCCCGTTCATCTGTACCCATTCCCCCCGTTCACTTGTAACTAATTCCCCATTCACTTGTAACTATTTCCCCGTACATCTGTAACCATTTCCCCCGTTCACTTGGAACTATTTCCCTTATTCACTTATTTTATAATGCCAAATGCTTTTAGATATATTTTTTTAAGATTTTAAGTTTAGCAGAACTATTACATTCGTTATCACATTGTATTATTATCAAATTGGACAACATCGTATAACGGTTTAATTTACGACAGTAAAAGGGTATTTAACTAACTTTTGAATAGAGCTCGTTTTCATATTAAAATGGAGTCTTTTGTCATCCTTGTTTTAGATCTTGTAGGTAATTTTTTCTCCATTTTTTAATATCACACATACATGTTTGTAGCCCAGCTCATCACTATTTCATTTCCCGTTTCGACATCTGGCTCATTCTGCGTGGCCGTACCTGGATAAACAGGTCGAACACTGTCGAAATGTGTAATTTCCTTTCAGAAGCAATACCCCCCATTGTGAGTCAATCATCTATATCGGTTGCGGTAAAGTAGATTTATTTCTAACTTGAGCGAGATAGCATCAACCTCCATTTCCTCATCTGGGTATGTGGCAATCGTAGGCCCTTTAGGCAGTTTGTTACTGTATCTTACACACCATAGGTTTTTGCTAACATGACACTATTCTTTGTGATGCGTGAATGGAATCCAGTTGTTTTGCTGACCTAGTCTATCTTGACAGTGGTAGGGTCATGTATAACTTTATAAACACCCGCAAGACCCACTGGTATCAACCGCAGCTTACTAGACCAGACCGTTTCCACGGAGTATATTTACTAGTTAAAAGAAGGAACGGAACTTACTTATGGCCGGATTACAGAACAGACACAGTTCGGATTATGCAGGGCTGAGGTAATATGTAAAGAGAAGGACTTTGTGGGACTAGATAATTGATTGGTTTAATAAAAACAATCTTGATTAGACATAATCCTGTTGAGACAGACCATTGTTTTTACAAATTTAAATATGACGTTCCTCCTTCAATGACATATTATTTTTACAGCTGTTGGATATGGATATGGAGGAAAATAATTTAAATGAAAGATCCCTGGATACGAAGGAGGAAATTCTGTTGATGGACAAAGATAATGAAACCAGTAAAGTTGAGGTAGAATATGATCTGACCACGCCCGAAACATTACTATACAAAGTCACGGATACACCGCCTGTCTACATGTCCATCTTCTTTGCACTCCAGGTAAAGTTATTGTCTTCTACTATACAGGATTTTGAAAATTTAATGAAAACCAAACGAACAATTAACGGTCAGCATCTTATTGGAAAGTAGTTTATTACCGTGTGGTATCTGAGGTTCCACATGTTAGATGTCTGTTTCTATATCAAGCTGTTTAATAACCTTGTATTTGTTATTGTGCGTCATCCACACGAGTTCAACAAAACTTCCAACATTGACAGCATTTATTTTCTTTGTGTTTTTTTTTCAAATAAGCATTTGCATCTACCTGACCAGACGTATGTTCTGTTATTCTTTTTCCATGTGTAGCAAGCACTCCTGTCCTTGTCTGGATCGTTGGCGATCTCAACCTTTGTAGCCGATGTCGCGTGTGCCTCCGACTTCCCAGACATCAAAACAGACCTCCTCAGCTCCACAATGTTCATGAATGGCGTCACGACACTCCTACAGGTTACACTTGGTATAAGGTACCAAAGGGGTTATATATTACAATACTGTATATAAGGTACCAAAGGGGCTATATATTACAATACTGTATATAAGGTGCCAAAGGGATTTTATATTACAATGTACCAAAGGTATTTTATATTACAATACTGTATATAAGATACCATAGGGATTTATATTACAATACTGTATATAAGGTACCAAAGGGATTTTATATTATAATACTGTATATAAGGCACCAAAGGGATTTTACATTATAATACTGTATATAAGGTACCAAAGTGAAGTGATTTTACATTACAATACTGTATATTAGGTACCACGATGATTTCACATTACAATACTGTATATAAAGTACCACGGTGATTTTACATTACAATACTGTATATAAAGTACCAAGGTGATTTCACATTACAATACTGTATATAAAGTACCACGATGATTTCACATTACAATACAGTATATTAAGTACCACGGTGATTTCACATTACAATACTGTATATAAGATACCACAGTGATGTTACATTATAATACTGTATATAAGATACCACAGTGATGTTACATTACAATACTGTATATAAAGTACCACGGTGATTTCACATTACAATACTGTATATAAAGTACCACAGTGATTTCACATTGCAATACTGTATATAAGGTACCACAGTGATTTTACATTGCAATACTGTATATAAGGTACCACGATGATTTCACATTACAATACTGTATATAAGGTACCAAAGTGAAGTGATGTTGCATTGCAATACTGTATATAAGGTACCACAGTGATTTTACATTACAATACTGTATATAAGGTACCACGGTGATTTCACATTACAGTACTGTATATAAGATACCACTGTGATTTCACATTACAATACTGTATATAAGATACCACGGTGATTTCACATTACAATACAGTATATAAGATACCACGGTGATTTCACATTACAATACTGTATATAAAGTACCACGGTGATTTCACATTACAATACTGTATATAAGATACCACGGTGATTTCACATTACAATACTGTATATAAGATACCACGGTGATTTCACATTACAATACTGTATATAAGATACCACGGTGATTTCACATTACAATACTGTATATAAGGTACCACAGTGATTTTACATTGCAATACTGTATATAAGGTACCACGATGATTTCACATTACAATACTGTATATAAGGTACCAAAGTGAAGTGATGTTGCATTGCAATACTGTATATAAGGTACCACAGTGATTTTACATTACAATACTGTATATAAGGTACCACGGTGATTTCACATTACAGTACTGTATATAAGATACCACGGTGATTTCACATTACAATACTGTATATAAGATACCACGGTGATTTCACATTACAATACAGTATATAAGATACCACGGTGATTTCACATTACAATACTGTATATAAAGTACCACGGTGATTTCACATTACAATACTGTATATAAGATACCACGGTGATTTCACATTACAATACTGTATATAAGATACCACGGTGATTTCACATTACAATACTGTATATAAGATACCACGGTGATTTCACATTACAATACTGTATATAAGATACCACGGTGATTTCACATTACAATACTGTATATAAGATACCACGGTGATTTCACATTACAATACTGTATATAAAGTACCACGGTGATTTCACATTACAATACTGTATATAAGATACCACGGTGATTTCACATTACAATACTGTATATAAGATACCACAGTGATGTTACATTACAATACTGTATATAAGGTACCACGATGATTTTACATTACAATACTGTATATAAGGTACCAGTGATTTCACATTACAATACTGTATATAAGATACCACTGTGATTTTACATTACAATACTGTATATAAAGTACCACGGTGATTTCACATTACAATAGTGTATATAAGATACCACGGTGATTTCACATTATAATACTGTATATAAAGTACCACGGTGATTTAACATTACAATACTGTATATAAAGTACCACGGTGATTTTACATTACAATACTGTATTTAAGGTACCAAAGTGAAGTGATGTTACATTACAATACTGTATATAAGATACCACTGTGATTTTACATTACAATAGTGTATATAAGGTACCACTGTGATTTTACATTACAATACTGTATATAAAGTACCACGGTGATTTCACATTACAATAGTGTATATAAGATACCACGGTGATTTCACATTACAATACTGTATATAAAGTACCACGGTGATTTAACATTACAATACTGTATATAAAGTACCAAAGTGATGTTACATTACAATACTGTATATAAAGTACCACAGTGATTTCACATTACAATACTGTATATAAAGTACCACAGTGATTTTACATTACAATACTGTATATAAAGTACCACAGTGATTTTACATTACAATACTGTATATAAAGTACCACGGTGATTTCACATTACAATACTGTATATAAAGTACCACAGTGATTTTACATTACAATACAGTATATAAGGTACCACGGTGATTTTACATTACAATACTGTATATAAAGTACCACGATGATTTCACATTACAATACTGTATATAAGGTACCAAAGTGAAGTGATGTTACCTTACAATACTGTATATAAGGTACCACAGTGATTTTACATTACAATACTGTATATTAGGTACCACAGTGATTTTACATTACAATACTGTATATAAGGTACCAAAGTGATTTTACATTACAATACTGTATATAAAGTATCACTGTGATTTCACATTACAATACTGTATATAAAGTACCACAGTGATTTTACATTACAATACGGTATATAAAGTACCACGGTGATTGCACATTACAATACTGTATATGAAGTACAACGGTGATTTTACATTACAATACTGTATATGAAGTACAACGGTGATTTCATATTACAATACTGTATATGAAGTACAACGGTGATTTCATATTACGATACTGTATATAAAGTACCACAGTGATTTTATATTACAGTACTTTACATAAGGCACATAATAATGATTTCAAAATACGGCTAGTTTTTTCTAATCGTCACACTGTTTTCACGACCCATTGGCTATCGCGTAATAGTTCGTGGCATTACTGCAGCAGAATGGAAACATACCCGGTAAAGGTAAAAAAAAAACCCGGCCGTTGATTTGGGGTCTTATGTCATTTAAATATCTACAATTTGTATCGTGATACGGGGACGGGATTCCATGTTTGTTTTACCGGGACAGAAGGGGTGGCTGTATATTAACCCATTTACGAATACGGCTGAGCCTTGTAGGTAGGACCCCATAAGTTAGTTTCCGTCTCACAAAAAAATGCTAACTAACGCGGCAAATTACTGATTATATAAATACTCTCATTCAAATTGGAGCTCTTTCTTACAATGCACACATTTACATATATCTCACCAACAACGCCAAAAACGGACAACAGATAGAAATTACTGCCGGAACACAAGAACACGACCTTGTAAGGTCGTTACACCGAACTATTATTAGTAACAAGGTATACGTATGAAACACGATAGTGGCAAACGTACGGCACGTGACACAATACTGATAATTACTTAGGTTTACCGGTGAGGTAACGCTTCAATGTAACAATAGAAATATAGCATGTAGTCGTAACAATTCACGTGTTGACTTCCTGTAATAAAGTAATGTTTACTGTTTTGTACTCACAGATTACCACTGTTCCAGGGGGCTACACCTGTGTACGTTATTCCTCTGTTAGCCCTACAGCGTCTTAATTCCAACTTCTGTACTGTGCCGGGTAAGTGGTCCCCTTCATAACATCTTTCAATAATACACAAAGTATTAACAAATTTCAATAGATATGTTATATCATTTAATCAGTTCATCCATCTTGTTCATTATATTTCATAGACCAATGATTGGGTTACGTCAATATAATACTTATGATGCCACTTAGAAATGGGTCATCGCAACTAATGATATATTATGGTTTTCCAGGGAGTAGTATCAGTGTTACAAATGAAACTATGTACAACTTTGAAGCATTAAATATGACATCGCATTTTGACATGGAGAGCAAACGAAGATTCGCGTTCTACAGGTTGCGAGAGGTAAGTTGTTTATAAGATTTTAAACAAAAATGCTTCATTTAAGATTATGTAAAGAGTATCAATTCAATTAATTTGGGAAAAAAACATCAATGGTAAGCATTGTATGTCAAATCAATTGTCTTTCCCCCCAATAAGCAATAGTGCAGTTACAATGCAAATGAGCACAAGGCATTGTGTAAATGTGTGCATTCAATTCTGTCTGAAACCAGAACAATATAATAACAAATCAAAGTTTGACTTGAAATAGAACAGAGATTTTAACCAGGTGTTCTGGAAAGGAACGTGTTTTCTGTTTCATCGACTACACTAAAAATATTAAACGTTAATCATACAAGCGGAATGTAGTTTCATTTCGACCTAAATTCTATTGCGCTATGATGTACTTTCGCAAAATCTTGATCCCATTTGTACGTGTAATGCAAATTGATTGTTCTATACAGATACTTTTAAGTCCTAGATTTCACGCGTTTACCTCTACGGGAAAAATCTTCAGTATATCGATTCAGTTTGATATTTGTGATACGGCATATACTTTATACATTGCTAAATTAGTGTAAAATGGTGATATTATATTGAGTGAGCGATCTTCTGCAATATTTGCCTGTCTCTGAATATTAAAACCAATTGTCCCTGTACTGTCACCAAGGAAAACACATTTCCTATACATTGTTCCTACTCGTTGACTGACAATCATTAAATGTCTAAACTAATGATAAAATCTGCATTCTCTGATGTTGACACAGTTTCAGGGGTCCCTGATCCTCGTCGGTCTTGTCCACTGTTTTGTTGGTCTCACAGGAACCGTGGGGTTCCTCATGAGGTTTATTGGACCTGTCACCATTGTACCTACCATCCTTGTGGGCGGAATATTCATATCAAGATCGTCTAGTAAATTCGCCAAGGCACACTGGGGGATATCGGCTGTGTATGTAAATATTATAAAACCGTATTGTTTCTTTCATCCCTGAAAACACACCGAAGGAAAATTAGTACCGTCAGTATATAATGGCATGGAACACAATGACAGATACATTAGTGTTTAATGGAATGTCTACAAATCACTGGAATACATGCGGTTATCACAGTAAGCTCGACATCTGTATCATTTGTAATACTATGGTTATATTGATCTACCAAGTTGTTATTGTAGCTGTATTACGTTTTGACTCTTACACCATACTCTAATTTTTATTCAAAGAGGTACACATCATGTGTGTGTTCTTCTTGACGGTTCTCTAGACATGTGTCTCCTAAAATTGACATGAGTCTAATTGCAACGTGAATAAGCTCAACACTATATGTTGATTCTAATTAGGGGATAGTACGTTGTTTTGAGTGTCTATACTGGCGATTTATTTTATTTGAACTCGAGACCGATAGAACGAGAGTTTAAACCAAATTTCGTGTTCTAATCGCCAGTATAGCTACGAAAATCAACGTACTATCCCCATTCTAACACGTTTATTGTCAAATATACGTATAAACTTTGTTTTACATCGCTACAAATACACTGTAAAGTACTATGTGACCTCCGCTAGTGACCTGCCATACTGTAGCGGACTGCCCAATCAGAAAGAAGCTTTCAAAGTCGGTCATTTAGCCACGCCCATAATCGCGAGAGTTCGATCTGTATGTTGACGAAGCGGTGTATTTGGATTGTTGTGAAAGTCCTGTTACCGAAGATCTAAATACGTATATGGATTTACTCTGTATGCGTAGCGATATGTGCGTTTCGACAAAATCAGTGTTGATGTGTTTCTATAGTCCCAACCGTTATGTGAAGGTTGGTGCACTAATTGTTCCATTTCATTTCGGATTCTACTTGGCTAGATGCCTACAAACGGACGAAATGAACGTTCAATCAATAAATGACGGTAAGAACAATATTGACTATATTTGTTTAATTAATTCACCGAAATACATTCCATTTGGTACTGTACACTTCTTTCTGATCATGTGTTTGCTACGTTGTTATAGGCCTAGCCCTACCGTATCCCTCACATAAGTTGTTAGAACAGTAACTTTTGGAGAATATGGAGTATTCTTTCTTAACAGATATATATTTCAACTATAATACTTATAGATATTAACAGTTGTATTATGAATTGCAAATTGCCCTGTCTGTGACGTCAGACGGCTGAGGGCAAGGTCGTTTATTTTGTTGCTGAGTCCGATTGTGAAGAGGGTTGTTGATGAACGTTTGTTCAGGATGTCGCATCGGACATGATAGTTTCTGATTAACACCAGCTCTAGCTTGAAGAATGTCAGAGTATTGCCATTTTTGCGACTCCGAACTGTCAGCATTAAAATGCTTCAGTGACGACTCTCGTTACGATAACCCTAACACAATGGTTGGTGTAGGTGTAGTTTAGGGATGCGGCACTGGAAACTGTTTTCATCATACTGCTGAGCGTATTTTTTGAATTTAATTCTAAATGTTGCGGAGTTTTTTAATTTCGCTAAGAGGCGACATGACGCCATATTGTTTCGATTAGAAACTGGGCGTGGCTTAATCCCGATGGGCGGGGCTTAACACGATTGATCATGGGTTTTTTTTTCACAGATTAGAACATGGTCCGTAACCAATCAAGGCATGCGTTGCAAGCGAATCCTGTTAGAATCAATTATACATTTACATTTATCATTACGAATGATCGTGCTTTAACATGTGAAGGAAGCACAACCGCGACCTGTTCCTAAAGAAGCACATTGTTCGATAAAGACATAATTAACGAAGTCAGAGATTTCCTACCAACCAGTCCATGATACATCCAAATTATTTGTAGATTCCTTGACTTGGTTTGATTACTTGTGGTAATTTAAATCTACAGAAAGAAGATATGCTGCAGAAATGGTGACTTGATGATCGCAATCCTAAATATCTTTTTATACTAATTTGAATTTTTATTGAATACGTTTAATTCAAATGTGCTAACGAATATTTCAAATGCCTTTGATGTGATAAGTTAATTACTTTAAAGTGTTATAAAATACATACATATCCGTAAATGTGTGACCTTTAGCCAACGTGAACAAAATGTCAGGTCATTCAATTTTAGCCATACACAAGTGCATCAATTATACAACATACTTTAATATGCTCTTTGATACCAATAAACATTACAAGCATGTAGGTCCTCTCCAACAAAAATGCAAATCATTATAATAGATATACGACATAATATATTCGACATCACGCATGCTAAGTCTTAAAATCCGAGTTTGACCTGTCACCTTCCAACGGTAATATGTATTATAGTATCAACACGTTAGTCCCTTACGTCACTGACACATACTTAAAGGTCAAAACAGCTGTATGATGATGCTTAATTCATAGCTAGAATCTACTTCCATTTGTACTAGAGGTGCTGATATCTTGTCATTCTTATCACATAATCCTATAATTATACTGAGAAAGCAGCTCCACGCTGAATGAACAAAACGATCGGTTGTTTTTGAAGGATTGAACATTCATTTTCATTTTATTTTTCTCTTCAATTCTGCTTACCGAAAGGTCCATTTCCTTTATTCAAATGTTATCATTGGCGTCCGACAATAACCGCCACTACGACAAGACCAGTGCGGTTATTGGAAAAAAAACTGTTTTGAAGACATAAATGGGGATCGACATAATTTACCATGGCTTATCATTGTTGTCTTATAGTTTGCATTCCAAGCATTTCGGTTTTTGTTGTTCAATACTTTGGTAAAAAAAAAGACAAAAGAGGGTCATTCGATCAGTTTCACGATCGGTTATAAAAAATAACCACATTCCTTAGATGATATATAAATCAGAGCAGAGAAAGTAAGTTATTAGAACATGATAGAGTCTATGACCGTGAGAAAACTGCTACTCTCTCAATGAAATGACATAGTCTTACTTGTAAGCCTGTCTTTACGCAAGCTGTATAATAATGATCGATCGATTATAAGCTAATCTTACACTGTCAGCCTGAGAAAGACGTCTCATTTTTATTTGATGTAGTCAGTATATTTTTCTAAGTTTATGTTCTACAACAGCTAAGTCCACGCGACCGTAGTGTCTTCCGATGTCAGTCACTCAGGGTAATTTTAAAGTGCATTTACTATGAAGAACTCTAACAGACCGTAAAGTGCATTAGCTTAAAATGTAGCTCTCAATTGTTGTAATATTGATGATGCAAGCATTCTTTGGTCGCTTTTGTGTTCCAAGACAGAACACACAACAAAGTCAAAGTTCTATATAGAAGTCTGGTTCGATATTTTACGTCCTAACATTGCAATCATTAAAAGTATATTATATATAGTCGATGCCTACTTGAACGGGAGAAATTGTATACCCATTGTAGTACTATCTCAACAAAATGTCATGTCTCAGCTATATTTGCATGACTTATATTCCAATCCATTATACAGGAATGGGTTAAATGTGTTTCCTCGTGTAACCTTCCCAGCTTTGAACCTCTTTACCTCAGTAAGGGATCAGCAGAAACCACTTTAACACCACGTAATATACCACAGCCTGGGAACAGAATATATAGCCTTCATTAAAGTTTCAAACAGATCAAACGTTAGTTAGTGTCAGACATCAGGTAACACGTAGTTTAGAAATAAGAAAATACTTTACTTCCAATATCAATTTGCCTCTTACGAACACGTGATTGAAGGATCAGGTACAATTTTACGTTCCTGCGATACTATAATGCAGAGGATTAACGCGGACTGATTCTTTTATCATTCCCGAATTGAGGTGATCTTGTCGGTAAAATAATTTGCTGATCACGATATTTCAAAGTTACAATTTGAGTATTTGATATGAACCAATAAATGAATGAATAATCTCGTTTACCTATTCATGCTCACTGCTCAATGTCTTTTTCTTTTTCTTTTTGTTACCAGGACAGCAATTACGTCGATTATCCTTTCCCTGTATTTGAGTAAGCTGAACATGCCATGTCCAGCTTGGTCGAAGAAGAAGGGTTTCCACATCTACTGGTATCCCTTACACCGAGTGTTTGCGGTATGCTATTATGTTTTAGCAATAGCCGCTGAAGTAAAATCATCCGTTTTACATCATAGATAAAATAGTTTTACTTATGTTCGTAATGTTAATCCAACTCGAATCAAACGATTATTACAAATGTAAATCGTAAAAAACACGTGGGAGATATTGGTAGTGTAGGAGAAACAGCAACTAAACCTTACAAATTTAAACCGTATAAAGGACTCACACAACTAAATAATTTACTATATGTTATTACTAGTGACCCCATCCCTTTATTCGCTCTTTTGAAGTTCAAATGATGTGAAATTTATATCAAATTAAAGTTTGAAGTTTTTTTCTATCGGATAAATGTTGATATTGTATAGGTTTAATGGCATACTAGAGCATACGGGTACTCGAAAGACAGTAACCCTGACATTAACAGTACATTGGGGAACCCCCCACCTCAAGACCCTACACTTTATTCTCGTATATAGAAAGTACCCATTCCATATGTTATTTACTCAGGAAAACAGGTACAAACCTAAGAAACGCATTCTTCAGGGACTTGGTTCGGGTGAAACACGTGATTAATCAACTCTTTGATTTTGTGTATCAACCATTCTTGATCATAGATCAGTAATATTGCTGATATCTTTTCTGTTAGATCCTTATCGGTATGCTGGTTGGTTGGACGATGGCAGCAATTATGACGCATGCTGGAGCACTGACTGATAATCCGAAGGACCCCCAATATCTAGCCAGGACGGACGCCAGGGCGGGAATAATAAAAAATGCCACGTGGTTCCGCGTGCCTTATCCAAGTAGTATTTTAATTGTTACGCACTCTGCTTATGTATTTACCATTCATATTCATTATAAGGTTCAGTTATTAGTAGTATCCCATGAAGATAATTAACATTGTTTCTCAATAAACACCTGTGAAATATTGCATTGTGTCGACCTTTGGGAGTCTACGTCTCCAAGGTTGTTTTTTTTTTGGGGGGGGGGGGGGGGGGGGGTTCTTTTTTTTGTTTTTGTTTTTGTTTTTATTTGTTTTTAATAAAATTAATTGAAGAGGATAAGAGCTTGATGACATTTAAATAAGTCTCTGCCAAGCTAAATGAAAATTCGTGACCGGTTATCAATCGTACAGTAAGTAAGCTCATGTTAAACACATAACAAATATCGGTTTTAATAATTCATGAACTTATCTTCGACATTCTGATAACCTTTGGTAACATCATATCTTATGCAATCAGAATATGACACTTAAGCCATGTAGTTACGTGTTAAAATTTATTAGAGATTTAACATCAGGTAAACGATAATTTCAGATCAATTTGGAACTCCTTACGTCAATGTTGGTTTCTTCGTTGCCTTCCTGATCGGCACTATAGTATCAATCTTAGATTCCATCGGCGACTACAACGCATGCGCACGAACATGTAACGTACCCCCACCGGCTGCACATGGTATAAATCGGGGGATCGCTGTGGAAGGGATTTGCAGTGCTATCTCGGGCGCCATTGGATGTGGACACGCTACAAGTACAATCGGGGCAAACATCGGGGCTGTCGGAGTGACCAGGGTATCTAACATTAACGATTTATCAAGTGAAAAATATAATCGTCAATACGGTTGTACCTTGGCAAGCTTACACTGCTTTAAATAAAAAAAAATCTGCATCGTGATTTCTGTAGATCATAATGGTGAAGTTGTTTTTAATTGTTAGCTGAATAATTGACAAGGTGCTGGAACCTTCAGGCTATATGTTATCTTTATATTCACTTAGTCTTTCATGAGATTAAAGACAGTCATATGTTATGGGTGACGATATTTCAAAGTTATGTAGATGTATTTCTTCTGCAAATGTTAAGAATTATTTCTCAATGCACCTTCATGCTTTTGAGGAGGTAGTGAACTATTCAAACAACCGTTGTCTGAAAGAAGGATCTTGACTTAGATAACATATGTGCGTAAAGTAAATAATTATATATGTGTGTGTTTTTAACAGGTAGCCAGCCGAAACGTGTTTGTGTGGGTGGGTGTGATCTACATGATATTTGGCGTGGTTGGCAAGGTCTCTGCCGTCTTCATCACAATGCCCTACCCAGTCCTAGGGGGCGCCATGATCATCATGTACGGCATGTTTAACGGTATCATACTCTCTAACCTTCACGCTGTCTCGTTATCGTCCACACGAAACGTGGCCATCATCGGCATAGCCATTCTAGTCGGTCTCATGATCCCCTACTGGCTGGAGAAGAACCCCGGAGACATAGACACAGGTACAAACGGGTTAATTAAGGACTTCTACCGTCCTTAGGGAGGAGGTCATTTTATAGTGTCATTTCCATATCAAAACCTTTATAGAACGTAATCTCACCATCACTCCCTCTTACAGTGACACCGAGATCAGGCGATCGTTCTTGGATGGAGCATAACATATAGCCTTCCTCGTTTTGCAGTTCAAGAGTCAAAAGTGAGGCAGTATGGAGGGATAATTAAATTATGTAGATATTTTGAAACGAAAATGAATCAAAAGTTTTTAATGGACCACATATGATCAATCCTATCTTGTAGATCACAAGTAGTTTATTTTATTATACCACACATTGCTATGTTGTTTTTTGATATTCTACAATGTTTACTAGTCAGGTATGATGTTGTTTAGGTGATGCCTATCGTGATAGCATAATAAAGAACCTCATGGCCAACCCTAACTTGTGTTGCGGAATCTTGGCCTGTTTTCTGGATAACACGGTGCCAGGTATGTTCCATTTCTCGATAACATGGTGCCAGGTATATACTATATCTCGATAACACGGTGCCAGGTGTATACTATATCTCGATAACATGGTGCCAGGTATATACCATATCTCGATAACATGGTGCCAGGTATATACTATATATTTTGATAACACGGTGCCAGGTATATACTATATCTCGATAACATGGTGCCAGGTATATACCATATCTCGATAACATGGTGCCAGGTATATACCATATCTCGATAACACGGTGCCAGGTATATACCATTTCTCGATAACATGGTGCCAGGTATATACTATATCTCGATAACATGGTGCCAGGTATATACTATATCTCGATAACACGGTGCCAGGTATATACCATATCTCGATAACATGGTGCCAGGTATATACCATTTCTCGATAACATGGTGCCAGGTATATACCATATCTCGATAACACGGTGCCAGGTATATACCATATCTCGATAACATGGTGCCAGGTATATACCATTTCTCGATAACATGGTGCCAGGTATATACCATATCTCGATAACATGGTGCCAGGTATATACTATATCTCGATAACACGGTGCCAGGTATATACTATATATTTTGATAACATGGTGCCAGGTATATACTATATCTCGATAACAAGGTGCCAGGTATATACCATATCTCGATAACACGGTGCCAGGTATATACTATATCTCGATAACATGGTGCCAGGTATATGCTATATCTCGATAACACGGTGCCAGGTATATACCATATCTCGATAACACGGTGCCAGGTATATACTATATCTCGATAACATGGTGCCAGGTATATACCATATCTCGATAACACGGTGCCAGGTATATACCATTTCTCGATAACACGGTGCCAGGTATATACCATATCTCGATAACACGGTGCCAGGTATATACCATATCTCGATAACACGGTGCCAGGTATATACCATTTCTCGATAACATGGTGCCAGGTATATACCATATCTCGATAACACGGTGCCAGGTATATACCATATCTCGATAACACGGTGCCAGGTATATACCATATCTCGATAACACGGTGCCAGGTATATACCATATCTCGATAACACGGTGCCAGGTATATACTATATCTCGATAACACGGTGCCAGGTATATACTATATCTCGATAACACGGTGCCAGGTATATACCATATCTCGATAACATGGTGCCAGGTATATACCATATCTCGATAACACGGTGCCTGGTATATACCATATCTCGATAACACGGTGCCAGGTATATACCATATCTCGATAACACGGTGCCAGGTATATACCATATCTCGATAACACGGTGCCAGGTATATACCATATCTCGATAACACGGTGCCAGGTATATACTATATCTCGATAACACGGTGCCAGGTATATACTATATCTCGATAACATGGTGCCAGGTATATACCATATCTCGATAACACGGTGCCAGGTATATACCATTTCTCGATAACATGGTGCCAGGTGTCTTCCATTTCTCGATAACATATTACCCGGTATAGTCCATTTCTCGATAACATGGTGCCAGGTATATACCATATCTCGATAACATGGTGCCAGGTATATACCATTTCTCGATAACATGGTGCCAGGTGTCTTCCATTTCTCGATAACATATTACCCGGTATAGTCCATTTCTCGATAACATGGTGCCAGGTATGGTCTCAGTTGTATGAACTGCCTCGGGTATGGTAACAATTAATCGGATGTTAGCTCGTGATAAAGTATACAGAAATTATAGGCAGTATTTGTACTGACAACTTTCCCTAAATTGATGATTCTAACTCGATTTGGTTATTTTTTTCTAACAGGCACTATAGAAGAAAGAGGAATAGCTGGGTGGCTGAAGCCGGATAGAGCTAAAACATTCCAGTACAGTGAGGGAGTGGAGGTTTATCAACCTCTCCTTCCAAGAAAGTGGCTGTCGCATAAAATAATGAGATACATACCTTTCTGTCCATTTCAACCTCGCACATCAGACAATAGTTATCCAATAGTAGATACACAGTCTGTACATGAAAAGGAGTAACCGAACTGTCACTATATTCAATTATCATTGATAGCTACAAATACGGCTCACGTGAAATTAAGAAAAATAAATCATAGAAAACTTAGTATACATTTAATTTCAAGTTGAATTGCCTCCCTAAATCTACCTTCAAATAATAACTCTCATATACACTTTTTCTGATTATTGTTAATGTATATACTTCAAAGAAATTTCTAATTATTACATAGTTTATAAATCATTGCATATATACATGTAAAACATTACAACCAACTAGTAGGTAAAATGTGTATCCAACTGCTTTGATTACAACAAACTTTTATTTCACGACTCCGGTGAGCTTTGTATCCAACTTTTTGTTGTGTATGCAATTTGTGCCGTTGAGGGCACAGGGGCTTGGCACGATTTTCCAAATTATAGTCTATATATATATGTATATAGTATCAAGGGTAGTAACTACAAAGAGGGGGAAGACGAACGTATTTAAAAAAAAAATAATTTGTCGTATTCTGCGGGTCAAAAATCTTAGTGACACATACATTACCTTAAAGATAAATGTTTTATTTTTCCAATGAGTGTTCGATGAACAAAATTGGCCAAGTATTATCCAAGTTATGACCTGACGAATTCGGAAATAGATGCTAAAATGGCTAGGTCGGAATCTCCCTGTCCGGTTGAATAGTCGCCTCGCCTCTAATGGGTACCTCAATAACCATTCAGAAATCGAAAAATCGACGCTTGCAGCGGTATACAGTAACCATAACTATGTCAATATAGGATGTCGGTTGGTTATGTTATCCGTCATGTGCCGTAGCCAATTCCATATTACATCACCGAGCTTACCGTCAGCAAAAAGAACCGCCATCTTTCCCTAACCTTTCGTGACTTTGTTTATGTCGTTACAGTGGTGGTACAGCCAAGAAGCGTTCCGAATGAAGGGAAAGATGGCGGTTCTTTTTGCTGACGGTAAGCTCGGTGATGTAATATGGAATTGGCTACGGCACATGACGGATAACATAACCAACTGACATCCTATATTGACATAGTTATGGTTACTGTATACCGCTGCAAGCGTCGATTTTTCGATTTCTGAATGGTTATTGAGGTACCCATTAGAGGCGAGGCGACTATTCAACCGGGCAGGGAGATTCCGACCTAGCCATTTCAGCATCTATTTCCGAATTCGTCAGGTCATAACTTGGATAATACTTGGCCAATTTTGTTCATCGAACACTCATTGGAAAAATAAAACATTTATCTTTAAGGTAATGTATGTGTCACTAAGATTTTTGACCCGCAGAATACGACAATTTTTTTTTTTAAATACGTTCGTCTTCCCCCTCTTTGTAGTTACTACCCTTGATACTATATACATATATATATAGACTATCATTTGGAAAATCGTGCCAAGCCCCTGTGGTTGAGGGTGATAAGTCTTAGATCGATATACCTTACAGAAGAGGACATATTTCTACCTATCTGTACCGTAAAAGACAATTTAGTTTGGATTCCTGCTTTAACGACCTTATCGAGGGAACACCGAGAAACGACAAAAATGAATCCTGCTCTGTAATAGCTCGGTAAATGAAAACTTACCTGATAATCTTTGTAGTAATCTGGGACTTTTCCATCGGTATTAATGCTGTGTAATACTGTTATTGAATAGGGTCGTCCAGAAAAAAAAAGCAATTCGTTTATAATTGTTCAATATGATTTTAAAAAAGGGATGGGAGGAAGGAGCAGGATTTAAAAAAAAAATCTATGATACTTCGTAATTAAAGCTGTTTCACCGGTTTCACTGGTTCAATGATAAAAATGAATTGTTTATACTGCCTAACACAGGTCTTCTAAACAAGTCCTATACAAAATGTTGGGGAATTCTAAACTTAGATAAGCGAGGAACAATGCAATAGTCGGCCAGATTCCCAACTTAGGCTCTATAGTTAGCAAACAAAGAATTGTACAGGATCGAGCTTAGCAAATACAAAAATGAGCTGAAATGCCATCGCCGCTAATGCCCTTGTTTGAGTGAGAATAACAGAGCAGAAGAGATATAAAGTAAATGTGCATGCAATCCCATTTCATCGAAATGGCACCAAATGGCGGTCACCAAGCTGACACAATGCAAGTAGACGGTATCCTAAAATGATATTATGGTATTGGTAGGACGTTAAGTAGTCACAAGCAACCAACTCTTATAAATTACAGATACAGCAGACGGAAAAGTACAGGGAAACATATGTTAATGCATGTTTGTGTATGGTGGAACATCTTGAAATTGGTTTGTTTCAAAGTATTTGATATTCATCTTGTCACCAAATTATTTAAACAATTAAACGAAAACCTCCGTCATCAGACGATAAATTTCAACCTCAAACAGATATTAATGTTCTGCTATGAAATGCCAAATTGTGATTGAATAAAGATTTTGTGACTAATGCACAATCAGACACATTTCATTTAATGATTATATGAAAGGAGATAAAACAACGATTCATATTGATTATTGTCAGTAGATGGCAAATAAAGTGATGAAATTAAAATATGTGTATGTTATCGTTGTATAATATGTTTGTCGAATACACGAAAATATACAATAATGATGTAGGAAACTAGCCTATTGATTGAAATAAAAATCATTTGTGAAGTTTATCGAACTTGTCACAATTTCCTACAATAGAAACGTTCCTGTTATGTCGCGAACATGTATTTTGATAAAACCGTTTATTGCAACAGAAGTAGGATTGTTCGTACTAAGCCTGGAAAGCAACCAAATATCCAGCACGTTAATCAATGAAGGACTCCGTTGTGTCCTAGTGAAATTGGTCACGAAAAAGTACCATTGTTTTTCTACTGTATTTGAAGGTTTGGAACAATATCTTTTCATTACTTTCATCGCACAAAATACTACCTACCGACAAGGGTATTTTCCTTATCCAAATGATATCAATGGCGCCCGACTTGAGGTTTTATGAAAAATAATTGTGTTGAATACATGAATGGGAATCCATTAAATACCATGGCTTATCGTTGTTTCTCTCTCTCTTTGAAATGTTTTCGAATTATCGGACTTAAAAGACAGGTCTTTTGATCAGTCTTGTGGCGACTTAGAAATAACAACTCTAGGCAGATGATGTGATATGGATTAGTTGATAGAGATTGATCTATCAACACTGGACAGACTCTATGACCATGGGACAACAGAGACACAATTAAAAATGACATTGTCTTGCATACCGGTCTAAACACACGCTGTATAACATAATCGATCGCTAATCAACTAATGTAACATCCGTCACCCTGATAAAAAAACGTCTGGTTATCATACCATCGCGACGAGTCGGTGTGGATATAAAGGGATAGGCTCAACTTCATTAAGGATCTTCTTCAAAGGGGAATATTAATGGATTAGAAACACAGGCTAATGTTAACAAATTTGTTTAATGCAGAAACTGGAAAAAGACATGTGAGTTGTGCACTTTTACTTTAGATTCAACATTTTTCAAAATTAATCACAAATACATACTTCATTTGTCAAATATCTAGAAGAAGAATAAATTGTATAAACTCGTAAATCCATAGGAATAGGATGGCATTGAGATTCCACTCGTCTTCTATTAACAAGGCAACATAGGAGATACAAAAAGCCAATTGGCCTAAACGGTCACCAGAGTTTTCGAGTGAAGTGATAGATGTGTTGCTTTTAAACTGAAATATTTGTCATATCTCAACTCTGTGACCATGAAAGTAGGTAAAGATTTGTTCATTTCAATGAACACTGTAGCATGCTAACTGACTAATGTCAAAACTCTTTGGTTTTTGAGAAGACATTTTAACATTTCAACACATTTGAACCCTTTTTATATTGTAAGTAGGCCAAGGTCGTTCATTTAAACAAACTCGTTAGCCCTTCATCCCAGCATGTTACTGGACCTATAGCTTGGTCCTGGTCCCTTGGAACTCGAATTGTATGTTGATATAATAAAATGTTCATGTAACAAACACTTAACCATAACCTTTGATCCAGTGAGTCTTTTGTCAGGTGACTGCGAGTTCAATTTTGACCAATTTTGCTTCAGAATGTAATAAATACATTAGTGGTTTTTTTTCAATTTCAACATTTTTTTTATTTACTTTCAATATGTCAAAAGGATCGGACATAAGACTAAGCCTATGTAAGTCCTTTCCAAATTGTTCAAATTTTTTTTTTTTTATATTTACATGTATCATTCTGCAGTGGTATCACTTATTACAGTTAAAGAGAGAGAACTCCAATTTATTGTATAACATAAAAGAAAATCGTTATATCAGTTATAGTCATGCCATTGATGCAGATTTAGTGATGAGCTGCCACGCACGAATTATGTGGGAAACAGGTCATTAAGTCCCTGTGTATAAACATATCGACCATTATACCGACGGAAATTCAGGATAGTTCATCAGTAACTTTACATATTATGGTATTTCATATTAGGAAAGGTTTTGTATCTATAGGGTGGATTTTACTCAATGTTTGGTCACTCATATAATATAATAAGTATAGTAAAATATAAATCAACATTGTAATGTACAAAACACGATTTTTTTTTTTAACAAAACAACATCCAGTCTAGTAAGTAAGTCAAAAAATATATTTTTGCCGTTCGATTATAATTTACACCATAAAATAGTTTAGCTCCATGGTTCACTCAAGCAATAGATGAGTGCCAAGTTATATTTCAGAGGAATATTGTTATTATTATTCAGTTGTATTTTGAAGAACAAATGTATTGATATTTTTAGTACATACTATACATTAATTCAGAAAAGGGTGTAGGTTATGATTATCATGATGCAATATACCTATTTGTAATATACTTTCATGCAACTGTCTCCTAGAGTCAATATAAAATGGACATTCAAATATACAGTGTTCTAATTAACATGATTACATCTACGTGTGGTTGTCGTTATACATATCAGCGTTTAGGTTCCCGACATTATTTCTGAGTTGACAAAGCAGTGTATTATATTTTCGTAGTCCGTGCTATTTAAATACATTGGTAGTTTATTTTTAGCTATCGTATTGAGTCTTAATGTTGAGGCTTTATTTCTGCATCAGATATATTAGGGACGGG
This sequence comes from Pecten maximus, assembly GCF_902652985.1. NCBI lineage: Eukaryota > Metazoa > Mollusca > Bivalvia > Pectinida > Pectinidae > Pecten > Pecten maximus. The sequence continues at coordinate 38,307,807 of NC_047029.1, read as the reverse complement.
TTGGGTTTCTACACAATATATCATTAGCATGTAATTGTTCGGGACTGCACAGGGGTCCTGGATTTAGTTTCATATCATAACAAATATTTGATAAGAGTTGGTCTGAAAATTTATGATACTTGGAGTATTTTCAATTTTCAAAGCGAAGCACATGTAGTGTTGTGACGATAATTGTGTAGCTATACGATAAGCGTATGAAGATTGTGTGCTAGATGGTTAGGTGATTACTTTGAATATTCATCACAGTGTAAGTGTAATATCTTGTAATCCATTGAGTAAGGGTTAGGGTAAGGGTTAGAAACGATACTTTCGGAGACTGTGGGGCACATCAATACTTGATTCATAACATAAACATGATGTATAACGTATACATTTGTAAAGTTAAGGTAAATTAATAAAAGATAATCAGCTACCATTTAAATAGAATGTTTGCATGTTATAGAAACCAAATCTGACGTTTACCATTGACTCAGTGCCTTTAATCTCTTTGACTTAGAGACCTTAACCGCAGGATAGTTTACTCCTTTCTTACAATCAAACAATTTTTGCTTGATCATGTCATAGCGAAATACTTCTTAGCAAACATATACAAACTCTGGTCTTCACTTATTTGCCGAATGACCTTGACCCTTCACTTTGATTTTTGATTTCAGCATAAATTCTGTGTACTGAACAAATAACATGAGCATTGTTGTGCTGTTATTGAGAGCAAGTCGTTCAACAAATTTGACCCTTTTGACCTTAAAAGTCAAGGTAATTGATTTGAAAAAAAACTTTGTAGGCATTTGTTTTTTTAGTATCTTGATTGCCAATGTTCAGCTTGATGACACCAGAGAAGAAGTTTTAAATGTGTTTTTCAATACGGTGGTCATGGCAAACCATCTTCAAATACAGATGGACACGAAAATTAACAAAACACTAAGTCAGGACCATCTCCGGATCATTTTAGGCAAGTTGAACCCACCAGGTGCAGCATAAGTAAAAAAGCTTATGCACTGTTTTTAGGCATCACTTATCAGATAGGTCTTTGTTTCACATAACAGAGGCGGTTTAACAAAGAATCAATTACATTATATAATAATTTAATCAGCTATTCATTTTGTCAATATCTGATGAAACCACATAATTCATAAAAAATGACAAATCATACATAAACGGCCTACAAAGTTATTGACAATAATTACGCAATAAGTGCATGACTGTCAAAATAATTGATTATGTCAATGCAGTCCGCAACCAAAGAGACATTACATGCTGAAAATGCACAGATGATGAATCATGTAGAAGTTAGTTCTAGACATGGAATATTTGACTACCGGTATTCAAATATGCAGTCAATATGACATGCATTTGACACAAGGCACACATCATCTCCTAGCTTGACATATATTCTAATTACTTAATGATGGTCACATGAAAATGATGTAAGATATACCCGGTAGCATCCGGACAAACATAGTCTCATTTATTTATTTTTTCGATTAGGATTTACCCCCCTGATCTCTGATTGTGGTGGGAAAGTATCATGTACATTTGTACTTGTCTCAATTATTGTCGATAAGGGCATTTACTGTAAAATGTATCCTAGAAAGCGACTCTCATTATCAACAACTGTCCTCTTCATAATATTTCCATTGAGACTCCCTTTTTTGCCTTCAGTTGCGTGTTCGCCTCTATGAAAAGGGCTTTTTGCCCTGTCCTCTGGACGAGACTACCAGATTTTATAGAAAATGGTAGTTGCTATTTCTGTTAAGCGCTCAGCTTTTTTGGAGCTTTTTCGGCAGTATAATGTGACCAGATAGGGTATCCTACACGAATATACCACACCCTTAAAACCATCCCTCAATGACCATAACTGTTGGAAGGACAATAAGCAGTACAAAACTAAACATTTCGAAACAAGATATACGGTTTTTAAGCAACATGATAATAAATGCTATTAGGTATTTCCACGTAGATATAATAAATTGATATGTTTAAGGCGGTGCGAGAATACAATGTTTTCCCGAATATTTGACATGTGTGGAGTGACGTAAAATGAAAGCGACATTTAATATGTTGGAAACCTGCCATTTAGAGTGTATTTATACACACATACAAGATAACAAATTACCACAGATAGCAAATGATAGATAGCTCCAATAACGTGGCGTAGTTCTATGAAAGCTCTTGAGTATTTGGTTGTACAAAGGAATGCTATAATTTGGTATTTAAGTTTTACAATAATTACAATGTGTACTTATCTGTTTTCATTTTCATAAAGAAAGGGGAATACAGAAAACTATGATCATTTGTTTAACAAAGGACAATATCTTTAATAAAAATATAAATATTTGGTACAGAAGTCATAAGCAATAAAATAATGTGAAAATACATTTTTCGTTCTCTGAATATATTCAAACATAATTTACAGTTTTAACACTTTGTTTTATTCAGATTAGATAATATATTTAAGAGGGTAACTATGGGACAGTATAAAAAATTAAATTGTGATAATAAAACATTTTGTTCGGCACAAAATGATGTGCATTTTCAATTCAGCAATCAGTAATGGTAGACTTCATGTTTCTACTTGCTGACGTTTCTCATTGTGAAGTCTACGTCTCCTACCGAACCACAACATGAACACATACGTGAGACACATCAGGCCACATTCCAGGAGGAGGACATAACAAAACCACATGTAGTCATAAGACTCCATCAGAAAGCTGAGGAGCGGAGGATTAATGAATGGACCTACATATGACGTCACAAATACAAGGGTGGATACGGTACCAAGCATGGGAGCTATAGCCTTGTTTGTCCATGAAACCACAGTAGGAAACAGTATGGAGATCGACAGTCCCGCTACACCTGTACATACCCACACCCCTATATCAGATAAGTTGTAGGCACAAGCTAGAAACACTGCAAACGAAATTATGGTCATTACCATGCAAAACCCCAATATTTTTAATGATTTGAAAAATTTCACAATAATTATACCGAAAAGTCGACCAATCATGAACAGCAAATAAAATATTGATACAGCAAAAACACTGTTTAATTTGGACCAATGCATATGTCTCAGACAAAAAACTGTCAGGAAGTTCCCCATGCCTAGTTCAACTGCGGTATACAGACCACTGAAAACACAAGTGTTCAGGATGGCTAATTTTTTTGTTAATTGACTATTTTTAACTTTTTGCGTTTGTACGTCGCAAGTTTCTTTTGTAATGGAATTTTGATCAGGTTGAATGACTCTTTCCTCTTCTGCTTCCTCTGATTCAATCGAGATTTCGCAGAAGTAAATAAAGGGCAACCCTGATATAAAAACTAGCCCAGCTGCTATGAAATATGCTATGTATAAGATAGACTCCTCTGTAGATTGTTCGACAGTAGCTACATCTGAGCTATTCATTGTCACATTGCCATCATACGTGATATTTGACTGCACTAGACTCTCAGATATATTCCAAGATGTTACATTATGTACTATCAAGCCATTGACTGTACCAGGTCTCGCCTCTGCTGAGAAATGAACTGACTTGCCCAGGAAAGGTGCGACGGCCAGGGGAGATAGTATACCTCCAATAGAAACTAAGAATTGGTAAGCCTGGTAAAACACTAGGCTTTCTCGGCCCCACACTGCAAACGAAGTGGCTGTGGAACCTAGAAAAATAGAAAGAAGGCAATGAGGTTTGTAGTAGTTATCAATATGAAACAGAGCATTTGTTAAATCACTGTTTAGAAGAAAGAAACCGAAATTGTGGTTTAATATATGTATGTGTGTATGGTATACATTTACGTATATGTGTGTATGGTATACATTTACGTATATGTGTGTGTGGTATACATTTACGTATATGTGTGTATGGTATACATTTACGTATATGTGTGTGTGGTATACATTTACGTATATGTGTGACAATTAAAGTTCGTTATCTCTGGTAAGTCATGCTTAACTCGAAATAATAAAAAAATGATATCAAATATTATCAGTTACCTCGAATACTCTGTTTTTCATGAGCCCGGACTTCGATAAACATGTATTACGGTTAGACTGTGTTTAGAATTATACAAATAAGTAGTATACATTGTATGTTTACTGGACTGAATTTAATATAGGCATTAATGGACGTGTGTAGGTATCATATGTTTACTTCAAACTAAAACTAAAACTGAAATGAATTAAGACCATCTGTATCATTCAAAATATTCGATTGAATACGATTAATTTCAGGTTGGATTGCATAACTTAAAGTGATGTGTCTAGTCTAAGATAGATAACTCTGTTATAGGAGGGGCTACTATCACGATACTAGCCATTAAAGCTAGAACAGTATCTGGCAAAAGAAGCCATTTGTTGCTATTCAAAAAGCGTTTACACACATTACCCGCTACGTAACGAAATCTAAGTGCAACAGGTGAAAACATAAACATTGTTACCCTAAGTAAGAAGGTGTTATCTCGTAAAAGACGAGAATTAGTTCTCGGAAATAAAGGACAGGTGTAATAAAACGTTTCATCCTATTCAGGTTAAATAGTTGTTGTTTATATTCTGAAAAGTAATGTCGTCTCTTTCGTGCCCTATAAAGTCATGCCGTCTGTCTCATGTCCTGAAATGTCATGTCGTCTGTCTCGTGCCCTGAAAAGTCATACCGTCTGTCTCGTGTCCTGTCAAGTCATACCGTCTGTCTCGTGTCCTGTCAAGTCATACCGTCTGTCTCGTGTCCTGTCAAGTCATGTCGTCTGTCTCGTGTCCTGTCAAGTCATACCGTCTGTCTCGTGTCCTGTCAAGTCATACCGTCTGTCTCGTGTCCTTAAAAGTCATACCGTCTGTCTCGTGTCCTTAAAAGTCATGTACGTCTGTCTCGTGCCCTGAAAAGTCATACCGTCTGTCTCGTATCCTGTCAAGTCATACCGTCTGTCTCGTGTCCTTAAAAATCATGGCGTCTGCCCTGTATCCTTCCTTGATATACATGTATATATGATCTTTAGTAGTTAGTTAATTGTAAAAATACCAAATCTGATTATTAGTATCAATATGTCTTTATGTCACAATAGAATAAAAGCAATGCCGCCTTACCAACATCCATTGCCGCTGCAAAAGCGCCGTGTAGGAGGTATACCGCTACCATTAGTTCGAACATACTACACCAGGGGATGAGAGCCACTGTGATTCCGTTAGCCATACAGACTGTCGCCAGAAACAATTGTTTATTACACCTGTCGTACAACACTCCTGACAACGATCCCACAATCCTCCCAACATAAAATGACGTAATGAACGCAGAGCCTCGTTCTAGATCAGTTCCGGTTATCTGTAGGATGTCTGGAAATGACGGACCGACCTGACCTTTGACCCATCCCTGGGATAACATAAGAACGTCGTGTACAGTAACTTAAGTGATATTTCAACAACAAACGATAAGTACGGTATGATTATAGTCATATATGACATCGTTTAACCATGCAATAATACTTGTGATTGATGCATTTTTTCCAGTAATGATTATCAAAAAAAAAACTCAAGACAGAAAACAAATGGAGATTCTGATAGCGAATACACTGACATTGAATATTCGTATAGGATTATGTTAATTTTGTATTTAGCATATATTTGTTAATGTTGTTTTTATTTCAGTTCATATTAATTTGATCTGGTTACATGGTTTACGAAACATATTATATATCAATGTAAACAAGTTGGGAATAAAGTAAAGTTGATTGTTAAATGTTAATGGACAAATGTCAGCCAAATGATTATTTACTCACCAAAGTGAATGCTAGATACCCAATACAAACGCTGAGCTGGATTTTCCTCCGATATGACGAGTTGTGTTTGTATCTATATATAGCGCCGCCTTTGTCAGTGGCTTCCTCAGGGCTCATTCTTTAAGTCGTTGCCTAATAACGACATTCCATTTTCGTGATGATTTTGACGCGCTGTATTTTCCATCATGAGTCAAACCTGCAATTGAGATATCATAGATTTACTAAATTCACCTTAAACTGAGTTGTGGTAATGTTTTAAAACGTTTAATATTGATATTGATGACAGCGCCCCAGTTGTCGGGCTGACCGGATATATAGTGTCATTGTTCCGTGTCCAGTTATGATATTTCAGGATGATGACACTATAAACCGTTCTTATTGTCACAGCATCCGTGTCTATCATCTTGAGGTATATTACCCTAGCTGTGACGAGGACGTAAATATCCGCTTAAATAGAACAAAACAAAATCTTGTAGGTAGTCTGGTATGATCAGCTATCTACTGCTACTTTAATGCATTTTTGCAACACATTTAGTAGGTAATGTACCGTTTCATTAACCGTACCTTTGAATTCCTCATATTGTTGTCGTCATATCGGGGCCACACAAACTCTAATTTTGAAGATATAAATTCCAGTAAATGTCTAAAAAAAAATAAGGTTTAATGGATCGTTTATCAGAACCAACACGCCAATACAGTTGTGTATTGACTATACAACTAATATGTCTTAATTCATCTCTGGAATTTAACGAGTATTGTAAACATATTCTATAATATGAACGTAACGGAGTAGTGTCGACCGATCCATGTTGCCCACACGTATCCCTACGCTCAATAGATTTCGATAGCATCCAATGTCCGCCTCAGTGACATGTTCTACTGAAGTGGGGAAACGTATAATGAGACCTAGATTGATATATAAGGGCTTAGTTCTGATTTAAGTATGATTGGTGGAGAAATCAGATCAAGTGTAAAGCGACCTGTTCAGACTCATGTATGCGACCATTATAGAGGCTGGTTTAGAGTTGACACTATTATAGGAGAAAGGTTAAAAAGCAGATCCCCGTGGCCAGTACACATTTTACCGTTCATCTGTAAAAAAAAAACCACCTCAATCTAAGTTTTTATCAGCACGTTTTACCTATTAAGGTATTGTTTACTTAAGAAAGCCTTACGCAAATAGTCTCTTGCTTTAGGCCGTGTACAAATTATGCGTCCACCGTTTCACTAACCACCATTGCATACCTGTGTATATGTTCGGATGTATTTCACTCGGTGTGTAAGTTGTGACTAAGTCTTGATTATTATTGCTAGATAGGTTTTGTTGCGATATTCGATAATTGTAATCAAATATCTTTCTCGGTCGTATTACCTGTGTGTTTTCTTCTATATTTTGTCCCCATATAACCCTGTGTTGATGACTCCCTACAGTCTGTCCCCATATAACCCTGTGTTGATGACTCCCTACAGTCTGTCCCCATATAACCCTGTGTTGATGACTCCCTACAGTCTGTCCCCATATAACCCTGTGTTGATGACTCCCTACAGTCTGTCCCCATATAACCCTGTGTTGATGACTCCCTACAGTCTGTCCCCATATAACCCTGTGTTGATGACTCCCTACAGTCTGTCCTCATATAACCCTGTGTTGATGACTCCCTACAGTCTGTCCCCATATAACCCTGTGTTGATGACTCCCTACAGTCTGTCCCCATATAACCCTGTGTTGATGACTCCCTACAGTCTGTCCCCATATAACCCTGTGTTGATGACTCCCTACAGTCTGTCCCCATATAACCCTGTGTTGATGACTCCCTACAGTCTGTCCCCATATAACCCTGTGTTGATGACTCCCTACAGTCTGTCCCATATAACCCTGTGTTGATGACTCCCTACAGTCTGTCCCCATATAACCCTGTGTTGATGACTCCCTACAGTCTGTCCCCATATAACCCTGTGTTGATGACTCCCTACAGTCTGTCCCCATATAACCCTGTGTTGATGACTCCCTACAGTCTGTACCCATATAACCCTGTGTTGATGACTCCCTACAGTCTGTCCCCATATAACCCTGTGTTGATGACTCCCTACAGTCCTGTCCCCATATAACCCTGTGTTGATGACTCCCTACAGTCTGTCCCCATATAACCCTGTGTTGATGACTCCCTACAGTCTGTCCCCATATAACCCTGTGTTGATGACTCCCTACAGTCTGTCCCCATATAACCCTGTGTTGATGACTCCCTACAGTCTGTCCCCATATAACCCTGTGTTGATGACTCCCTACAGTCTGTCCCCATATAACCCTGTGTTGATGACTCCCTACAGTCTGTCCCCATATAACCCTGTGTTGATGACTCCCTACAGTCTGTCCCCATATAACCCTGTGTTGATGACTCCCTACAGTCTGTCCCCATATAACCCTGTGTTGATGACTCCCTACAGTCTGTCCCCATATAACCCTGTGTTGATGACTCCCTACAGTCTGTCCCATATAACCCTGTGTTGATGACTCCCTACAGTCTGTCCTATATAACCCTGTGTTGATGACTCCCTACAGTCTGTCCCCATATAACCCTGTGTTGATGACTCCCTACAGTCTGTCCTCATATAACCCTGTGTTGATGACTCCCTACAGTCTGTCCTCATATAACCCTGTGTTGATGACTCCCTACAGTCTGTCCTCATATAACCCTGTGTTGATGACTCCCTACAGTCTGTCCTCATATAACCCTGTGTTAATGACTCCCTACAGTCTGTCCTCATATAACCCTGTGTTGATGACTCCCTACAGTCTGTCCCCATATAACCCTGTGTTGATGACTCCCTACAGTCTGTCCTCATATAACCCTGTGTTGATGACTCCCTACAGTCTGTCCCCATATAACCCTGTGTTGATGACTCCCTACAGTCTGTCCCCATATAACCCTGTGTTGATGACTCCCTACAGTCTGTCCCCATATAACCCTGTGTTGATGACTCCCTACAGTCTGTCCTCATATAACCCTGTGTTGATGACTCCCTACAGTCTGTCCCCATATAACTCTGTGTTGATGACTCCCTACAGTCTGTCCCCATATAACCCTGTGTTAATGACTCCCTACAGTCTGTCCCCATATAACCCTGTGTTGATGACTCCCTACAGTCTGTCCTCATATAACCCTGTGTTGATGACTCCCTACAGTCTGTCCCCATATAACCCTGTGTTGATGACTCCCTACAGTCTGTCCCCATATAACCCTGTGTTGATGACTCCCTACAGTCTGTCCCCATATAACCCTGTGTTGATGACTCCCTACAGTCTGTCCCCATATAACCCTGTGTTGATGACTCCCTACAGTCTGTCCCCATATAACCCTGTGTTGATGACTCCCTACAGTCTGTCCCCATATAACCCTGTGTTGATGACTCCCTACAGTCTGTCCCCATATAACCCTGTGTTGATGACTCCCTACAGTCTGTCCCCATATAACCCTGTGTTGATGACTCCCTACAGTCTGTCCCCATATAACCCTGTGTTGATGACTCCCTACAGTCTGTCCCCATATAACCCTGTGTTGATGACTCCCTACAGTCTGTCCCCATATAACCCTGTGTTGATGACTCCCTACAGTCTGTCCCCATATAACCCTGTGTTGATGACTCCCTACAGTCTGTCCCCATATAACCCTGTGTTGATGACTCCCTACAGTCTGTCCCCATATAACCCTGTGTTGATGACTCCCTATAGTCTGTCCTCATATAACCCTGTGTTGATGACTCCCTACAGTCTGTCCCCATATAACCCTGTGTTGATGACTCCCTACAGTCTGTCCCCATATAACCCTGTGTTGATGACTCCCTACAGTCTGTCCCCATATAACCCTGTGTTGATGACTCCCTACAGTCTGTCCCCATATAACCCTGTGTTGATGACTCCCTACAGTCTGTCCCCATATAACCCTGTGTTGATGACTCCCTACAGTCTGTCCCCATATAACCCTGTGTTGATGACTCCCTACAGTCTGTCCCCATATAACCCTGTGTTGATGACTCCCTACAGTCTGTCCCCATATAACCCTGTGTTGATGACTCCCTACAGTCTGTCCTCATATAACCCTGTGTTGATGACTCCCTACAGTCTGTCCCCATATAACCCTGTGTTGATGACTCCCTACAGTCTGTCCTTATATAACCCTGTGTTGATGACTCCCTACAGTCTGTCCCCATATAACCCTGTGTTGATGACTCCCTACAGTCTGTCCTCATATAACCCTGTGTTGATGACTCCCTACAGTCTGTCCTCATATAACCCTGTGTTGATGACTCCCTACAGTCTGTCCTCATATAACCCTGTGTTGATGACTCCCTACAGTCTGTCCCCATATAACCCTGTGTTGATGACTCCCTACAGTCTGTCCCCATATAACCCTGTGTTAATGACTCCCTACAGTCTGTCCCCATATAACCCTGTGTTGATGACTCCCTACAGTCTGTCCCCATATAACCCTGTGTTGATGACTCCCTACAGTCTGTCCTCATATAACCCTGTGTTGATGACTCCCTACAGTCTGTCCCCATATAACCCTGTGTTGATGACTCCCTACAGTCTGTCCCCATATAACCCTGTGTTGATGACTCCCTACAGTCTGTCCTCATATAACCCTGTGTTGATGACTCCCTACAGTCTGTCCCCATATAACTCTGTGTTGATGACTCAATACAGTCTGTCCACATATAACCCTGTGTTGATGACTCCCTACAGTCTGTCCCCATATAACCATGTGTTAATGACTCCCTACAGTCTGTCCCCATATAACCCTGTGTTAATGACTCCCTACAGTCTGTCCCCATATAACCCTGTGTTGATGACTCCCTACAGTCTGTCCCCATATAACCATGTGTTAATGACTCCCTACAGTCTGTCCCCATATAACCCTGTGTTGATGACTCCCTACAGTCTGTCCCCATATAACCCTGTGTTGATGACTCCCTACAGTCTGTCCCCATATAACCCTGTGTTGATGACTCCCTACAGTCTGTCCCCATATAACCATGTGTTAATGACTCCCTACAGTCTGTCCCCATATAACCCTGTGTTAATGACTCCCTACAGTCTGTCCTCATATAACCCCGTGTTGGTGACTCCCTACAGTCTGTCCCCATATAACCCTATGTTAATGACTCCCTACAGTCTGTCCCCATATAACCCTGTGTCGATGACTCCCTACAGTCTGTACCCATATAACCCTGTGTTGATGACTCCCTACAGTCTGTCCCCATATAACCCTGAGTTGATGACTCCCTACAGTCTGTCCCCATATAACCCTGTGTTGATGACTCCCTACAGTCTGTCCCTATATAACCCTGTGTTGATGACTCCCTACAGTCTGTCCCTATATAACCCTGTGTTAATGACTCCCTACAGTCTGTACCCATATAACCCTGTGTTAATGACTCCCTACAGTCTGTCCCCATATAACCCTGTGTTGATGACTCCCTACAGTCCGTCCCCATATAACCCTGTGTTGATGACTCCCTAGGGTCTGTCCTCATATAACCCTGTGTTGATGACTCCCTACAGTCTGTCCCCATATAACCCTGTGTTGATGACTCCCTACAGTCTGTCCCCATATAACCCTGTGTTGATGACTCTCTACAGTCTGTCCCCATATAACCCTGTGTTGATGACTCCCTACAGTCTGTCCCCATATAACCCTGTGTTGATGACTCCCTACAGTCTGTCCCCATATAACCCTGTGTTGATGACTCCCTACAGTCTGTCCCCATATAACCCTGTGTTGATGACTCCCTACAGTCTGTCCTCATATAACCCTGTGTTGATGACTCCCTACAGTCTGTACCCATATAACCCTGTGTTGATGACTCCCTACAGTCTGTACCCATATAACCCTGTGTTGATGACTCCCTACAGTATGTCCCCATATAACCCCGTGTTGATGACTCCCTACAGTATGTCCCCATATAACCCTGTGTTGATGACTCCCTACAGTCTGTACCCATATAACCCTGTGTTGATGACTCCCTACAGTCTGTACCCATATAACCCTGTGTTGATGACTCCCTACAGTCTGTCCCCATATAACCCTGTGTTGATGACTCCCTACAGTCTGTCCTCATATAACCCTGTGTTGATGACTCCCTACAGTCTGTCCCCATATAACCCCGTGTTGAATGACTCCCTATAATCTGTACTCAAATAACCCTGTGTTGAAGCCGAGACGTAAAGTGATACTGTTGGTTGTGTCCTTGATCAGGACTCGTTACCTTTGTCGCCCCACCCATTCTACATGTTATTTCGATACATTGTTGTCTAGGTTATGTAATTCCGTCCGTCCCCGTGGACAATTCTAACAAGTAGGTTATATTTCGTCATTGCGCCAACTTTCTTGAAACTGCTTTAAACAGTAACTGTTTTTGTCTTGAGCGAATATACATGATGTAAGTACAAGGCCGTGCGAGGACAAAGTTGGCTGACCAGCGTGTTATCGTAAGGTCATACCACAATCAAGGTGAACTAGATTAGACTTTTCTACCATGGACACGAGTGCATGATAAGGTATCATGCTATTTACATATTGTAAAACAATTAGTTGAGTATTTAGCCCTGGAGTAAGGTGATCGTGTTTGTCACATGCTATTAAGATGTTCCTTGGCCTAAGTTGATCGTGTCTGCCACATGCTACAGTATCAACATATTGCAAAGCAATTAGTTAAGGTCTTGTCCATGTAGTACGGTTATTGTGTCTGTCACATGCTATTCAGACATTGTAACCCAATAAGTTAAGTAATTAAGTTATTTTAGAATTGTAATATTCTTTAAAAGTTGTATCTGTTTCAGGTTAAGTTAGAAGTAATCGTTTTGTTTATATTTGATATTACTTTGTTTTGGATTTTTTTTTCATCTTTGTTATCATATAACACTTTTCCAGATTTGTTTAGATTATCATATAAATACCTTATAGATCAATTCTTGTAGAACAAGTGTAATTTCTTGTATGTACCTGTTTCAGGTTTTGTTAATAATAATACTATTTGTTTATCATACACGAATGGCGAACACTCAGGTCAACGTTAAGTTGATCATCAACATATATTGTCATTATTAATAGTAATATCCATAATTTGTGCTTTGAATTTTGAAAGCAATTTCTAATTTTCTTTATTTTTTATCTATATATTTTAATCTGATATTGTCATTATTAATAGTAAAACATATAGTAAGCAATAGTGCTTTGAAAATACATATATTTATTGATATAATATTGTCATTTCATTATTAATAGTAAACAAATCTATATGGTAGTACTTTGAGTTTAGAAAACTATACCTGATTCATATCATAGTTGACCCTATTTTATACCCGTGTTAGTATTCCGTATTCAAACAGACTATAACATAACTTCAAAGAACTTCCTACATAAAGACCTTCCTTTGTCTTTACCAGAGTTGTTGTTCGGGGAATGAGCCATGACATACGTTTTTATGTGAGCTGCATAAACCTAAACGTTTATTTTAACCAAATGTTGCGTAGGTTTTACTTACTCGTATGATTTGTCAGCTTACATACCTGTATACTATCACATATTTCTATAGTACATGTATTATAAATAATATATATTCTAGTTTAGTATATGATATTCTCATTTTCTGTTGTTGTTATTTTTTTTTAAACAACTTTTCTGACTTTGGTATAAAGATGTTTATTTTAGAAAACTGTGTTTTTTCTTGATCAAAACATCGTTTCAAGTGAATTAATTTGATAAGTACAATAACCTACATCAAAGTTTGATGTAAATCATAAAGTGTTCCGTATTATTGAGCCGTAAGTTTGTATCCAAAAATGTTTAAAACATATCTTCAAAACGTTCATGTAACAGTGTTCCTAACAAAGATAACAGGTTAATAGCATCAAATATTGGAAATAAAATTTACTAATCTGCATTTCTTCGTTATCAAAAATATTTGCCTATCGCTATGATAGCATTACGGAGTTGGAGCGTTGCGAATTTTTATATTTAGGAAGAAAAAAAGTAAATAATTGTTTACCTCAGAGAACCAAGTCTGCTGCCTGTTAGTTCAGATATCAGCCGGATACATTCGAAATGCTGCAGAGTCTAGGTGACACAAATTACCTTTGCTCATATTATGTGAAATGTAAGTCAGTAGCACCAGGTGATGTCGCAATGGGTAATTCTCAGCCGAAAATAGATACTACCTCTGATGATAGTTTGGTTTGGCTTAGTTAAGACCATTCAAGGACGGACCGCTGATGATAGCATCATATAGCAAACAAATGGTGCACACAGAGAAATCTAACACCCGATAACAATCGTCATAATATCTCCTGTCAAATACAGGACATTTAGGATACGGCAAACAGTGTCATAATATCTCCTGTCAAATACAGGACATTTAGGATACAGCAAATAGCGTCATAATATCTCCTGTCAAATACAGGACATTTAGGATACAGCAAACAGCGTCATAATATCTCCTGTCAAATACAGGACATTTAGGATACGGCAAACAGCGTCATAATATCTCCTGTCAAATACAGGACATTTAGGATACGGCAAACAGCGTCATAATATCTCCTGTCAAATACAGGACATTTAGGATACAGCAAACAGCGTCATAATATCTCCTGTCAAATACAGGACATTTAGGATACGGCAAACAGCGTCATAATATCTCCTGTCAAATACAGGACATTTAGGATACAGCAAACACAGTCATAATATCTCCTGTCAAATACAGGACATTTAGGATACAGCAAACACAGTCATAATATCTCCTGTCAAATACAGGACATTTAGGATACAGCAAACACAGTCATAATATCTCCTGTCAAATACAGGACATTTAGGATACAGCAAACAGCGTCATAATATCTCCTGTCAAATACAGGACATTTAGGATACGGCAAACAGCGTCATAATATCTCCTGTCAAATACAGGACATTTAGGATACAGCAAACACAGTCATAATATCTCCTGTCAAATACAGGACATTTAGGATACAGCAAACACAGTCATAATACTCCTGTCAAATACAGGACATTTAGGATACAGCAAACACAGTCATAATATCTCCTGTCAGATACAGGACATTTAGGATACAGCAAACAGCGTCATAATATCTCCTGTCAAATACAGGACATTTAGGATACAGCAAACACAGTCATAATACTCCTGTCAAATACAGGACATTTAGGATACAGCAAACACAGTCATAATATCTCCTGTCAAATACAGGACATTTAGGATACGGCAAACAGCGTCATAATATCTCCTGTCAGATACAGGACATTTAGGATACAGCAAACACAGTCATAATATCTCCTGTCAAATACAGGACATTTAGGATACAGCAAACACCGTCATAATATCTCCTGTCAAATACAGGACATTTAGGATACGGCAAACAGCGTCATAATATCTCCTGTCAGATACAGGACATTTAGGATACAGCAAACACAGTCATAATATCTCCTGTCAAATACAGGACATTTAGGATACAGCAAACACAGTCATAATATCTCCTGTCAAATACAGGACATTTAGGATACAGCAAACACAGTCATAATATCTCCTGTCAAATACAGGACATTTAGGATACAGCAAACAGCGTCATAATATCTCCTGTCAGATACAGGACATTTAGGATACAGCAAACACAGTCATAATATCTCCTGTCAAATACAGGACATTTAGGATACAGCAAACACAGTCATAATATCTCCTGTCAAATACAGGACATTTAGGATACGGCAAACAGCGTCATAATATCTCCTGTCAGATACAGGACATTTAGGATACAGCAAACACAGTCATAATATCTCCTGTCAAATACAGGACATTTAGGATACAGCAAACACAGTCATAATATCTCCTGTCAAATACAGGACATTTAGGATACAGCAAACACAGTCATAATACTCCTGTCAAATACAGGACATTTAGGATACAGCAAACACAGTCATAATATCTCCTGTCAAATACAGGACATTTAGGATACAGCAAACACAGTCATAATATGTCCTGTCAGATACAGGACATTTAGGATACAGCAAACAGCGTCATAATATCTCCTGTCAAATACAGGACATTTAGGATACAGCAAACACAGTCATAATACTCCTGTCAAATACAGGACATTTAGGATACAGCAAACACAGTCATAATATCTCCTGTCAAATACAGGACATTTAGGATACAGCAAACACAGTCATAATATCTTCTGTCAGATACAGGACATTTAGGATACAGCAAACAGCGTCATAATATCTCCTGTCAAATACAGGACATTTAGGATACAGCAAACACAGTCATAATATCTCCTGTCAAATACAGGACATTTAGGATACAGCAAACACAGTCATAATATCTCCTGTCAAATACAGGACATTTAGGATACAGCAAACACAGTCATAATACTCCTGGCAAATACAGGACATTTAGGATACAGCAAACACAGTCATAATATACAATTATTGCCCTTGTTCCGGGTTGACATGAATATTTGACCACCCGAGAGGTGTCATGTCACCCGAGGGCGTAGCCCGAGGGTGACATGACACCTCAAGGGTGGGCAAATATTCATGTCAACTCGGAACAAGGGCAGTAATTGTTTTATTATACCGAAAAAAACATAAGTGAATTAATTTTGGTATCAATAAGTTTATTTATTACTATCAACAGTTTTTAAGAAAAGTTTTTAAGAGGTACCCCATCGTCTTTCTGGACCCGGCATAAAATTCTCCCAGTTGAACTTTCAATGTATGGACGTCGAAGTTTTCACAATCCTTTGGTCTAGGCCTACCTGTTGCAGATAGGAAATGTCTAAAGGAATCCACGGCCACATTAATGACCCTTTTGGTGTTTTTAGAATCCTTTTCTTGCAATAATTTCGCCAATTCCTCCTCTGTTGGCAGACGATAGCGTCCGCCGGCAGCCATTGTTGTTGTCAAGCAGAATACTCGGAACTTCTCTGATTCGACTACTTTTGAAGACGTTACGGAAGAGAGTTCCAAGTTGGGGCTCACGAGAGGGTGACATAACGATTTTGGAGGGCTCACGAGAGGGTGACATAACGAATGTTTTTAATCACGTGACATGGTTTTCACTAATCAGAAGCTGTGATACAAGTCTGAGGTATAATAATATCTCCTGTCAAATACAGGACATTTAGGATACAGCAAACACAGTCATAATATCTCCTGTCAAATACAGGACATTTAGGATACAGCAAACACAGTCATAATATCTCCTGTCAAATACAGGACATTTAGGATACAGCAAACAGCGTCATAATATCTCCTGTCAAATACAGGACATTTAGGATACAGCAAACACAGTCATAATATCTCCTGTCAAATACAGGACATTTAGGATACAGCAAACACAGTCATAATATCTCCTGTCAAATACAGGACATTTAGGATACAGCAAACACAGTCATAATACTCCTGTCAAATACAGGACATTTAGGATACAGCAAACACAGTCATAATATCTCCTGTCAAATACAGGACATTTAGGATACAGCAAACACAGTCATAATACTCCTGTCAAATACAGGACATTTAGGATACAGCAAACACAGTCATAATATCTCCTGTCAAATACAGGACATTTAGGATACAGCAAACACAGTCATAATATCTCCTGTCAAATACAGGACATTTAGGATACAGCAAACACAGTCATAATATCTCCTGTCAAATACAGGACATTTAGGATACAGCAAACACAGTCATAATATCTCCTGTCAAATACAGGACATTTAGGATACAGCAAACAGCGTCATAATATCTCCTGTCAAATACAGGACATTTAGGATACAGCAAACAGCGTCATAATATCTCCTGTCAAATACAGGACATTTAGGATACAGCAAACACAGTCATAATATCTCCTGTCAAATACAGGACATTTAGGATACAGCAAACACAGACATAATATCTCCTGTCAGATACAGGACATTTAGGATACAGCAAACAGCGTCATAATATCTCCTGTCAAATACAGGACATTTAGGATACAGCAAACACAGTCATAATATCTCCTGTCAAATACAGGACATTTAGGATACAGCAAACACAGTCATAATATCTCCTGTCAGATACAGGACATTTATAATACGGCAAACAGCGTCATAATATCTCCTGTCAAATACAGGACATTTAGGATACGGCAAACACAGTCATAATATCTCCTGTCAAATACAGGACATTTAGGATACAGCAAACACAGTCATAATACTCCTGTCAAATACAGGACCTTTAGGATACGGCAAACACAGTCATAATATCTCCTGTCAAATACAGGACATTTAGGATACAGCAAACAGTGTCATAATACTCCTGTCAGATACAGGACATTTAGGATACAGCAAACACAGTCATAATACTCCTGTCAAATACAGGACATTTAGGATACAGCAAACAGTGTCATAATACTCCTGTCAGATACAGGACATTTAGGATACAGCAAACACAGTCATAATACTCCTGTCAAATACAGGACATTTAGGATACAGCAAACAGTGTCATAATACTCCTGTCAGATACAGGACATTTAGGATACAGCAAACACAGTCATAATATCTCCTGTCAAATACAGGACATTTAGGATACAGCAAACACAGTCATAATATCTCCTGTCAAATACAGGACATTTAGGATACGGCAAACAGTGTCATTATGTAATTCAATATGAATATGTATAGCTCCTGTTGTGAATAGGACCTACGCATATCCATGGATTTAGCGAAGGGTGACGTCTTTATAGTAGAAACCCTTGGTGAAATTAATCAAAATCCATCCTGATGATTTGAATACCCTGCATTTTTGTATATCAGCCTAAGGAATCCCTAAATTAAGTTTGTCTACTTGTAAGAGAACGTGATTTGTGGAAACGAATAACCCCGACACCCTGAAATATGAATATATATTTTTCTTCGATTTATTTTAAAAGCTAAGAGTTTTTTAATCGCGTATTCCCTAGACTCTCGTCCTCGCTCGAGACTGCAAGCGAGGACGAGAGTCTTGGGAATAAATATGAGACTAAGATTTTTTTTTAATTCGGGAAAGTTCGTGAAATCAGAGACATATATCTATATATGTCCCTGGTGAAATTTCAGCGTGGTATGAAAATGCATAAGAGGTACATCAATTAAAATCACTTAAAATCCTCAAAACTTCTCCAACATACTTTGTGAATCTATTATATCCATCGGCTTATCGTCTGCTGCCCAACATCCCACGCATGGGTGATTATTTCTATACAGTGGCGTGATCATTTTTAAACTGTAAACATTTCTTTTTCATGGAGTGAAATACGCAGTGTAGTGTATACCAATATGCATATGCTTGGTTTGTTTAACAACATACCACACGATGCTATTTTTAGCCTTGACACGCAGAACAGATTGTTATGTTATGAGTATGCATGTGTGCTTTGCGTGATTTATAGAGCATACGAAAAGCTAACTAAAACGATTCTGGCATGAATTATAAATACACTTACACACACAAACAAGTAGTACATGTACAGACCTTTAAGGGTACATATACCACCGTCAACAGTGTAATAGGGATAAACGCTGAAACTTAAAAATAAAACGGTGACGGGGGATATATCTTAACAATACCTGTCAGATGTCCGCGCGAGTTCTCTCATCTGTGTCTTTTCTGTCACACATGTGTCGCCTCCTTATTAAATACAGTAACTCCGTCTGCTTCCTGAACGGTCGAGTTGATCACTGTGTACGTGTGTGTGTTTTGTCCTATAGACCGGTTGCATGCATACGTACACCGTGTACACTATTACCATATATATACGCGTGGTCTATGCCTATATGGCAGTGGAGTTAGATTTATGTGTATCGATCTATCCTAACTTACCTTAAATCCACTCCATAAAATTTAGTTATAATGAAATTTGAAATGGCCATTATATTACATTTGTACATTTACATAATTTTCAATGTATAATAATACGTTGAGTTGTGTATTATCCTCAAGTATCATTTCTCTATAGTTTGTTACATGTACCTCTCAGTATTGAGAGTCAATCAAGAAGTAGCCAGAATCTACGAGTTGTATACGAATATAAGGCATTAGTTCACCACAATCATCTATCATTCTAGTATATCGAAACGTGGCGTGGGAACAAAGAGAAAACTAGACACATTGTTATTCATTAACATGTATAATCTATTTGTATATTCTTGGAAAGAGTTATGGTTATTTGGATAAGTTAGGTGATTTAAAAACTTCACCAAAAGCAAAAACTTCGTCTTCATCAATTGTTTCGAAAACAACGACTCCGTCATATCTCGGTCTAGAGACAAAACCTAAAGAACCTCTTACAGGGGCGAACGTTCAACAGAAAGCCAAAAGGCAGCGTAAGGGAGACATTAGGAAGTAGTCTTACTATCATATAGCTACAATTAGCTCGCCCTCCATACAGGGAGGATTTGTGGTAATCTTCACGTTCAAATTATTACAAAGGAGTCGTGGCATTAGAGCATTAGGTAAGATCCTGTTTATGAAAATATTTTAGGAAACAGCAGTTAAACGATCTGAATCATTCTGGTAAGTAATTGAAAAATGTTTCAATTATTTATAAATTATTCTTCTATAGATCCATGTGCTAGGTCAATATTAAGATAACGATTTAGAACATATGTCATAATTAAAGCTGTTACTCAATGTCATGTCTAAGATAGACCCCTGTTACACAACTATTAAGTTTACAGCAGCAATGTGCCATCTTGTGATATAGAACATTGTTACACAACTATTTAGTTTAAAGCAACAATCTGCCTTCTTGTGATATAGAACATTGTTACACAACTATTTAGATTAAAGCAGCAATGTGCCTTCTTGTGATATAGAACATTGTTACACAACTATTTAGTTTAAAGCCGCAATGTGCCATCTTGTGATATAGAACATTGTTACACAACTATTAAGTTTAAAGCAGCAATGTGCCTTCTTGTGATATAGAACATTGTTACACAACTATTAAGTTC
This sequence comes from Pecten maximus, assembly GCF_902652985.1. Classification (NCBI taxonomy): domain Eukaryota; kingdom Metazoa; phylum Mollusca; class Bivalvia; order Pectinida; family Pectinidae; genus Pecten; species Pecten maximus. Next base: position 38,287,007 of record NC_047029.1, on the reverse strand, counting down.
AAAGCAACAATCTGCCTTCTTGAGAGATTGTACCTTGTTGCATTAACAAAGGCACTTCTTGTTAGCGTGGGACGGACTTGTTTTATTCTGCCCTGCAATACTTTTGTTATATATCAAATATTGAATATTAGTAGAGCCTGCATAATCTTTTATTAGTTTCATTGACAATTGTGCCACAAGTAAGTCACTTGATAATTGTATGTATATATGTCGATGACATTATATTGTACTCCTTATTTAACATTCTCCATCTCCTATTATCTCTCATCTATATCACGTTTGTTGGCGGTTAAAAGTGTGTAATGATTATGAGATACTGATGGAATTGTTTTGATCAGCATAAAGGGACAGCAAACTATTCTATGTTGCTACTTCTACTGTTTTTACAATCTCACACCACCATCAATTATTTTCATATTTGAGAAATTGGTTGCCCTTAGATTGTTTAAATAGAGTCATTGCATTAAGGTGGAAGTAAGGCTTGTTTATAATTGTCATGGCATAAACTGGACATGGATGGTTTTCTTTGCATTATCTGTATTTAGCTGAATGAATCGATGATTTCAGATTCAAAAACCGTTTGGTATATCTTTCTCGATGTGTATTCTTCAGTGACATTCAACAAGTCACTAGTCATGAACTGATTTTTATTCTGCCACTCACAGATATCAGAATTATTTTCTTAGCAACGAAAGAAGTGTTTAGGAAACAATTGGTGTACCACATCAGACACACAGCCATCTACGATTTCGTTCCAAACCTAATATGTCTCTGTATCATCATGAAGATGTTAGCCACTTCGTTTGTTCCAAGTTTGATATTTTCTTTTTCGGTGTTTTTATTCCCGGGTGCCTGTTTTATTCTTACTCAAACTCTTTGTTCATATTTTGATTAAGCCTTTATCGAATGCCTGTTAAAATAGTTCCTAGAAGACTGGTACATGTAGTTAAATCACTCATTCCCAAATCATATAATGTTTTTGGAAAGTATGTATCTTTGAAGACATCAACATGGGCTTCGGGTATTATTTCTTGTCCCCATCATCATAAAGCGGATTATTTTAGTAAGAATCAATATGCGATACATTTATGTAATGTGAACAACATATTTATAAAAATATGACTTTTCCTTGTTCGGCTACAAGGGTCATATCGATTGTCTTGTAATATAAATCTAAAACATATTACATATGGTGTAATCGGACATGGCACCTTGTTGCATCAACTGATACTGAAATATAACCCTGTTACACAAACTGATACTGAGATAGAACCTTGTTACACAAACTGATACTGGGATAGAACCTTGTTACACAAACTTATACTGAGATAGAACTTTGTTACACAATCTGATACTGAGATAGAACCTTGTTACACAAAGTTATACTGAGATAAAACCTTGTTACACAAACTGATACTGAGATAGAACCTTGTTACACACAGTTATACTGAGATAGAACCTTGTTACACAAACTTATACTGAGATAGAACCTTGTTACACAAACTTATACTGAGATAAAACCTTGTTACACACAGTTATACCGAGATAGAACCTCGTTACACAAACTTATACTGAGATAGAACCTTGTTACACAAAGTGATACTGATATAGAACCTTGTTACACAAACTTATACTGATATAGAACCTTGTTACACAAACTTATACTGAGATAGAACCTTGTTACACAAACTTATACTGAGGTAGAACCTTGTTACACAAATTTATGCTGAGATAGAACCTTGTTACACAAACTTATACTGAGATAGAACCTTGTTACACAATCTGATACTGAGATAGAACCTTGTTACACAAACTTATACTGAGATAGAACCTTGTTACACAAACTTATACTGAGATAGAACCTTGTTACACAAAGTGATACTAAGATAGAACCTTGTTACACACAGTTATACTGAGATAGAACCTTGTTACACACAGTTATACTGAGATAGAACCTTGTTACACAAACTTATACTGATATAGAACCTTGTTACACAAACTGATACTGAGATAGAACCTTGTTATACAAACTTATACTGAGATAAAACCTTGTTACACAAAGTTATACTGAGATAAAACCTTGTTACACAAACTGATACTGAGATAGAACCTTGTTACACACAGTTATACTGAGATAGAATCTTGTTACACAAACTTATACTGAGATAGAACCTTGTTACACAAACTTATACTGAGATAGAACCTTGTTACACAAACTTATACTGAGATAGAACCTTGTTACACACAGTTATACTGATATAGAACCTTGTTACACAAACTGATACTGAGATAGAACCTTGTTACACAATCTTATACTGATATAGAACCTTGTTACACAAACTTATACCGAGATAGAACCTTGTTACACACAGTTATACTGATATAGAACCTTGTTACACAAACTTAAACTGATATAGAACCGTGTTACACAAACTTATACTGATATAGAACCTTGTTACACAAACTTATACTGAGATAGAACCTTGTTACACAAACTTATACTGAGATAGAACCTTGTTACACAAACTGATACTGAGATAGAACCTTGTTACACAATCTGATACTGAGATAGAACCTTGTTACACAAAGTTATACTGAGATAAAACCTTGTTACACAAACTGATACTGAGATAGAACCTTGTTACACACAGTTATACTGAGATAGAACCTTGTTACACAAACTTATACTGAGATAGAACCTTGTTACACACAGTTAAACTGAGATAGAACCTTGTTACACAAACTTATACTGAGATAGAACCTTGTTACACAAACTTATACTGAGATAAAACCTTGTTACACACAGTTATACCGAGATAGAACCTCGTTACACAAACTTATACTGAGATAGAACCTTGTTACACAAAGTGATACTGATATAGAACCTTGTTACACAAACTTATACTGAGATAGAACCTTGTTACACAAATTTATGCTGAGATAGAACCTTGTTACACAAACTTATACTGAGATAGAACCTTGTTACACAATCTGATACTGAGATAGAACCTTGTTACACAAACTTATACTGAGATAGAATCTTGTTACACAAACTTATACTGAGATAGAACCTTGTTACACAAACTTATACTGAGATAAAACCTTGTTACACACAGTTATACCGAGATAGAACCTCGTTACACAAACTTATACTGAGATAGAACCTTGTTACACAAACTTGGATACTGCAATATAGGTAACCTTGTTACCACATAACTGAGATAGAACCTGTACACAACTTATACTGATAGAACCTTGTTACACAAACTTATACTGAGATAGAACCTTGTTACACAAACTTTATACTGAGATAGAACCTTGTTACACAACGTTATACTGAGATAGAACCTTGTTACACAAACTATACTGATGATAGAACCTTGTTACACAAACTGATACTGAGATAGAACCTTGTTAACAAACTTATACTGAGATAGAAACCTTGTTACACAAATATACTGAGATAGAACCTTGTTACACAAACTATACTGAGATAGAACCTTGTTACACAAACTATACTGAGATAGAACCTTGTTACACAAAGTTATACTGAGATAGAACCTTGTACACAAACTATACTGAGATAGAACCTTGTTCACAAACTTATACTGAGATAGAACCTTGTTACACAAACTGATACTGAGATAGAACCTTGTTACACAAACTTATACTGAGATAGAACCTTGTTACACAAAGTTATACTGAGATAGAACCTTGTTACACAAACTGATACTGAGATAGAACCTTGTTACACAAACTTATACTGAGATAGAACCTTGTTACACAAACTTATACTGAGATAGAACCTTGTTACACAAACTTATACTGAGATAGAACCTTGTTACACAAACTTATACTGAGATAGAACCTTGTTACACAAACTTATACTGAGATAGAACCTTGTTACACAAACTTATACTGAGATAGAACCTTGTTACACAAACTTATACTGAGATAGAACCTTGTTACACAAACTTATACTGAGATAGAACCTTGTTACACAAACTTATACTGAGATAGAACCTTGTTACACAAACTTATACTGAGATAGAACCTTGTTACACAAACTGATACTGAGATAGAACCTTGTTACACAAACTTATACTGAGATAGAACCTTGTTACACAAACTTATACTGAGATAGAACCTTGTTACACAAACTTATACTGAGATAGAACCTTGTTACACAAACTGATACTGATATAGAACCTTGTTACACACAGTTATACTGAGATAGAACCTTGTTACACAAACTTATACTGAGATAGAACCTTGTTACACAAACTTATACTGAGATAGAACCTTGTTACACAAACTTATACTGAGATAGAACCTTGTTACACAAACTTAAACCGAGATAGAACCTTGTTACACAAACTTATACTGAGATAGAACCTTGTTACACAAACTTATACTGAGATAGAACCTTGTTACACAAACTTATACTGAGATAGAACCTTGTTACACAAACTTATACTGAGATAGAACCTTGTTACACACAGTTATACTGAGATAGAACCGTGTTACACAAACTGATACTGAGATAGAACCTTGTTACACAAACTTATACTGAGATAGAACCTTGTTACACAAACTTATACCGAGATAGAACCTTGTTACACAAACTGATACTGAGATAGAACCTTGTTACACACAGTTATACTGATATAGAACCTTGTTATACAAAATTATACTGAGATAGAACCTTGTTACACAAACTTATACTGAGATAGAACCTTGTTACACAAACTTATACTGAGATAGAACCTCGTTACACAAACTGATACTGAGATAGAACCTTGTTACACAAACTTATACTGAGATAGAACCTTGTTACACAAACTTATACTGATATACCACCTTGTTACACAAACTGATACTGAGATAGAACCGTGTTACACAAACTTATACTGAGGTAGAACCCTGTTACACAAACTGATACTGAGATAGAACCTTGTTACACAAACTTATACTGATATACCACCTTGCTACACACAGTTATACTGAGATAGAACCTTGTTACACACAGTTATACTGAGATAGAACCTTGTTACACACAGTTATACTGAGATAGAACCTTGTTACACAAACTTATACTGAGATAGAACCTTGTTACACAAACTGATACTGAGATAGAACCTTGTTACACAAACTGATACTGAGATAGAACCTTGTTACACAAACTCAGACTGATATAGAACCTTGTTACACAAACCGATACTGATATAGAACCTTGTTACACAAACTTATACTGAGATAGAACCTTGTTATACAAACTTATACTGAGATAGAACCGTGTTACACTAACTGATACTGAGATAGAACCTTGTTACACAAACTTATACTGAGATAGAACCGTGTTACACAAACTTATACTGATATAGAACCTTGTTACACACAGTTATACTGAGATAGAACCGTGTTACACAAACTTATACTGAGGTAGAAACTTGTTACACAAACTTATACCAAGATAGAACCTTGTTACACAAACTTATACCGAGATAGAACCTTGTTACACAAACTCATACTGAGATAGAACCTTGCTACACAAACTCATACTGAGATAGAACCTTGTTACACAAACTTATACTGAGATAGAACCTTGTTACACAAACTGATACTGAGATAGAACCTTGTTACACAAACTTATACTGAGATAGAACCTTGTTACACAAACTGATACTGCGATAGAACCTTGTTACACAAACTTATACTGAGATAGAACCTTGTTACACAAACTGATACTGAGATAGAACCTTGTTACACAAACTTATACTGAGATAGAACCTTGTTACACAAACTTATACTGAGATAGAACCTTGTTATACAAACTTATACTGAGATAGAACCTTGTTACACAAACTCATACTGAGATAGAACCTTGTTACACAAACTTATACTGAGATAGAACCTTGTTATACAAACTTATACTGAGATAGAACCTTGTTACACAAACTCATACTGAGATAGAACCTTGTTACACAAACTTATACTGAGATAGAACCTTGTTACATAAACTGATACTGCGATAGAACCTTGTTACACAAACTTATACTGAGATAGAACCTTGTTACACAAACTGATACTGAGATATAACCTTGTTACACAGTTATACTGAGATAGAACTGTGTTACACAAACTTATACTGATATAGAACCTTGTCACACAAACGTATACTGAGATAGAACCTTGTTACACAAACTGATACTAAGATAGAACCTTGTTACACAAACTTAAACTTACACTGAGATAGAACCTTGTTACACAAACTTATACCGAGATAGAACCTTGTTACACAAAGTTATACCGAGATAGAACCTTGTTACACAAACTGATATTAAGATAGAACCTTGTTACACAAACTTATACTGAGATAGAACCTTGTTACCCAAACTGATACTGAGATAGAACCTTGTTACACAAACTGATACTAAGATAGAACCTTGTTACACAAACTTATACTGAGATAGAACCTTGTTACACAAAGTTATACTGAGATAGAACCTTGTTACAAAAACTGATACTGAGATAGAACCGTGTTACACAAACTTATACTGAGATAGAACCTTGTTACACAAACTTATACTGAGATAGAACCTTGTTACACAAACTGATACTGAGATAGAACCTTGTTACACAAACTTATACTGAGATAAAACCTTGTTACACAAACGTATACTGAGATAGAACCTTGTTACACAAACTGATACTGAGATAGAACCTTGTTACCCAAACTTATACTGAGATAGAACCTTGTTACACAAACTGATACTAAGATAGAACCTTGTTACACAAACTTATACTGAGATAGAACCTTGTTACACAAACTTATACTGAGATAGAACCTTGTTACAAAAACTGATACTGAGATAGAACCGTGTTACACAAACTTATACTGAGATAGAACCTTGTTACACAAACTGATACTAAGATAGAACCTTGTTACACAAACTTATACTGAGATAGAACCTTGTTACACAAAGTTATACTGAGATAGAACCTTGTTACAAAAACTGATACTGAGATAGAACCGTGTTACACAAACTTATACTGAGATAGAACCTTGTTACACAAACTTATACTGAGATAGAACCTTGTTACACAAACTGATACTGAGATAGAACCTTGTTACACAAACTTATACTGAGATAAAACCTTGTTACACAAACGTATACTGGGATAGAACCTTGTTACACAAACTTATACTGAGATATAACCTTGTTATACAAACTTATACTGAGATAGAACCTTGTTACACAAACTTATACTGAGATAGAACCTTGTTACACAAACTTATACCGAGATAGAACCTTGTTACACAATCTGATACTGAGATAGAACCTTGTTACACAAACTTATACTGAGATAGAACCTTGTTACACAAACTTATACTGAGATATAACCTTGTTACACAAACTTATACTGAGATAGAACCTTGTGACACAAACTGATACTGAGATAGAACCTTGTTACACAAACTTATACTAAGATATAACCTTGTTACACAAACTTATACTGAGATAGAACCTTGTTACACACAGTTATACTGAGACAGCAACTTGTTGCTCATATCATATTTTACTTACTGAAAATAATGCCTTCAATTAATTGACAATTATTTTTTCTCATAAATTGTATTTTCTTTAGATGTTTTAAACATAAAATAAGCTTATATTTAAGCTACATTTCTATAAAAAAATCTTACATTTGCTAAAATATCGAGATAGCACCTTGCTGTACTTATGGGACGTTATTTTGTGTATTTACATAAACAACGAAACATTTTGTCATAAGATAACAATGCGCGTCATGAAATATCAACTTCGTCTATATCAATAGAAAAAAAATCGATTTGATTAATAGCACTACATGAGTGAGAGTGCGAATGTTTTAACTGATGCGGAAAGTCATGTATACGTATATACAAATGTACTTCAGGTGAACAAGACCATTCATCTGTGACCTTGACATAAATAAGATTTCAGGCACAACAGTTTACAGAGGGAGACCACAAAACATACGTATTATCAGATCTGCACTCTACAATATGTAGATAGCTCTTAGGTAACCGGATATATCTCAAAGTTTTTCAGACGCTCTTTGGATGAAATTCATGCACAAGTGCATTTATTTGAACATTAACATATTTACACATATGTGATAAACAGAAGCCTGTCATGTCACCCAACACTGACTTGGAGAGACTGCCAAAGAGGACGAGTAAAACACATTGTAAACAGGAGACAGAACATGGATGTTCGAAACATGGAAATGATCGAAAATCAAATATGTGCCGAATTCGAGACAGAGCATTTAGTAGCAACATTAAACGGAGCGCTGCTGTCGCCTGGGCTTTGTTTCTAGTCGTAAGTATAGCTCATTCAAACCAAAAATACACAATATACTAGCTGTATTTGTTTTATTATAAATGTAGTTATAACTAAAGCATAACTACATTAATTAACAGGAATAGTTAGATATACGTTAGCAGCAGAAGTTTATCATTTCATTCACCATTATGACTGGTGTATGCCTGTCTGTCGTAACGTGAGCTTTCAGTTTTGGTTCGATATTATGTCAAAACAGCAATCAATTTGCATTGGGCCTTTATTTTGTATTAAGATAACTACAAATAGGTGCATTATTTGATAATGTGATAATTCACCATTATTGATGAAACTTCGTTAAGCATAAAAGTCAGGTTTGCAAGTTTGTTTAAAAGGTAAAGCAATATAAAACAATCCTGCTTATACGTTGTTATAATATGTAATGCATTGTAATATCATGATTTACCTTGTAATAATCTGTAAAATATTGTTATCATCTGTTATACCTTGTTAAAGTCTGTAATACCTTGTTATAGTATGTATTACCTTGTTATAATATGTAATACCTTGTTATAATATGTAATACCTTGTTATAATATGTAATACATTGTTATGATATGTAATACCTTGTTATAATATGTAATACCTTGTTTGATCTGTAATACCTTGTAATAATCTGCAATACCTTGTTATAATACGTAATACCTTGTAATAATTTGTAATATGTTTTTATAGTTTTAATACCCTGTTATAATCCGTAAGACATTGTAATAATCTGTTATACCTTATACTTATATGAAAGACGTTGTAATAATATGATTTATTTTGTAATAATATGTAATACCTTGAAATTCTATGTAATAAAAAGTAATAATCTTTAATGCCTTGTCATAATATGTAATACTTTGTAATGATATGTTATATCTTGTAATAATCTGTAAGACATTGTTAGAATCTGTTATACCTTGTTATAATCTGTAATACCTTGTAATGATATGCAATACCTTATTATAATATGTAATACTTTGTAATAATCTATAATACCTTTTAATAATATGTAATATATTGTAAAAAATATGTAATTCATTGTTATAATATGCAATAACTTGTAATAATATGTAAGACGTTGTAATAATATGTAGTACCTTTTTAATAATTTGTAATACCTTGTTATAATATATAATACCTGGTAATAATCTGTAATGTCTTGTAGTGCATATAGATCATTTGTATTTTCATATAAAGTGCTAAATACATAATTAAACGTCTGAATTGTAACAAGGAAAAAATTAACACGATATTGAATAAAGATAATTACACATTTTATTATGATTTTACTAATACAAAGCAGAATATTTCGGACGAAAAAAACAAAGCAAAAAAAAAAACTATGTCCAATATAAAACATAGGTTTTCAAATACAAAACAAGTTATTAAGAATATAGCGCGCCAGTTTATGATATCAATAACAGGATTTGAAACGTAAACCACAGCTCATTAAAATATCCTACGGTCTTATATGTCATAAATTACTGTTCCTATGTACGACCTCATGACAACCCTACCTAGTTAAACTGATAAGGGCGCACAATAACCCAAACAAAAAATCCCATACATACATATATTTTTGAATATTTTAAATTATGAAAAGCTTTATATATATTAAGCAATCAAAAATTCACACGATTGATTTTAAACAAACGTTTCACAATATAATCACTAGATCAAAATACGTGTTTATTTTTTATTATTACGTATACCAAAGCTCTATGTTATTTATATTGTGTAATTGCTATTGTTTATATAGACAATGTAAAGTTCGTCAAGAAAGCCAGAATATTTTAAAATTGTTTATGAAGTGCGCCGGCCAGCAGAAATATAAGTTTACCTTCGACAAATGTTTTAGATAAGATAAAGAAAAATGACAAAATCAATAGACCGATGATGTATAATAAATATGCTTAAAGACGGCGGTTATTGAAATGACTCGTCTTGGCTCAAAATCTAATGAGGGTATTTAATAAGATTGTCGGAGGTATACAAACTTACCGGTTCGCTAATCCTGAATAGATCGTAACATTGAGAGGAAGCACATATAGTATAATCACGTATTCCCGTGGGTCATAAATATCTAATATGTTTATAATTTATTTACGTCAGCTATGATGTGACTAAAATATAAATACCGACCTTTTGTACATATTCTAATAAGGTCCGGCTTTATATTAAGACACAAGTGTGTCCATTTGCTATTTAATCTTTATTCAATATCCTGTTATGGACGCTAAACAAAAGAAAAAACTGAGAAAATTATAAAACAACATGTAAATATTAACTAAAACAGAACAGAAATTAAATAAATAAAGATGACAACTACACATTGGTTAAAGATATAGGTGTTAGATAAACAAATGTATCTAATAAAGATGACAACTACACATTGGTTATATATATAGTTGGTAGTAAAACAAATGTATCTAATAAAGATGACAACTACACATTGGTTATATATATAGTTGGTAGTAAAACGAATGTATCTAATAAAGATGACAACTACACATTGGTTATATATATAGTTGGTAGTAAAACAAATGTATCTAATAAAGATGACAACTACACATGTACACTGGTTATATATATAGTTGGTAGTAAAACAAATGTATCTAATAAAGATGACAACTACACATTGGTTATATATATAGTTGGTAGTAAAACAAATGTATCTAATAAAGATGACAACTACACATGTACACTGGTTATAAATATAGGTGTTAGTTAAATAAATGTATCTAATAAAGATGACAACTTCACATTGGTCAAAGATATAGGTGTTAGATAAACGAATGTATCTAATAAAGATGACAACTTCACATCGGTTAAAGATATAGGTGTTAAACAAATGTCTACCACAATACCCTGTGTTATTCAACTCTCAAACCATCAGTTAATCATTACAGCTGTTGATTAACAATCTGTTTAAACCACACGTGGTATAAACTCTGTACACATTTTGATTGGCTAACACGGTGAACTTTGACCCAAGCTGCAATTGTTATTGACGTCATCAATAATCTAATGACGTCACATCACCGGGTCCCAGACGTCACCGGTAAACTTTATTTGCATACGCAAAATTATACTTGGCCACGTTTCCCTTTGATTCGAACCGATATAATTGTGGTAGAAACAGGTCACACGACTCGAAATTGTTGGATATGGAATTTATTTCACACTCGTAAGTTATTTTTTAAAAGTTGCAAAAAACACTCGCTAAAGCTCGTGTCTTTTGTAACTTTGAAAAAATAACTCACTCGTGTGAAATAAATTCCATATCCAACAACCACTAGTTGTGTAATCTCTATGTATCTAATAAAGATGACAACTACACATTGGTTAAAGATATAGGTGTTAGATAAACAAATTATCTAATAAAGATGACAACTACACATTGGTTATATATATATATGTGTGTGTATTAGTTAAACAAATGTATCTAATAAAGATGACAACTACACATTAGTTATATATATATATATGTGTGTGTATTAGTTAAACAAATGTATCTAATAAAGATGACAACTACACACTGGTTGTAGACATACAATGTAGGTGGTAGTAAAAAATAGAAGTATCAATTAAAAATGGCCATGTACAGAATACAGATTGAATGTTTAATGACACTTTCAAACAGATGTTACAGGTAGTCTAGACAGACGAACGCACCACTAACTGGTGGCATGTATTTAGTGTACATATACTAACGAATACATGTAATTGTCATGCACACTAATTAGATAGCCAGTGGGGGTTGTTCATTTCAATAACATAATACGCAATTGCTATTTTATTTTAAAATAGTTAAACAATAAACAATAATCATTAAAATCGTTGGGAAGTGGAGGTGAACACTAATCACAAGTAAAGAAATAATTACTAAAGACAATCCATTCCTGCTACCTACTCTGTCCTTGACATGTATTACTACTATCATCTTACTAATGAATGGGTACGTTTGTGCAAATTTACTGTAGTCACGTGTATAAGCCGTGTCTCCTCTCCAGATCATTTTACTTCTGGTGTAACCTACAAAAAATCATGCTGAAACTGTTCACAATATAGAACTTAATTTTAACCTAAGCATATCTGTTGATATGAACATGTAAAAGCACCTTGTCCTATATCTCTTCTGTAGAGGTGACACTATATTCCTATGAGTTTAACAGACTTAATTAGGTATCCTCATTCGAGAAACTTGTTTAGTGTCGAACGTGGTTTGTAATGTTAGACGAGTGTGACTTGGAAAGTGACACTGCCAAGTGCGAACAAATCTCTATACGAGCGTACACAAACAAAACACTAAATAGATTGTATCTACTATCCGGCGCGGTATGCGATTTAAAGGAATATATACCTTGTTTAGTTCCATGCGCTGGGAGAAAGCATCTACATGTGTTTTAATATGCGTTAAAATGTTGATGATATGTCTCCACTAGAGTTAATTACGTAAGCTAAAATTACAAATATTAATTATGGCATCAAATTTTCTTTTTAATATACGAATCCTATATCAGGAAATATATTAATAGATGTCCCGATATAGGCTTCGTTTAAGCCATTATCTATAGCATATCGATTTGAATCTCTGGGTTTAGTCCAAGGATAACTTACAAACAAACCACCACATATAGTATCAATGTATAATTATAACCACATCGTGCTCTCCTGAAAGTTTCTTCTGTTTGTAGCCTGCGATCTGTAGAACTTGAAATAAAGCACAATACAGACTCATCATTATCAGCCGCTTATCCCGATATTTACTTGCGACGTTACTAGCAGGGGCTGTTTACAACTAAGTGGTATTATACTGATAGAAAAAATAATAATTCCAACTATGCTATTATCATTTTCTATATTTAGACACAGAAAATGCCATTCCTGAAAAAATGAGTGATTTTTCACATGCGGCAGCGGCATATAATCGCTTATTGGAAAAAGAACATGTTCGGCGCATATCACAGTATTTCGTAAGAATCGACTAATTTAGGACAGATGATCTGATGACCACGGATTGATATACATTTTCGTTACTACTATCTCTACGTACTGTTTTCTTTTATTGGTATCTGTCTAGACACCACCTTTTATATGACCTTGAATGTTATTCGGTCTCCAAATGACCCTGGCTGTTGTCGTCCTCCTACACGTACATCCACATATGACCCTGGCTGTTGTCGTCCTCCTACACGTACATCCACATATGACCCTGGCTGGTGTCGTCCTCCTAGACGCACATCCACATATGACCCTGGATGTTTTGGGTTTTTGTTTGCATCTCCTAGACGTCATCTACATGTAACCCTGGATGTTGTCGGCCTCCTAAACGTACATCCACATATGACCCTGGATGTTGTCGGCCTCCTAAACGTACATCCACATATGACCCTGGATGTTGTCGGCCTCCTAAACGTACATCCACATATGACCCTAACTGTTGTCGTCCTCCTAGACGTACATCCACATATGACCCTGAATGTTGTCGTCCTCCTAAACGTACATCCACATTTGACCCTGGATGTTGTCGGCCTCCTAGACGTACATCCATATATGACCCTGGATGTTGTCGGCCTCCTAGACGTACATCCATATATGACCCTGAGTGTTGCCGTCCTCCTAAACGTACATCCACATATGACCCTAACTGGTGTCGTCCTCCTAAACGTACATCCACATATGACCCTGGCTGTTGGTGTCCTCTAGACGCCGATCATCATGATTTAAATAAAAACGTTTATTCTGCTCTGTTGTAGGGATGGTTAAAAGGAATTATAGGTCCATCATTTCCGGAGATACTGTACCTGACAGAAACATCTCTAGAGAAAGGTTCGGCCTACCTGACAGTTCTATACACGTGTAAAATACTAGGCCATGCCCTTGGAGGCCTATTGTACGATAAACTGGACAGAAACTTGTACACTGCGATGATGACTGTCCTCAACGCCTTCGTGCTAATGGTCTTCCCTTGGTGTCGTATATACGGAAGTATGATTACGATGTATGGCCTACATGGTCTTATGATTTCATCCTTGGAATTAGGTGATTATTATGTTAAAGATTTTATTTGCTACCATGGTATTTTATGGACATATACGATCACTAGTTCAAAGGAAACATGTTTCATCTTTTGTTGGATTTGTTTTAATGCGTTAAATCTTGATATTGTATAGGTACGTTATACAGCACAGACTGACAATCTGTGGCAAGTCTTCAGGGCTTTAAGTGCAAAAACTATCCGAATGGAATCGATATTCTTACGAAAAAATGAACGTGAACACCACATCTGCTTGAGATCGAACTTTTAATGTCAGACAATTTGTTGAATGTCCTTAGTTAAAAACATACATGACTAATGTTTGCCATCCCATCTATCAAAAGTATGTACTAATTTATATTAACATCTCCGAGACATTATGTCAATGTTTTCTGTAATTCAACTGGTACCAAGCACCGCTGAAATAAAATTAAAAAAAAGTATCATCATATGTGATTTCTCAAACTCGTTCATAGTACTTTGAATGCATCAGCTATTACTAATTACATATTGTTGTTACAGGGTTGATAACAGACATTGTGAATTTATGGGATGGAGAAGCGCGGCAGACATACCTTCAAATTACAATGTTTATTTTTTCAATTGCAACAATCGCGTCGCCCCTAGCAATTATTCCATTCCTGATGACGAACTTCACGACTGCTACAGGAAATATATATAATGGAGGCGATTTCCAAAGGATACAAAATTTCACTTATGATCATAACAAAACTGGAAATTCCCATCTGATGTATTTACTAAACACATCAAATATCACCAGTGCAGGCAACCAGACATTTTCAAATATTAGTATGTCGTCTAGAACTTCCGATATGATTGAACAGCAGTCCAATCTTTACCTTGGGTTTACATTAGCTGCCTTTCTGGTCTTGACTGGTGGAGTTCCATTTGCGTGCTTTTATTTCTCTCAAAGATGTTCAAAAAAATCTTCATATGTTCAGAATGAACCGTCCAGAGATTCATTTATATTGTCTAAGTCTGAGGATGAAACCACAAATGATGTTGTATGTAGTTATGAAGAAGAAACAAAAGTCGATGAAGAAGTTGCTGTTATGTTGTGTCCCGAATCAAGTGAGGTCCACCCAGCCGTATCGAAGTGTGATGTTACCATAGAACCGACAAGGAGATTACTTTGTACCCAGCCGTCGGTGATTCTCCTGTTCATCGTGTCATGTGTGTTTGGAGCTCTTCACAGTGCTATGGAAATATCTATGAGCGACATGCTGCCAGTATTTTGTCAACAGTTCTTAAAATGGCCTGCATCCCAGGCTGCCATGGCTGTATCGTTGTTGTATTTCTTCTTAACAGTAGGCCGGATAATATGTGCAGTCCTAGTAAAGTTAATAGCCTTGACGAAAGTTATCGGGATCTTTGTGGTATTTATAATCCTCGGGAGCGCTGGTTTATCCGTTAGTGCAAACGTTTATTCTACGCCAGGAACCTGGGTATCTATAGGAGTTATCGGTCTTGGTGTATCTGCCTGTTATCCGTCACAGTTGGGATGGACAAGCAAGTACCTAATACCACTGACTGGGAAGCTGACCGCCGTACTCCTGTGTACTATGTACGTTGGTTCCGTAGTCGCTCCGCCCTTAATGAGTTACCTGATGACGAATTACAGTTACCCGTTCTTCTGTTACGGTATGATAGCCATGGCTGTTATTACCTTTGTCTGTGTATTATTGATGGCTCTTTATGTTAGCAAAGTGGAACAAAATAACAACATACGTCACCAGGGATGACGTCTGTATCAGTAATCCCGCAAACACAAAAATACACAAGTAACAGCAATTTACAAAAAACTAACTTTTTTACTACAAACGATTATCATCATTCATTGTCAAACTCTATCTTATAAAGTCCATACTTGAAGGTGCTTAGCATTTGTCTTTCACAATCTTTCGTCACTGCTGTGTGCTCCATAATTTTAGTCTGTGATGTTCGCCGAAATCAAAGATGACATGTATAAAATCCTATGATTGAAGGCAATGATTAAAAATACATGTATACATACATTTTCTACTACAGGATAAATGTTGACACAGGTGAAACATTTATAAAGCAAGTTGATCTCCCAGTCAATAAAATCGTTTACTCCAGGATTTCTCTCTCTGTCTCTATAAAATGTTTAGGCCTACTTTATATAAAATGTTTAGGTGTACTTGATTTCCAGGATTACTTTTACCGTCTATATAAATGTTTAGGTGTACTCGATTCCCTGGATTTCCCTCTCCGTCTATGTAAAAGTCTAGGTGTACTTGATTTCCAGGATTACTTTCACTGTCTTTATAATTGTTTAGGTGTACTTGACTCCCGGGATTACTTTGACCGTCTATATAAATGTTTAGGCCTACTTGATTTCCAGGATTCCACTCTCCGTCTATATAAATGTTTAAGTGTATTTGATATCCAAAATTCCTCTTTCCGTCTATAAAAATGTTTAAAAAGGCTTACTTGATTCCAATGTTTGACATTTGTATTTCTTTTTCAAACTTAAACTGTGTTTATGTAATGCCTATTAGTTAATGCAGCAAATTGACATAAAAATGACTAAAATGTCACACTCAGTACCAAATTGAATGAAGCAATATATCTGTACATGTTATGACGAAATATATACGACAGTGTATTATTTCCTTATACACAGGGTGTGTTTTATCTAACACCGGTAGAGGACAAGGATCCCCATATTTAATGTACTTTTTCGCCACATTGAGATGAAAAAAAAACAACTGTGGAAGTTTATTTCCACATAAATATATGTCAATATAATGGATCTTACTACTAAACCCTTCTAAAAATAGCATTCAAAAAACAATAAGTCCGTCAATCATATGGTTGTCGCAGTCATGTTTGCAAACAGGGCTATTGTCGCCAGGTCTGAAACAACCATTTCGTAAAGGGCGAGCAGAATATTTACACCTTTCAATATAGATTGAGAGTTAATGACTTAATCATTTGAATAACTTAAGTCAATGCATTCTACCTTCAAATATCATATTGTTTCGTTAGATTCCTGAAAGTACGTGGATGTGGTGGTAGAGAATTGAAATATCGTTTTACAAAAGCGGTCTGATTGCTATCATGCAAGTATTATATTTTTAGTAACTATTTTACATATGATAACGTATTCATAACAATCACATCTTATAATACCATGATACTTAATTGTCTGAGAAAAGCATCGCAACAATGCAACCTAGTTAACAAGGAGCTCAGCGCTCGGAAACAGAATCAGGAACAGTACCAAAGACAGAATAGACATTACATGGTGCCACTTGTGTAGAGAGCGTGTGGTATGTGGTCTACTCTGCTACTACATATTAATTCAAAGTATTATCTAATGATTATATGTATGCAATTTCATATCATTACTCTAGGTGGAAAATGTGTATCGCTTTAGTATTATGTAACATGTACACTGTAGAGTGTGAGATTTTGTGTAAATGTATCATGTATATGTATATATGTTTGTTAAAAACCGATGGACCGAAAGGCCTAAGGTAATAAAAGAATTGAATCGAATAGCTAGTTATCATAATACTAATACATTGGTTATTTCTGTCATAACATGTTCTGACTGAACACATGTACATTTCTTTAACTCCATATGTTATATAATAAACATATGGATTTTAAAAACTTTTTTTTTTTAAATTGAAGACAATATGATTTAATGTACTGTGATATTATAAGTTGAATAATTTAATATGTATATAATTCTGGACAACATTAAATGTCTGATATTGTCCCTAGGATATATGCATGTACCTATCGATTGTTAAAATATATATATACATGTATATATATATACATACTGGTTATTCTTGTCATCTGTCTGACGTTCAGCTAAAGCTTGACGTGGTACTATTGTATTTGTTGGGGAACCAGAAAGTACGATTTTGTTAGTGGAGGTTACCGGATGGGCACTGATGTATTTGTAGGGGAACCAGAAAGTACGATTTTGTTAGTGGAGGTTACCGGATGGGCACTGATGTATTTGTAGGGGGAACCAGAAAGTACGACTGTGTTAATGGGGGTAACCGGATGGGCACTGATGTATTTGTAGGGGGAACCAGAAAGTACGACTGTGTTAATGGGGGTAACCGGATGGGTACTGTTGTATTTATAGAGTTAACCGGAAGTGTACTGTAGTTTGTGTAGGGGTAACCGGATGGGTACAGTAGTTTCTGTAGGGTAAATTTGACCAAACATTTGACAAGCACAACCACTCACTATTACTTTAGAATCAATATTTATCTATATTTCTGACATTTCGACATCACAGACGAACTCAAAAACACATTACACCAAATATGGTGGTGTAAATGACTAGAGGTATTGGTGGACACGTACGCTATAAGTCGAACGATAATAAAGATATATGGAACTATCGTGACAGAAACATTGATAAATATTTGTTCTAAAGTGATAATAAGTGATTGTGTTTGCCATTCTGTTGTTCAAATTGACTTAAAGTACATACCAGCCGAGAAAAAGTCATAGAGGCAAATATGATGTGCTGTTGTGTTTCTCGCATCGGGGACGAACATATTCACATACGCTTCTGTAACAACATTGACGCGTATTTTATTAATGTGTTAGACAAATATCCACTCCAACTGAATTCGTGCCACTAAAACGTTTAAAATCAAATTAAAAGGTAGCCGATTTCTCTAATACAGCTTTGAGCCCTTGATTTCCAGACTAATGTTCTACACCTTCGGGAACTAACTTTGGCAAGACCTGGTCCATTTGGCGGACGAGTTCCAACATGACACAGCAAAAATGTTTCGATAAATAAATTGTTGCTGTCTACCAATTTAGATTACTTGTTTCTGGTCACTCCCTACAAATTCCCTTCTTCAATGTCGGATGTCACACCTATAAGTGCTTGCAATGTGAAATTCTAGTATGATTAGCCTTACTTGTCGTGCATATTACATAAAAAAAAATCGCCGAGTGTATCATTCAGGTCTTTAACGAAATAAACTGACCCCAGATACTGTAGACAAAGATAAACAGTTGTACCATGCCTTTTGTCACAAATTGACTCATTGTCTATAATATTCACAACATCCTATCTAACAGATTCGAAAACCTAGGTTTGACAACTTTATCTTAGGCTAGGCTCAGGTCGGTGAAATGTTTTAGACGGCCAGAGACATTGAGCGCCCTTGTGAGCTAGATGACACAGATAAATCTCACAATAACGATAGGCTGAAAATGGCCATTTTTTTGGCTATGATTCATTTTACAGGTCCTTGTTAATATTCGGGGCATTCTATATACATTTAAATATCGCTTCAAAGCCTATATGTTGATTTGTCTTTAATCATCAATACATCAATGTTTATTATTTAACACTATGGCAATTTCAAAACATACAAATAGGACAAGTTCAATCTCGCTTTGAATAATTATTCGGCTGTCATGGCTACCCTATACCCTAATGTACTATTGCAGTTAAAATAATCTTCAATCGTGAAATACATTACACTTTTTATCTCGTATCGTCAATAAACACACAGCCAAACCTAATATTCATAAATCATAAATATGAAATGTGACATCAGTGGAGTGAGACCTGGTCCTAGTAGTGGGTATAAACAAACTAAACTGTGTGTTAAGGTATATTCTCGCTATCCTGTATATCATATCTATACATATTCCATCTTTGGACGATTGTTTATATTCCGAAATCAAAGGTAAGTACCACATGTCTATATCTATGTTGGGTTGTAGCTATCATAAGCTTTTTCGGAACGTAATGACGCGTACAAATCGTTTCCTTTTCATTTCATAGAGGATTGATGTGGAGCATAATTCCGGATATATACCTTGGTACGGTATACGTGAAATAACTATGTCCCGTCCTGATATCAGATTAGTTTATCTTCGCATTATAGCACCGCACCATGGAAAATGTTTAATAAAATCTATCAAAATGTAGCCGATATACACATTATGTTTTTATTCTGTATATATCTAAATAGCCTGTATACACTTTAAGTTTTTTAAGTGGTCCAAATGACCACATCTCCTTACTCTTCAACTATAAACGCCACACAGAGATTACTAACTGGGGCAAAAGAGAGAAGAAAATGTATCACCATTCAAAAGGAATCAAACGGGAACTGGAACAGAACACAAGAATTTAATCTGCAAAATTCTTGAAATGCGGAAACACCGTATAACATGAAACGGCACTGGCATCTGTTGTCGACAAATTAGCAGCATATAGGGTTCGATTTAGATACACATTCTATCAGATTAGAAAAGTTAAAAACCTGTCAATTATTAAGGAAAAATAATAAATTTTTAAAGTGAATACCTCTTCTAGGTAAATTTTCCCTTTTTTTGGAGGAGGAATTTTTTTTCATAGACGATTTGTTTAGTGCGTAAAATTTAAGGTTAAAAAAATATTGCTTTATAAAATCCTTGTAAATGATCTTTTTTTATATATAAAATTTATCTTATATGGCCTGCATAACTCTCCTAACAGATACAATGTATGCTTTTAATAGAATGTTTCTAAACATAGTCTATATTCACTGTGTTTTATATATAAGATTGATCTTGATCACGTCTATATTATATACAGTAGCTGGCCTACGTTAAACATGCATAATATGCACACGTCACATCAAAGTCAAATTTCGCGTGTCCAAATGGGTTCGATGTTCATCTGTATGATACAGAAAAAAATATTTAAAAATTCGAATTGCGGGGCGTGAAAAAACTCTCACAGGACACTCATTCCCCACTGGACTTTCATTAGGTGGACCGGCTGGCCTACTGTATGTAGATTCTAGCATGTACATGTAGTTTTTTTCTTCTTCTTTTTTGTGACATTAAGACGTTACTACGTGGTAAAATATTAAAACATAATTTTGATAATACCATTAATTTGTACAAAAGACACGATATAGAAATATTAACAATTTCCGCATTTCCGTTCCGTATCATTTTGTGTTTTAGTAACACCCAAGATGGAGGCGTAACAGGTATAAAATCATCAACACGAAACTATCTTTACACGAATTCGATTGTTTCAATTGATATTTATTGATTTTTACTTATATACAGGGGTTGGATGTATATTTCATCGAGCTTTTGCTGTATTTTGTTTGGTTTTAATATCTGCTGCATATTTTTCTTGTGGAAGTTGGGAGTAGTCCTGCATGAATATCGGAAGCTCTGCATGCAATTATTGCAATTTGTTTCAAATCATCGACCATGCGAAGTTCAATGAACCACAATTGCATAAGACTATCAGGTGGGACTATAGGGACGTGATCAAATGGAACAAATTAATCACTTAAATTACTCCATCGATAAAGAAACCCGGCAAATCGTCCCTGATACAGTGGTAGTTA
This sequence comes from Pecten maximus, assembly GCF_902652985.1. NCBI lineage: Eukaryota > Metazoa > Mollusca > Bivalvia > Pectinida > Pectinidae > Pecten > Pecten maximus. The sequence continues at coordinate 38,265,189 of NC_047029.1, read as the reverse complement.
TCTCCCTTTATACAGAAAATCCACATCAGTTGAAGGCACTTGTATCTGGTATTCACTGCCACCCATCAGATACACGTGTATCACCATACTATGTGTAGGAGTATTCCATCAATTTTAGAGGTTACAGGTCAAGAAACTTATGACAGGCGGCTTGTAACTAATGATTAGCCGGAGACATGTAGAACGCCTCATGTAGAAATAGACACCACAATTCTCAATCTCAATTACAGTTTAGTAAAAATGTCATTTGGTTATATAATTACCTATAGTCCCTAATTTTAGTCATATTATGTGGACATGTTACCTTTTGCATGGTTTGTACAGATGATGAAAAGAGCTGGAATTTGGGGTCAGTGTTAGAAACCTGCTGGTGTTGGCACGGCTCACAAGTGCTTGGGAAATCCTGGAATTCATACTTGCCTTAATATAAAGTAAAATGAAGTTCTTTTCAGATTCCCTAAAAATGGAATATTATTTACGAGAAAATTATAAGAAAAGATACAATTTTATGCATGGAGCATATTATTATAAATATTATGTCTTATTTGATGAAAGCGAAACAGATTTCCACATCTGATTCTGGGACAGAATTCAACAGTTGGTAAAGATAATCAGCTACAAAATATTAATGGTAACATTTTTTTGTTATTTTCATCAAATTAAAGATAAAAAATACATTGTACATCATATTTCCACATACCCGGTATTTTGGCATAAAAAAGAACTAGGAAAATTGAGAAAAAGTGCAGGAAAAGTGCTTGAATTTTGGTATGAAAAATCTGTACAAACCATTGCCTTGGGGTTAAGCCTATTGGATGATATTGTGATACAGTATAACCACAACACTATTACCCGTATTATACAGAGCTTACGTAAATATAACATCATATATGCATGTCTATAAAAAAGTATTAGAACAATATCTATACTGGTAGTACATGTGTATACCTTTAGCTAGACAATGCCAGAATCACATATACGTTGTACAAAATGACTGTTACTCTTGATGCACATATATAACATCAAGACTGCATGGTGACAGCTTCTATCCTATTAAATTATATCCTAAAATCTCGTCTGTCTAAATAATTAAATGCTGGTACATTATTTGCCTGTAGCTGTGTTTAGACAAATATGTAATTAATATAAAAATCAATATTTCTTTTGCTTTAGCAGAACTTCAAGCAGTGTGAAGAATATCAAATCAACATTAGCATTGTTTGTTTGTTGGAGACCTACTGGAAACCCAGCTGGCTGAATAACTATGTCAAATACAAAAACTAAAGTAAATCAAACAGCAACAGCAGTTAAGCTAAGATCTAGAATGCACCTTGGCAATATGAGAGTATGGAAACTGGAAGCCGGATGAGTACCACAACTGCCATGGCCATGTCAGAACTGCCTGGTATCCTATCAGTGTATGGGCTGCAGCATTAATGGCACGGAGGATGAAGAAATTCAGCTACAATTTTTTTATTGTTTCTAATGTGATATCCTGTCATATCATAGCTGACCGATATGGCTGGGCAGACAAATACATTCACTGTAATATTACAAATTACTATTAAAGATATCTTTGTATGGGACAAGAATCCAGTCACCAGCACATGTTGAGGTGAGAGAAGGCAGTAACCCAAACTGTTCACATGAAAACAAAACCAGCTCTGCAGTGATCCAATCTGGTCCAGGGATGATCTTATCAAATGATAATAGTTTAGCATTTCGTGTACAGCTCTGATCTATATAGACAAAACAGTTTCGGTTTATATCATATGTATTTTAATTTACACATGATAAAGTCATTTGTGATACAAGACTACAGTCATCACCATTCTGGTTCCCACACACATATATATATACCCTATCTTTATCCATGGATTCTGTGCATGTTCAAATAGTGAATGGGTTTACAGTTTGGAAGACAAATCTGACATACACAAGAAACATTGATGTAAATTTAACAGAAGAAAGCTTTTGGCCATATACATTCTATCAAAATTCTGAAATCTGGAACACAGAAAGGATTTGAGAATCAGAACCAAAGTGCTAACCCTCGCATGTTACCAAAGCTGCAAACTGAAACCAGTATCTGCTGAATAGTTCAGGGATCGGTAATATACATTGTATAGGTGGTGGCCTAATGTCAGCTGAGAAAAGTCTGAGTAAGTGAATGGTACATATTATTTATTTCAATATTAGATATGATCTAATAAACCTCATATCTAATATAAAAATTATAGACTTTTGATTAAGTTATTGTTGGTATAGCATTATATTGACCTCACCAAATGTCCATAATTGATAAATATTTGACATACACTGGTACTTCAACAAGTATATTATTAGCACATTGAGACAATCATATAGAAAATGTCTCAATACCAACTTGATTCATCTCCATATATGCATGCATGCTATTGCAAATACATAATGGCTTATTTCCCTTGATAACTTTAATCTTTAAATGTACATTGTATATTGTGTGTATATATATATATTACTTAAAAGTATTATCATAATACCCTTTAAATACGACATCAATATAAATATATACTTATTTGTTATAACATTAAGTGACATAGAAAGACAATATAAATTTTATTCATAATAATTAATTTATCTATGTTTTTATATCTATTTTACATAAATGTTTGTCCAAATCACACTTATATTAATAAGATCTTTGATGCTTGATAATGATTTCTATACAATGTGTATACAACAGACACTGAGAGTTATTGTAACATGTAGAATGTGTAGTTGATTCTGCCCTGGGGTATAACGTTGTAGAATGTGTAGGTGGTTCTACCCTGGGGTATAACGTTGCATGGCATTATGGACTATCAAGTGACAGCTTATAGCTAGCATGCTTCATTGTGTTTGTTGGCTTTTATAGTGAAATGCTCGGGTATATATATATATATTTTATCAAGCTCTTTAGATGTAAATCTGAGAAAATCTCATTTCAAATTTGTAGTGAAGGTGAAAACATAGAGGTCCAATTCTGAACTGTTGGAACGTTGCTAGTTGATCGAGCGATACAGGAAGGTCTCATGGAGTCTTTACAAACATTCCGGAATTGGTTCTGGAGTGAAAGTTTCTGGTTGCCTGCTAACGTGACCTGGACAACCTTTGAGAACCCACCTCCTGGAGAATATTATCCTTTAGAAAGACACCTTCTCCTCCCAAGTTTAGTATTAGGGGTGCTGCTGCTCGGAGTCCGACTTGTTTATGAAAGGTAGGCACATTTTACATTTGTTCTGTTACTGGTACATGTATTAAATTTAAACTAGTGGCTCAGCTAGAATGACAGGTCGAGGACAATGCAGGTCCTGCCTTTGTGTTGAAGATTTCAGTCTTCTAATCATTTGTTAACAATGTTCCTGTCATCCAAAAAATGCTGTAAATATAGATTAAACATTTTTTTCTTGGAGTTTCTGAAGTAAACACTATGTAAAGCAATAGCCACATACTTTTACACTCAACTGCAGTTTGATTAAACATTTGTATAAAATACTTTTAGCATGCAGGTACTTTATAATGTAACTGTCATAGACAATATAGCTCCAGGCCTGCCCAAATTCAACGCTGTAAGTCAAATACAAAGGAACAGATATGATATCTGCTACTTAAAATTATGTACCTAATTGAAATACCTGATTTCTATTTTTAGCCCACCATCATCAGATGGTGGGCTATTCAAATCGCCCTGCGTCCGTGGTCCGTCCGTCCGTCCGTCCGTCCCTCCGTCCGTCCGTAAACAATTCTTGTTATCGCTAATCCTCAGAAAGTACTGAAGGGATCTTTCTCAAATTTCATATGTGGGTTCCCCTTGGTGCCTAGTTATGCATATTGCATTTTGAGACCAATCATAAAACAACATGGCCGACAGGCAGCCATCTTGGATTTTGACAATTGAAGTTTGTTATCGCTATTTCTGAGAAAGTACTGAAGGGATCTTTCTCAAATTTCATATGTAGGCTCCCCTTGGTGCTTAGTTATGCATATTGCATTTTGAGACCAATCAGAAAACAACATGGCCGACAGGCAGCCATCTTGGATTTTGATAATTTAAGTTTGTTATCGCTATTTCTGAGAAAGCACTGAAGGGATCTTTCTCAAATTTCATATGTAGGTTCCCCTTGGTGCCTAGTTATGCATATTGCATTTTGAGACCAATCGGAAAACAATATGGCCGACAGGCAGCCATCTTGGATTTTGACAATTGAAGTTTGTTATCGCTATTTCTGAGAAAGTACTGAAGGGATCTTTCTCAAATTTCATATGTAGATTCCCCTTGGTGCCTAGTTATGCATATTGCATTTTGAGACCAATCGGAAAACAACATGGCCGACAGGCAGCCATCTTGGATTTTGACAATTGAAGTTTGTTATCGCTATTTCTGAGAAAGTACTGAAGGGATCTTTCTCAAATTTCATATGTAGATTCCCCTTGGTGCCTAGTTATGCATATTGCATTTTGAGACCAATCGGAAAACAACATGGCCGACAGGCAGCCATCTTGGATTTTGACAATTGAAGTTTGTTATCGCTATTTCTGAGAAAGTACTGGAGGGATCTTTCTCAAATTTCATATGTAGGTTTCCCTTGGTGCTTAGTTATACATATTGCATTTTAAGACCTATCGGAAAACAACATGGCCGACAGGCAGCCATCTTGGATTTTGACAATTGAAGTTTGTTATCGCTATTTCTGAGAAAGTACTAAAGGGATCTTTCTCAAATTTCATATGTAGATTCCCCTTGGTGCCTAGTTATGCATATTGCATTTTGAGATCAATCGGAAAACAACATGGCCGAAAGGCAGCCATCTTGGATTTTGACAATTGAAGTTTGTTATCGCTATTTCTGAGAAAGCACTGAAGGGATCTTTCTCAAATTTCATATGTAGGTTCCCCTTGGTCCCTGGTGTTGCATTTTGGGACTAATCCGAAAACAACAGACAGCCGTTATCGCTAAATCTTAAATTTTATATATAGGTTCCCCTTGTTTGAAAAGTACCAGAGGGCTGTTTCTGAATTTACACAGATTAGTAAGACTTAGAGGAAGGGAAAAGTAGAGAAAAGATCAATCTGACATGGAACCTATAAAGATCATTCAATGGTGGGCGCCAAGATCCCTCTGGGATCTCTTGTTAGTTTATAAGAATAACTTTTATTTCACAGATAATTAAGTGTGGAGATATATCCTAACAAAATGTGGTTCAGGTTAAATTAATTGGTATTGCAATAAAATTTGTAGTGAAAAAACATTTAAATTTCTTTTTACCTTGAACATAGCAAGAAAACTATGATTTTTGCATGTTGAAAATCTGTAGGTACCATATATATAATAAACAAAGTTGGCTGAAAACTGTTGTCAGTATCTCCTTAATTATGATTATGACAGTGAATATAAGACAATGAAGGTTTTTTTTTCAATTCATTGATTTAATTTTATTATTGTTTCCCTAAAAACTGAACATGTATGCTGTATATCTTACAGATCTTACGGCTTTGAATGTCCAATTTCTATGATCTATCACCAGTAACTGTCACACAATACCGGGTACCCAAGGGGCAACAGGAAAAGCTATCAAAAGCTAGCACTTAATAAGCATATTTATATTTATATATGTAATGGCTTTTTAATGGGTTTGTAATGGGCAATTTGACAGTAGTGATAGACAGGTACATGTAGCTGCAGGTGAGCATTGCTGGTCGAGGACTCACCTGTGTAAGTCACCATGTCATCATGTGTCATCAATCCTCAGAAAGTACTGAAGGGATCTTTCTCAAATTTCATATGTAGGTTCCCCTTGGTGCATAGTTATGCATATTGCATTTTGAGACCAATCGGAAAACAACATGGCCGACAGGCAGCCATCTTGGTTTTTGACAATTGAAGTTTGTTATCGCTATTTCTGAGAAAGTACTGAAGGGATCTTTCTCAAATTTCATATGTAGGCTCCCCTTGGTGCCTAGTTATGCAAATAACAATTTGTGACCAATCGGAAAACAACATGGCAGACAGGCAGCCATCTTGGATTTTGATAATTGAAGTTTGTTATCGCTATTTCTGGGAAAGTACTGAAGGGATCTTTCTCAAATTTCATATGTAGGCTCCCCTTGGTGCCTAGTTATATGCATATTGCATTTTGAGACCAATCGGAAAACAACATGGGCGACAGGCAGCCATCTTAGATTTTGACAATTGAAGTTTGTTATCGCTATTTCTCAGAAAGTACTGAAGGGATCTTTCTCAAATTTCATATGTAGGCTCCCCTTGGTGCCTAGTTATGCATATTACATTTTGTGACCAATCGGAAAACAACATGGCCGACAGGCAGCCATCTTGGATTTTGATAATTGAAGTTTGTTATCGCTATTTCTGAGAAAGTACTGAAGGGATCTTTCTCAAATTTCATATGTAGGCTCCCATTGGTGCATAGTTATGCATATTGCATTTTGAGACCTATCGGAAAACAACATGGCCGACAGGCAGCCATCTTGGATTTTGACAATTAAAGTTTGTTATCGCTATTTCTGAGAAAGTACTGAAGGGATCTTTCTCAAATTTCATATGTAGATTCCCCTTGGTGCCTAGTTATGCATATTGCATTTTGAGACCAATCGAAAAATAACATGGTCGACAGGCAGCCATCTTAGATTTTGACAATTGAAGTTTGTTATCGCTATTTCTAAGAAAGTGCTGAAGGGATCTTTCTCAAATTTCATATGTAGGTTCCCCTCGGTGCCTAGTTATGCATATTGCATTTTGAGACCAATCGGAAAACAACATGGCCAACAGGCAGCCATCTTGGATTTTGACAATTGAAGTTTGTTATCACTATTTTTAGCTCACCTGGTCCGAAGGACCAAGGTGAGCTTATGCCATACCGTTGCGTCCGTCGTCCGTCCGTCAACAGTTGACTTCTTCTCCATAACCACTGATTAGAATTTGACCAAATTTTGTCAGAAGCATTGCTATGGGGTATGGACTCAAAATTGTACAAATGGTGGTGCTGACCCCCCAGGGGTCTGAGGGGCGGGGCCAAAAGGGGTCAATTTGGCTCTATTAATATAAACGACTTCTCCTCTGAAACCAAGCAAAGGATATTGCTCCTATTTGCCTGGTAGTATCACTATGGGGTAATGATTCAAAATTGTACAAATGGTGGGGCTGACCCCCTGGGGGCCTGAGGGGTGGGGCCAAAATGGGTCAATATACCTATATTGATATTAACGACTTCTTCTCTGAAATCAAGCAATGGATATTGCTCATATTTTCCTGGTAGCATCACTATGGGGTGGGGATTCAAAATTGTACAGATGATTGGGCTGACCCCCTGGGGGCCTGAGGGGCAGGGCCAAATGTGGTCAATTGGGCTATATTGATATAAACGACTTCTTCTCTGAAACTGAGCAATGGACATTGCTCACATTTGCCTGGTAGCATCACTATTGGGAGGGGACTCAAAATTGTACAAATGGTGAGGCTGACCCCACAGGGGCCTGAGGGGTGGGGCAGAGAGGGGTCAATTGGGCTATATAGTGATATAAACGACTTCTTCTCTGAAACCAAGCAATGGATATTGCTCATATTTGCCTGGTAGCATCCCTATGGGTTGGAGATTCAAAATTGTACAAATGATGGGGCTGACCCCCTTGGGGCCTGAGGGGCGGGGCCAAATGTGGTCAATTGGGCTATATTGATTTAAACAACTTCTTCTCTGAAACCGAGCAATGGATATCTCTAATATTTGACTGGTAGCATTCCCTTGGGTTAAGGATTCAAAATTAAACAAATGACGGGGCCAACCCCCTTGGAGCTGAGGGGTGGGGCCAAAAGGGGTCAATTTGGTTAAATTGATATTTATATAAACAACATCTTCTCTGAAACTAAGCAATGGATATCACTCTCATTTGTATGGTAGCATGGTCATGGGGTGGGGATTCAAAATTGTACAAATTTTAGGGTTGACCCCACCAAGGGGCTGAGGGGTGGGGCCAAAAGGGGTCAATTTGGCTAAATTGATATGAACAACTTCTTCTCTGAAACAGCTCATATTTGACTGGTAGCATCCTTTTGGGTAAGGATTCAAAATTTTATAAAAGAAGGAACTGACCCCCCGGGGTGCAGAGGGAGGGGTCAAAAGGGGTCAATTGGTTTAAACAACTTCTTTTCTGAAACTAAGCCAAGGATATCACTCACGTTTGTGTGGTAGCATCCCTATGGGGTTGCGCCAAAAGTCAGTTTCATTTCATGGATTAATGCATTTTTTGGCATAAAAACCTCACATACCCATATGAAATGCCTATAATATATTGACATAGCAATACCAGTGACAAATATACTTAATCATCATTCTTGTTTCATAACTCATGAAATCCAGGTGAGCGATACAGGCCCTCTGGGCCTCTTGTTCAGAAAGTACTGAAGGGATCTTTCTCAAACATTTTTGCAAGTTCCCCTTGGTCTGTAGTTCTGCATATTGCATCTAATTCTTGGGACCAATAGGAAAACAACATGGCCGACAGGCAGCCATCTTTGATTTTGACAATTGAAGTTTGTTATCGCTATTTATCAGAAATTGCTGAAGGGATCTTTCTGAAATTTCATTTGTAGGTTGCCCTCTGTGCCTAGTTATGCATATTGGATTTTGAGACCAGTCAGAAAACAACCTGCCCGACAGGCACCCATCTTGTATTTTGACAATTGAAGTTTGTTATCGCTATTTTACAGAAGGTACTGAAGGGATCTTTCTCAAATTTCATATGTAGATTCCCCTTGGTCCCTGGTGTTGCATTTTGGGACCAATCCGAAAACAACAGACAGCCATTATCGCTAAATCTTAAATTTTATATATAGGTTCCCCTTGTTTGAAAAGTACTAGAGGGCTGTTTCTGAATTTACACAGATTAGTAAGACTTAGAGGAAGGGAAAAGTAGAGAAAAGATCAATCTGACATGGAACCTATAAAGATCATTCAATGGTGGGCGCTAAGATCCCTCTGGTTTTTGTTGTTGTTTTTAAATCTTTGGACTTTGTGTTAAGTTTATGTTGCAAGTGTTGAAAGTGTGTTAAGTTTATGTTGCAAGTGTTGAAAGGCATACTAAAACATAGTATTAGGTTCACTGTACGTGGGGGTTAAACTATCCCTTGCCGGAGTTAAACTGAAAGATTTTTTTGGGGAAAAAAACAGATTTAAATAATTTTTTGTGCAAGTGTTGAAAGCTATATTATTAAAACATCACTTTGTGATTGTACTAGGGTGCTGATATTTGGTAAGAGTCCTTCTGGAGTTACACTATCCCTTCTTGAAGTGAAACTGAAAAAAAAACAATGTGAAAATGCTCACATTAGATAATTTATATCGGTCCACATTTTTCAAGGGAGATAATTCTCATAAGGATAATATTTTATCAAAAAATTGTGAGAAATAGGTCCAAATGCAATTACATTTGTATTTAATATATTCATTCAATCTACAACAGCATAGCTTGTCTCCCGAATGTTTGTCAATAAATAATTTACATATATATATAAATTGGTATGGTTTTGAAAATTGCATGAATTCACAAAACACAATCTGATCAAGTAAACAATATAAATATCATTAATGCAATTTGTGAACCCTTACCAATAAATGTATTTTAGCTATTTATTGATGAACATTTGTGAGACGAGCTATGCTGTTCTCCAACAGCTCTTGTTTTTGATTCTCTGAAAAGCTAAATCTAAAAGCTAATCATATATATAATAATTGAAGTACATGTAATTGGAAATCACAGCGAATGCATGTATAGATATTTTTCAAAATCCCTATCCATTCTCTAAATATGCCCCCATGCATGGCCAGCTCTCTCTAATAAAAAGTTTGGTATTTAAATACTTAAAAGTTTGAGGAAAGGATATAATTTTGTAAACCACTTTTACATTATTCCTTATAATATTTTAGTATTGATTATTTGTGACAAGGCCATTGCCTATATAACTTGAAGATCAATACAGTATATCTCCCTATTTTATGTCTTTAGAACATTAGATGTGGATATAAGTTATCCTGGCTCTAAGTTTACTTATGTGTTGTTTGTGTAGAGTAAATGTTGTGTATAAGTAATTCTGTACTGAGTTTTTTTCATGTCTTGTTTGTGTAGAGTAAATGTTGTGTATAAGTAATTCTGTACTGAGGTTTTTTCATGTCTTGTTTGTGTAGAGTAAATGTTGTGTATAAGTAATTCTGTACTGAGGTTTTTTCATGTCTTGTTTGTGTAGAGTAAATGTTGTGTATAAGTAATTCTGTACTGAGGTTTTTTCATGTCTTGTTTGTGTAGAGTAAATGTTGTGTGTAAGTAATTCTGTACTGAGGTTTTTTCATGTCTTGTTTGTGTAGAGTAAATGTTGTGTATAAGTAATTCTGTACTGAGTTTTTTTCATGTCTTGTTTGTGTAGAGTAAATGTTGTGTATAAGTAATTCTGTACTGAGTTTTTTTCATGTGTTGTTTGTGTAGAGTAAATGTTGTGTATAAGTAATTCTGTACTGAGTTTTTTTCATGTCTTGTTTGTGTAGAGTAAATGTTGTGTATAAGTAATTCTGTACTGAGTTTTTTTCATGTCTTGTTTGTGTAGAGTAAATGTTGTGTATAAGTAATTCTGTACTGAGTTTTTTTCATGTCTTGTTTGTGTAGAGTAAATGTTGTGTATAAGTAATTCTGTACTGAGGTTTTTTCATGTCTTGTTTGTGTAGAGTAAATGTTGTGTATAAGTAATTCTGTACTGAGTTTTTTTCATGTCTTGTTTGTGTAGAGTAAATGTTGTGTATAAGTAATTCTGTACTGAGTTTTTTTCATGTCTTGTTTGTGTAGAGTAAATGTTGTGTATAAGTAATTATGTCCTGAGTTTTTTTCATGTCTTGTTTGTGTAGAGTAAATGTTGTGTATAAGTAATTCTGTACTGAGTTTTTTTCATCTCTTGTTTGTGTAGAGTAAATGTTGTGTATAAGTAATTCTGTACTGAGGTTTTTTCATGTCTTGTTTGTGTAGAGTAAATGTTGTGTATAAGTAATTCTGTACTGAGTTTTTTTCATGTCTTGTTTGTGTAGAGTAAATGTTGTGTATAAGTAATTCTGTACTGAGTTTTTTTCATGTCTTGTTTGTGTAGAGTAAATGTTGTGTATAAGTAATTCTGTACTGAGTTTTTTTCATGTGTTGTTTGTGTAGAGTAAATGTTGTGTATAAGTAATTCTGTACTGAGTTTTTTTCATGTCTTGTTTGTGTAGAGTAAATGTTGTGTATAAGTAATTCTGTACTGAGGTTTTTTCATGTCTTGTTTGTGTACAGTAAATGTTGTGTATAAGTAATTATGTACTGAGTTTTTTTCATGTCTTGTTTGTGTAGAGTAAATGTTGTGTATAAGTAATTCTGTACTGAGTTTTTTTCATGTCTTGTTTGTGTAGAGTAAATGTTGTGTATAAGTAATTATGTACTGAGTTTTTTTCATGTCTTGTTTGTGTAGAGTAAATGTTGTGTATAAGTAATTCTGTACTGAGTTTTTTTCATGTCTTGTTTGTGTAGAGTAAATGTTGTGTATAAGTAATTCTGTACTGAGGTTTTTTCATGTCTTGTTTGTGTAGAGTAAATGTTGTGTATAAGTAATTCTGTACTGAGGTTTTTTTCATGTCTTGTTTGTGTAGAGTAAATGTTGTGTATAAGTAATTCTGTACTGAGTTTTTTTCATGTCTTGTTTGTGTAGAGTAAATGTTGTGTATAAGTAATTCTGTACTGAGTTTTTTTCATGTCTTGTTTGTGTACAGTAAATGTTGTGTATAAGTAATTCTGTACTGAGTTTTTTTCATGTCTTGTTTGTGTAGAGTAAATGTTGTGTATAAGTAATTATGTACTGAGTTTTTTTCATGTCTTGTTTGTGTAGAGTAAATGTTGTGTATAAGTAATTCTGTACTGAGTTTTTTTCATGTGTTGTTTGTGTAGAGTAAATGTTGTGTATAAGTAATTCTGTACTGAGTTTTTTTCATGTCTTGTTTGTGTAGAGTAAATGTTGTGTATAAGTCATTCTGTACTGAGTTTTTTTCATGTCTTGTTTGTGTAGAGTAAATGTTGTGTATATAAGTAATTCTGTACTGAGTTTTTTTCATGTCTTGTTTGTGTAGAGTAAATGTTGTGTATAAGTAATTATGTACTGAGTTTTTTTCATGTCTTGTTTGTGTAGAGTAAATGTTGTGTATAAGTAATTCTGTACTGAGTTTTTTTCATGTCTTGTTTGTGTAGAGTAAATGTTGTGTATAAGTAATTCTGTACTGAGGTTTTTTCATGTCTTGTTTGTGTAGAGTAAATGTTGTGTATAAGTAATTCTGTACTGAGGTTTTTTTCATGTCTTGTTTGTGTAGAGTAAATGTTGTGTATAAGTAATTCTGTACTGAGTTTTTTTCATGTCTTGTTTGTGTAGAGTAAATGTTGTGTATAAGTAATTCTGTACTGAGTTTTTTTCATGTCTTGTTTGTGTACAGTAAATGTTATGTATAAGTAATTATGTACTGAGTTTTTTTCATGTCTTGTTTGTGTAGAGTAAATGTTGTGTATAAGTAATTATGTACTGAGTTTTTTTCATGTCTTGTTTGTGTAGAGTAAATGTTGTGTATAAGTAATTCTGTACTGAGTTTTTTTCATGTCTTGTTTGTGTAGAGTAAATGTTGTGTATAAGTAATTATGTCCTGAGTTTTTTTCATGTCTTGTTTGTGTAGAGTAAATGTTGTGTATAAGTAATTCTGTACTGAGTTTTTTTCATCTCTTGTTTGTGTAGAGTAAATGTTGTGTATAAGTAATTCTGTACTGAGGTTTTTTCATGTCTTGTTTGTGTAGAGTAAATGTTGTGTATAAGTAATTCTGTACTGAGTTTTTTTCATGTCTTGTTTGTGTACAGTAAATGTTGTGTATAAGTAATTCTGTACTGAGTTTTTTTCATGTCTTGTTTGTGTAGAGTAAATGTTGTGTATAAGTAATTATGTACTGAGTTTTTTTCATGTCTTGTTTGTGTAGAGTAAATGTTGTGTATAAGTAATTCTGTACTGAGTTTTTTTCATGTCTTGTTTGTGTAGAGTAAATGTTGTGTATAAGTAATTCTGTACTGAGTTTTTTTCATGTCTTGTTTGTGTAGAGTAAATGTTGTGTATAAGTAATTCTGTACTGAGTTTTTTTCATGTCTTGTTTGTGTAGAGTAAATGTTGTGTATAAGTAATTCTGTACTGAGTTTTTTTCATCTCTTGTTTGTGTAGAGTAAATGTTGTGTATAAGTAATTCTGTACTGAGGTTTTTTCATGTCTTGTTTGTGTAGAGTAAATGTTGTGTATAAGTAATTCTGTACTGAGTTTTTTTCATGTCTTGTTTGTGTAGAGTAAATGTTGTGTATAAGTAATTATGTACTGAGTTTTTTTCATGTCTTGTTTGTGTAGAGTAAATGTTGTGTATAAGTAATTCTGTACTGAGGTTTTTTCATGTCTTGTTTGTGTAGAGTAAATGTTGTGTATAAGTAATTCTGTACTGAGTTTTTTTCATGTGTTGTTTGTGTAGAGTAAATGTTGTGTATAAGTAATTCTGTACTGAGTTTTTTTCATGTCTTGTTTGTGTAGAGTAAATGTTGTGTATAAGTAATTCTGTACTGAGTTTTTTTCATGTCTTGTTTGTGTAGAGTAAATGTTGTGTATATAAGTAATTCTGTACTGAGTTTTTTTCATGTCTTGTTTGTGTAGAGTAAATGTTGTGTATAAGTAATTCTGTACTGAGTTTTTAGCCCACCATCATCAGATGGTGGGCTTTTCAAATCGCCCTGCGTCCGTGGTCCGTCGTCCGTCCCTTCGTCCGTCCGTCCCTCCGTCCGTCCGTCCGTCCGTAAACAATTCTTGTTATCGCTAATCCTCTGAAAGTACTGAAGGGATCTTTCTCAAATTTCATATGTGGGTTCCCCTTGGTGCCTCGTTATGCATATTACATTTTGAGACCAATCTGAAAACAACATGGCCGACAGGCAGCCATCTTGGATTTTGACAATTGAAGTTTGTTATCGCTATTTCTGAGAAAGTACTGAAGGGATCTTTCTCAAATTTCATATGTAGGCTCCCCTTGGTGCCTAGTTATGCATATTGCATTTTGAGACCAATCGGAAAACAACATGGCCGACAGGCAGCCATCTTGGATTTTGATAATTGAAGTTTGTTATCGCTATTTCTCAGAAAGTACTGAAGGGATCTTTCTTAAATTTCATATGTAGGTTCCCCTTGGTGCCTAGTTATGCATATTGCATTTTGAGACCAATCGGAAAACAACATGGCCGACAGGCAGCCATCTTGGATTTTGATAATTGAAGTTTGTTATCGCTATTTCTGAGAAAGTACTGAAGGGATCTTTCTCAAATTTCATATGTAGGCTCCCCTTGGTACTTAGTTATGCATATTGCATTTTGAGATCAATCGGAAAACAACATGGCCGACAGGCAGCCATCTTGGATTTTGATCATTGAAGTTTGTTATCGCTATTTCTGAGAAAGTACTGAAGGGATCTTTCTCAAATTTCATATGTAGATTTCCCTTAGTGCCTAGTTATGCATATATCATTTTGAGACCAATCGGAAAACAACATGGTCGACAGGCAGCCATCTTGGATTTTGATAATTGAAGTTTGTTATCGCTATTTCTGAGAAAGTACTGAAGGAATCTTTCTCAAATTTCAGATGTGGGTTCCCCTTGGTGCCTAGTTATGCATATTACATTTTGAGACCTATCAGAAAACAACATGGTCGACAGGCAGCCATCTTGGATTTTGACAATTGAAGTTTGTTATCGCTATTTCTCAGAAAGTACTAAAGGGATCTTTCTCAAATTTCATATATAGGTTCCCCTTGGTGCCTAGTTATGCATATTACATTTTGAGACCTATCGGAAAACAACATGGTCGACAGGCAGCCATCTTAGATTTTGACAATTGAAGTTTGTTATCGCTATTTCTCAGATAGTACTGAAGGGATCTTTCTCAAATTTCATATATAGGTTCCCCTTGGTGCCTAGTTATGCATATTACATTTTGAGACCTATCGGAAAACAACATGGTCGACAGGCAGCCATCTTAGATTTTGACAATTGAAGTTTGTTATCGCTATTTCTCAGAAAGTACTGAAGGGATCTTTCTCAAATTTCATATATAGGTTCCCCTTGGTGCCTAGTTATGCATATTACATTTTGAGACCTATCGGAAAACAACATGGCCGACAGGCAGCCATCTTAGATTTTGACAATTGAAGTTTGTTATCGCTATTTTTCAGAAAGCACTGAAGGGATCTTTCTGAAATTTCATTTGTAGGTTGCCCTCTGTGCCTAGTTATGCATATTGGATTTTGAGACCAGTCAGAAAACAACCTGCCCGACAGGCAGCCATCTTGTATTTTGACAATTGAAGTTTGTTATCGCTATTTTACAGAAGGTACTGAAGGGATCTTTCTGAAATTTCATATGTAGGTTCCCCTTGGTCCCTGGTGTTGCATTTTGGGACCAATCCGAAAAGAACAGACAGCCATTATCGCTAAATCTTAAATTTTATATATAGGTTACCCATGTTTGAAAAGTACTAGAGGGCTGTTTCTGAATTTACACAGATTAGTAAGACTTAGAGGAAGGGAAAAGTAGAGAAAAGATCAATCTGACATGGAACCTATAAAGATCATTCAATGGTGGGCGCCAAGATCCCTCTGGTTTTCATGTCTTGTTTGTGTAGAGTAAATGTTGTGTATAAGTAATTCTGTACTGAGGTTTTTTCATGTCTTGTTTGTGTAGAGTAAATGTTGTGTATAAGTAATTCTGTACTGAGGTTTTTTCATGTCTTTGTTTCATTAGATGCATGGTTGTCCCCTTTGCAAAGTTTATGGGCCTGCGGCCAAAGAAGCACTATGCAGTGGAAAAAAACCCGACCCTGGAAAGTCTGTATGTTACTGAAAAGTTCCCTAAACAGGACCAAGTAGAGGTAATCATTCTGGTATCTGACCACATATATACAAGTAGGTTGCCTGGTACCTTAACTGGCCCACAAATTAATTCTGGGCTGGTGAAGAATTTTAGTATTTATAATGTATATTTTTGTATTATTCTTTTAAAAATCTGATCTGAGAAAATACTTTGGATACAAAATTGCTCTTCTACTGCATGTATGTGTACATATATATGTACTTATTAGTTTTATGTACAGATGTAGAAAAAAATATGTGTCATAATTTTGTATGTGGTATTTCTATACATGAACAGAAATTATCCAAGAAGACAAGTCTGACAGAAAGACAGATACAGAGATGGTTCCGACACAGACGAAGTCAGGACATACCTGGCAGGATGAAAAAGTTCAGGGAATGCGGGTATAAATTTATCTATAAAAACCTTAAAAACAATCATATTTGTGGAATTTAATATACGGTCAATTTTTGCTAACCCGGTGAGCTTATAATTATGCCATGGCGCAGCTTTCGTCTTCTGTCATCCATTCCGCATCATGCAATATTTAAATCCATACTATTCCTGAACTACTGAATGCTTTAATGATTTGGCCTGGAGTATTATAATTATGGGTAAATGGGTAAATCCTTTAAATCCCTACTTGTCCTAAATGCTTGATTGGATTTTGATAAAATTTGGTCAGGAGCTTTATAGGGTAAAATATATCTAACTTTGTATAAACAGAGGGTGTGGCTCCCCAGGGGCGGAAGGTGTGTCCTTTTTAGCTGGTCTCTTCGAAGAAGAGTGAGAGCTTATGTCGCCACTCCAGCGTCGAAGTTGGTTTTTCAAATGTTAAGTTTTTGGTGCAAGTGTTGAAAGGCATAATAATTTATGGTAATATGGTCCCTGTGGGGGTTAAACTATCCCCTGCAGGAATTAAACTAAAAGATTTTTTTGGGGGAAAAAACAGAATTTAGAAATTTTTGGACTTTGAATATTTCTGGGTTAAGTTTTTGGTGCAAGTGTTGAAAGGTATTAATACATCACTTTATAATTGTACTAGGGTGCTGATAATTGGCAATAGAGTCCCTCTGGAGTTAAACTATCCCTTGCCGGAGTTAAACTTCAAGATTGTTTTGAAAAGAAAATCAGATATTTTTCAAATTTTTGGACATAGAATATTTCTGCATTAAATTTTTGGTGCAAGTGTTAAGTTGTTTGAATACATCACTTTATAATTGTACTAGGGTGCTGATATTTGGCAATAGAGTCCCTATGGAGTAAGACAAACCCTTCCTGGAGTAAAACTTTAGAATTTTTTCTTTTTAAATCTGTTTTTTTGTTTTTAAATCTTTGGACTTTGTGTTAAGTTTATGTTGTGAGTGTTGAAAGGCATAGTAATACATGGTATTAGGTTCCCTTCGGGGGTTAAACTATCCCTTGCCAGAGTTAAACTGAACAATTTTTTTGGGAAAAAACAGATTTTCAAATTTTTTGTGCAAATGAGTAATGATTGTACTAATGTGCTGATATTTGGTAAAATAGTCCCTATGGAGTTACACTATCCCTTTTTTGAGTGAAACTGAAAATAAAACAATGTGAAAATGCTCTTATTTGAAAATTTATACTGGTCAACATTTTTCAAGGGAGACAACTCTCATTAGGATAATATTTCATTAAAAAATGAAGAAATATGTCCAAAAGCAATTACATTTGTATTTAATATATTCATTTAATCTACAACAGCATAGCTTGTCTCTCTAATGTTTGTCAATAAATGATTTATATATATATATATATTGGTAAGGTTTTGAAAATTGCTTGAATACACAAAACATAATCTGATCAAGTAAACAATATAAATATTATTAATGCAATTTGCGAAACCATTCCAATTAATATATTTTAATTATTTATTGACAAACATTTGCGAGACGAGCTATGCTGTTCTCCAACAGCTCATGTGTTTTCAAGAATGACAGGATTTGGTCCACCTGATGTTTGATCCATTGTTGAGAGAGGCAGTTCAAATGTAGGAAAATATTTGAAATATATCTGAGTATTTTTTGGAAAATATTTGAAATATGTCTGAGTATTTTGCCATAAATACTGAAATATCCAGGTGAATGATGCTGGGCTTCCTGTTACATTTTATCCCTGCTGCTCAGCTAGGTCAAGTAAAGTTACATGTACTGTAAAATTACAAGTAGTGTTACATGTAAATTCAATTGTACTATAGTTTTATTCTAATCGCCTTTTGTCCGTCGTCGTCCGTCGTGCGTCCATAAACTTTTTACATTTTCGACTTCTTCTCCAAAACCACTGAACAAAATTCAATGAAATTTGGCAGAAAGTTTCTATGGCTGAAGGTCAACCAAAATTGTGAATTATATGGTCCCCACCCCCCAGGGGCCTGAGGGGTGGGGCCAAAAAGGGTCACATTGACTAAAACTTCAAAAATCTTCTCTTCTCTACTCTCAGATATGGTGGAGTCAAACACTCTTTATAGATGAAAGGGTCGTGTGGTGCTTTACCAAAATTGTGAATTGCATGACCCTGGGGTCTCACGTTTGCCCCTGGGGAGGGTATAAACTTTACTATAGTTTATATAGAGAAATCACATTTTTGGCTATTATTTGTTGGATTTGTATTGGAATTTATTCAAACCTGGTTAACATCATCAGCGTTGGATAACAGTTTGATAGTACACATATGTTGGCCCTGACTGACCCCCAGGGGCTGACGGGCGGGGCTAAAAAGTGTCAAATTGACTGAAATTTCAAAATCTTATTCTCAATACCTATATAAGATAGAATCAAAAACTTTTCATAGAAGGAATAGTTTTATGGTGTTTTACTTGAATTGTGAATTTCATGACCCTGGGGTTTCACATTTGCCCCTTGGGAGAGGGTAAACTTTGCGATAGTTTATATAGGGAATTCATATCTTTGACAATCATTTGTTTTATGTCTATTGGAATTCATTTTAACTTTCTTAAAATTATCAGCAAGGGATGACAGCTTAATATGCACATGTTGGCCCTGACTGACCCCAAGGAGTGATGGGTGGGGCCAAAAAGGGTCAATTAAATTAACTGAAATATTTCAAATCTCAGGTGACCGTTAAGGCCTGTTGGGCCTCTTGTATATATAATATTATTTATAAAGTAACAAGCATACAGGATATTATGTAGTGTTAATGCTATCTATAACTGATAATGAATGTTTCCTATGTTGATCCTTATTGTCATATTTGAAGGTTGGATAAAAAAAAAAAATCATATTTATATTTTTGGCCCTTGGGTGGAGATTTGGTGGGGTGGGGTCAGAAACATTGTAAATGAAACCCCCTGGGTCCTTTTATCCTATCTTCACAATTTCAGATTGATAAAGTCAAAATTAAACATGTTGATAGGGGGGGGGGGGGGGGGGGGTACTTTTTATGCAAGGGGGGTATGTTTTTAAAAAAAAAATGGTAGGTAAATAAAAGGTATCCAGGTACAACTGTACTTTTTATGCAGAATAAAAAGTATCTGGATACTTATTGTAATATGACACTGGGCCTGTTGCCTCTAGTTCTCTGCTTAGATACATGTACTTTTAAAATCTAACTTTCAGCTGGCATTTCCTGTTTTATTCTGTGAGTTTCTTTGGTGGCCTGTACATACTTTGGGATGTAAGTATTATTTTGTAATTGTTTTGTAATGAAAACAAATGTCTACTTTTTAAGGCATAAATCTTACAATTTAGTACAACATTGTTTTAAAATTAACTGAGAGAAATAGATCTGATGTGAACTTCACATGTTAAAATCCTTTCCCCTCCCCCCTACTGGCCATGGCATTGTCAATATAGAGAAGTTAATACACGTCTGATAAAACTGATATGTTCCCAAATCTTTATAAATTGATAAAACAGGACCTTTGGAAGACAGTAACATGTAGCTTTGCTAAACAGGTTTTTTTCCTCAATGAATAAAGTTTATTATCAGTGATAATCAAAAGCTCAAGTGCTGAAGTCATACTAAAAATAACTGCCCTATAATTATAAACTTAAATGCATTTGATTGGCATAATTAATGCTCACTTTTCTACCTTTTAGAAACCATACTTCTGGGATACCAAGTACTTTTGGTTTAACATAGGACGTCAGGTAAGTTACACACTGCTGTATACATGTATATATAAACAAACAGACATTTTCTTTACATTTGAAAGTTTTTAGGTCACCTGAGACAGAGTCTCATGCGACCTATTCTTATTGTCTGTTGGCCATTGTGTGTTCACCTTCCGTAAACAATTTACATTTTCGACTCAGAAACCCATAAACCAGTTTCATTGAAATTTTACAGAAACCTTCCATTGCCAAGAGTAATTAGCCACAGTTGTGAATATATATTGGGGGCAGAGAGGTGGAGAAAAAAGGGGTCTATGTGACTGAAATTTCTCTTCTCAAGACTTAAACGACTTGAAAACAAAATGTGCAGGGATAATGAAAAATAGTCTCTGTGAAAACTTTGGTCAGAGGAATGTTTCATTTGTACACTTTGACTGCCACAGGTTCAAATGTCAAAGGTCATTGCAATGTTTGATTCACACTCAATGATTAATAGCACATAATGGTTGAACACATGGTGTGAAAGTGTAGTAGGCCTTATAAGTTTTTTATTAATATTCAGATGACATATTAAAAAAAAAAGAAAAAACATTGACGTGTCACTATGATCTTAATATTGCACTTTATTAAATGTACCTACATTAGGTTAGGGTCATTGTTACTTTAACAGAGCCAGGAGGACACATGTATTGGCCAGTAAGCTTGTTTTACGATGAACAGGGTGGTGTATTACTTGTATAACACCATGTATTGGCCAGTAAGCTTGTTTTACGATGAACAGGGTGGTGTATTACTTGTATAACACCCTAGTTAACAGTAACAAAGCTTTGATAGCTGTTATTGTAGAGAATACAGTATTTAGATTTGCCATTAGTTTAGAAAATCACATAACACCTTTTTTTACATGTGTCATTGTTTCAGCACGTGCCCAATGATGTATACTGGTACTACATGATAGAGCTAAGCTTCTACTGGAACCTCGTATTTACCTTGGTAACGGACCACAAGAGGAAGGACTTCACAGAAATGGTCGTTCACCACATCGTTACCATTTTACTGATCTACTTTTCCTTTGCCTGTAACCAGATCCGTATCGGGACATTGGTCCTTATCATCCATGATTCAGTGGACTTCTGGATGGCAGTTTGTATACTCAATTAATTAAAAAGTTAAAATTGCCTTAGGTACTTAACCAAACTTAATGATCATGGGAAATATCAGTCATAAGAGATCTATACATTAAATACAACACTAACCAAACTTAATGGCTGATGATCATGGTAGATATCAGTCATATAGAGTTCTATGCATTAAATTAAATGGGAATCAAAACTTACGTTACATTTGAGTGAGTTATGAGAATCCCCAGCCTTCCCTCTCCACTCATATTCTACAAAATTTGTGGAGGAAATACTCCTTGTTGTAATGGATTTCCCTGCCCGTCCATGTAATAAGACTTTCTCAAGTTTTCAATCTTCAGAAGCTCCTACATATCAGAAGAGTTAGAATTGCTTGAACTTGAGTACTCTTGTACAATACTGTAGGTCTGAAGACGACTGACGGTCTGTTAACTTTAACACAGCCAACGTATAGGTACATGTACATTGTATGATTTCTCATTCCAGGCTGCAAAGATGGCTATTTATTTGAAGAAAATGAAAGTGGCCGATAGTTTGTTTGTGATTTTCCTCGTGGTATGGTTTTTCACCAGGCTGTATATCTACCCTTTCAGGTAAGATGTTTTAGCGTAACATACATGTACATGTATCAGATAACATTGCTCAGTAGGCATTGGCCATTTGTTAATTATTATTTTTTCTTGACAGAATGACGATTTGATAAATCGTTTTAAAACATCTGTACTTGTACCAAATTATTCCCAAAATCTAAGTTGACAAGCTGTGTATTAATCCTTGCAAAATATTAAAACTTTGTCTGCAATATTTCAAGAAATATTCTGAATTACCTCCCCTTGACCCATAACGTTATCCAACATTTTGCATTTTGAAAAATTCATGATTATTATAATTATTTATAAAACAACGAATTCGACCTATTTAATATTGTAGATCTACAATTAAGTGTGTGGTGTTTGAAATTGTAAGGAAAGTTATCAGACTCACAGTGATTCATATACTGTTGTTTTGTATTCTAATTAAAAAACATTTATAACAAAACATCAGATTATTTATGATGTGCCAGTCTGTTTTCTGTAGGACAAGAACACCATTGAGGTGTTCCAATTCACTCCTAAACTAGTAGACATTTTGAACGATGTCTGCTCGCTTTTGAACTCTTGGTATATGTATGAAGTTTTCAGTACTAGCTAGTCTCAATGTGCAGTTGTAGTGTTTGACAGTCTGTAATATCAAAATATTTACAATAAATTAGTGATTTAATAATGATGTGAATACTAATTAAGTGGTTCATATTTTCAGCATTTTAAAACCTGTCACTAAATAATCTAATATTTGCACTCACTAAAATTAACTGCTATATGATAGCTTGTATGATGAGGTGAAGTACATTTCCGGTTGTATGACAGAATTGTTTACTTCTCTTTACAGGATAGTATGGTCGACCTCCGTCCAATCACTCCAGTATGCTACTATATTCCCTGTCTACTGGCTCCTCAATGGCTTACTCTGGATTCTCCAGGTTCTTCATATTATCTGGACCTACATGATCCTACGCATGGTGATGGAGAAACTTACTGGGAAAGACGTGAGAAGTTTATGTTACTTGTACAACAATATGCATCTCCCCCCAGTTTGATTTAACCAGTATCATATTGAACACATTAAGCTGATAAAGATGTGACTGTACAATGGTATCATCTCGCATATTCCAAGTTTATTTTCTGTGAACATACCTATTTGTGTGGTAATCATGATTAAAGCATCTGCTTAATTATGAATATACACCAATATTGATTTTGATTCAACCAAATGTATATACATGGTATATAATTAGCACCATATTGAGTTTGTACTGTTGCAAATAGCACCTTGATGAGTTTGTACTGTCGCAAAGCTTAATTAATTACCCTGCAAAACAAAGGTCAAAAGCTATGAATGGCACTACAATGAGGTTGTATATCACAAAGCTTAATTAATTACCCTGCAAAACAAAGAACAAAAAGTGCAAATGGCACCATAATGTGTTTGTACAACCACAGTGCTTAATTACCCTGTAAAACAAAGGTTAGAAATTACAAAAGCTTGATGTCAATTTTGAAAATGTTCAACCTCCTGGTCTTTGTCAAGTCGTAAACTTTGTGAAAGTTATCTATGCATCACATTCATATTTCAAATGCACATTGGACACAATTCCAAAGTTACATATTTTGCCTTAGGAGAGCTTTTTGTTCGGTCACCTGAGACAAAGTCTCCAGTGAGTCCTGATTTGGGTATTGAGGCCCTGAGGGAGCGGGGCCGAAAAGGGTCCTCCATTGTCCGTTGTCTGCCGTAAACAATTTACATTTACGACTTCTTCTTCAAAATCGCTGTACCAAATTCAATGAAATTTGGCAGGAAGCTTATATGGCCAAAGGTCAACTAAAATAGTGAATTATATGGTCCCCAACTCCCAGGGGCCTGAGGGGCAGGGCCAAAAGGGTCAAATTGACTAAAACTTCAAAAATCTTCTTCTCTACTCTCAGATATGGTGGAATCAAACACTGTTAATAGATGGAAGGGTTTTAAGGTGCATTACCGAAATTATGAATTTCATGACCCTGGGGTCTTGTGTTTGCCCCTGGGGAGGGGTTAACTTTACTATAGTTTATATAGGAAAATCACATTTTTGACTTTTTTTCTGTTGGATTTGTATTGGAATTCATTCTGATTTGGTTAATATTATCATCATGGGATGACAGTTTGATGGTATACCAATGTTGGACCTGACTGACCACCAGGGGCTGATGGGCAGGGCTAAAAATGGTCAAATTGACTGAAATTTCAAAAATTTTCTTCTCAAGACCCAAATAAGGTAGAATCAAATACTCTTCATAGATGGAAGGGTCTTAAGGTGCTTGACCAAAATTGTGAATTTCATGACCCAGGGGTCACATGTTTGTCCCTGGGCAGGGGGTAAACTTTACTATAGTTTATAATGGGAAATCACATTTTTGACTATCATTTGTTTGATTTCTATTGGAATTCATTCTAACTTTGTTAACATTATCAGCTTGGGATGACAGTTTAATGATATGCACATGTTGGCCCTGATTGACCCCTAAGACTGATGGGTCGGGCCAATGGGTCAATTAAATTTACTGAAATATTTCAAATCTCAGGTGACCGTTAAGGCCCATGGGCCTCTTGTTACTGTTAAATTGTTGTTTCTCTATTTAACTAAAATTTGATAACACTGAACAGATCAAATTGAAAACATATTTCGTTTTTTGTGTTTTTGACAGATTGCCCTTTGAACAAACTTTGTTTTGAATTGTGTTGGCAGGTCAATGTCAATGTACATACATACTGTTATTTCAGCATTTTTTGTGCATAAATCACCAAAGCCTTCCTAAAACTCAGCAAATTTTGTATAGGATTAGCCAACGTTACTTTAGTAAGGGATAAAAAAACACTTTAATTATAGGATTAGTAAATGTTAGTGAAGAATCAACATCACTTTAATTATAGGATTAGCCAACATTACTTAGTAAGGGATCAACAGTACTTTAATTATAGGATTAGCCAACATTACTTAGTAAGGGATCAACATCACTTTAATTATAGGATTAGCCAACATTACTTAGTAAGGGATCAACATCACTTTAATTATAGGATTAGCCAACATTACTTAGTAAGGGATCAACATCACTTTAATTATAGGATTAGCCAATGTTACTTAGTAAGGGATCAACATCACTTTAATTATAGGATTAGCCAACATTACTTAGTAAGGGATCAACATCACTTTAATTATAGGATTAGCCAACATTACTTAGTAAGGGATCAACAGCACTTTAATTATAGGATTAGCCAACATTACTTAGTAAGGGATCAACATCACTTTAATTATAGGATTAGCCAACATTACTTAGTAAGGGATCAACATCACTTTAATTATAGGATTAGCCAACATTACTTAGTAAGGGATCAACATCACTTTAATTATAGGATTAGCCAACATTACTTAGTAAGGGATCAACATCACTTTAATTATAGGATTAGCCAACATTACTTAGTAAGGGATCAACAGCACTTTAATTATAGGATTAGCCAACATTACTTAGTAAGGGATCAACAGTACTTTAATTATAGGATTAGCCAACATTACTTAGTAAGGGAATCAACATCACTTTAATTATAGGATTAGCCAACATTACTTAGTAAGGGATCAACATCACTTTAATTATAGGATTAGCCAACATTACTTAGTAAGGGATCAACATCACTTTAATTATAGGATTAGCCAACATTACTTAGTAAGGGATCAACAGTACTTTAATTATAGGATTAGCCAACATTACTTAGTAAGGGATCAACATCACTTTAATTATAGGATTAGCCAACATTACTTAGTAAGGGATCAACAGCACTTTAATTATAGGATTAGCCAACATTACTTAGTAAGGGATCAACAGTACTTTAATTATAGGATTAGCCAACATTACTTAGTAAGGGATCAACAGTACTTTAATTATAGGATTAGCCAACATTACTTAGTAAGGGATCAACATCACTTTAATTATAGGATTAGCCAACATTACTTAGTAAGGGATCAACAGCACTTTAATTATAGGATTAGCCAACATTACTTAGTAAGGGATCAACAGTACTTTAATTATAGGATTAGCCAACATTACTTAGTAAGGGATCAACAGTCACTTTAATTATAGGATTAGCCAACATTACTTAGTAAGGGATCAACAGTCACTTTAATTATAGGATTAGCCAACATTACTTAGTAAGGGATCAACAGTCACTTTAATTATAGGATTAGCCAACATTACTTAGTAAGGGATCAACAGTACTTTAATTATAGGATTAGCCAACATTACTTAGTAAGGGATCAACATCACTTTAATTATAGGATTAGCCAACATTACTTAGTAAGGGATCAACAGCACTTTAATTATAGGATTAGCCAACATTACTTAGTAAGGGATCAACATCACTTTAATTATAGGATTAGCCAACATTACTTAGTAAGGGATCAACAGTACTTTAATTATAGGATTAGCCAACATTACTTAGTAAGGGATCAACAGCACTTTAATTATAGGATTAGCCAACATTACTTAGTAAGGGATCAACAGCACTTTAATTATAGGATTAGCCAACATTACTTAGTAAGGGATCAACATCACTTTAATTATAGGATTAGCCAACATTACTTAGTAAGGGATCAACAGTACTTTAATTATAGGATTAGCCAACATTACTTAGTAAGGGATCAACAGTACTTTAATTATAGGATTAGACAACATTACTTAGTAAGGGATCAACAGTACTTTAATTATAGGATTAGACAACATTACTTAGTAAGGAATCAACAGTACTTTAATTATAGGATTAGCCAATATTACTTAGTAATAACAACACTTTAATTATAGGATTAGCCAACATTACTTAGTAAGGGATCAACAGCACTTTAATTATAGGATTAGACAACATTACTTAGTAAGGGATCAACAGCACTTTAATTATAGGATTAGACAACATTACTTAGTAAGGGATCAATATCACTTTAATTATAGGATTAGCCAACATTACTTAGTAAGGGATCAACAGCACTTTAATTACTATACAATGTATATCATTAGGTGATTTTATTGTGATATGTTATGATATTTTATATTCCATTATATTTCTTTCATGTTGATACAAAAATCTATTAAAGTCATTTTGTTGCCAGATGGGAGTAAATTGTTCCACTTAATGGATTTTTGTTGGACGTTTATAAAATAACTTTAAACATATCTGTGAAAATACAGTCATCTTTTACATGTTGTTTTCATCATCCTGTCAGATTTAACTCCTTGACAATATTTACATTTTATACTGCAGCTTAAAGACGTCCGGAGCGACACAGAAACATCTTCCGGGGGAGAAGACAAAGAAACAAATGTCAACGGATCAACAGCTTCACTGAGGAAACTTCATGTGTCAGAAAATGGCAGTTCATAGGGGCAGGTCCTATGTATAAATCAGGGACAACTCCTGTCATATCAAATCAGCTTTATAATGTCCTGTTAAGGACACTGTTCTTGGTTAGTGGTTATCTGTAACAATTATACTCTTCCAGTGAAAATTATCAAACATAACATGTATCCAATGTTTTAATGATGTGAAGAAAAATAACTTGGCTTGTTTATTTATTCATTCCCAAATGATTTATATAAAATATGGATTCATATGAGGTCAATATGTCAAGGAAAAAGTTTATTGATATCTATAAGTTTATTTGTTCAATCAAACTACCCCGGGTGAAACCCATGTGGCCCAGCATGTGCCCTCCTCCCCTTCATACCTTTTCACGTCCAATCAGGGAAAGGCAACTGTGCCACCTGACTGTCATTATTTGTTGATGGTAATTGTGATGGACATGTTGGTTTTGTGTTTGGTCATGTTTCATGAGATCTCATGGCGGTTTTTTTCTTGGGATTTTCATTAGTTGTGAATTGTGTTCATGGTGATGGATGGATTTATCGGTTGTGTTTATGGTAAATAATGTTCATGGTAATAAATGGAACCATGGGTGTGTGTGTCAGTGGTGTAAGCCTCTTTCCTTAGTGTTCAAAGTCTAGTTTGGGGAAGGTTTTTTGTAAACCATTTTCAACTAACTATTTCAAAATTGACAATTTTGTAGAAAAAATAAGAAGGGAGCTTATTTGTGGGCAGGGGCTGATCTGTGGATAAACATGATATTGTGCATACATTGGAACTATATGTGAAAGTTGTTGAGATCAGAGCAAAAAAACACCTGTATATACATGCAAGATAAGTTGGTGAGGGGATACAGGGATTGGCTTGTATGTACTTATATCTACCAACTTCGTTAGTGGTCTAATTGTCCTGAAACTAGTGACACTTACTCACAACTAGCATCTTTAGTACGAGTTTGTATTTCAACCACCTTTGGTCAAAAATGAGGTCAATGTTACTATAAATAGATTTTGATGTTGTACCTTTATAAAGTTCATTAATTACCTGATTGTCCTGATCAGAAATAGTTACTACACTTACAACCATAATCTCTGGTATAGATTCAGTTTTTTACCATATACATCTGGGTCCAAAAGTGAGGCTACTGTTACTATAAATAGACTTTTGATGATCTTTCTCTTCAGACTTCATGAAATTTTCTATAGAACTTAAACTCTATAAGCTAATTCACGATTATAGCATGTTTGATCTCTTGAATAAATTTGCATTTAAATCTATCTCCTGGGATCCAAATTGAGGTCACTCTTACTCTAGATTTCCATCATCTTCCCTCTACCAACTTTGTTGATAACCAGATATATAAAGATTTATTACTTCATCCTCTTATCTCTCGTTATCAGGTTAATTTTCCTCGTTAGAGACATTGTGATTAGGTAATTCCTACCATCTTTTGTTGTGTATTGGTCAATGTTGAATAGAGACGAGATTCCTATTGCTTGAGATGCCTTGTTGATGCTTGAGACAAATTTCCTTTTACTTAAAAGGATAACAAACACCAAATGTGCCATTGTACTGATTATAAATGTAGCACGTGCAAGCTTAAAGTAAAGAGTAGCTTCATCTCTGAGTCAGACAGCTTTGCAGCTAGATTATCTCAATAAAAAACACACATTTTGTCAAATTAGAAAGATATGCAGTACCGAAATAATAATCTTAACTCTAAACTCTGGGTATGTTTGTCACAGTATTGGACTAATGAGAAATACAGTACACATGTACTACAGTGCAATATGTATAGAGGATATTAAGTTGCTGCAGTGGCCTGTTTTATTAGTCCCCAGCTGATAAAACTAGGGGTAATATAGGTGTATTCTCCACCAGACTTGTACGTATGTACATAACACCAAAGTTTGCCGACCCTCTAGCGGCTTTATTTCATGCCAGTTCTTTATCAAATTTCATGCAATTAAAAAGAACCATAATATTTTGGACAAGTCTCAGGGATGTTTGGTCAAAGTCAAGTTCACTGTTGCTATTTTTAGCAGGGGGCCGAAAGGGGACGTGCATTACTTTAAGAATACCAGTTTGCTTTTAATTCTGACGTATTTTTTACTGCCTGTGTGTCTATAGATTTAACATAAATAGCTTTAGCAAACACTAACAATATTCTAGGGGAAAGAAACACTTTCAATAAAAAAACAATATCCACGAAAAAAAGTAAGGACCCGTCTTAGAAATGTTGGAAGTTAGATTTAAGGAGTTTAGGTGGTAACCCGAGGTACATAAGTGTGAGCGATAAGATTCATTATAATAGAAAAATTCATTCTTCCCTTAGTAACAAAAGAGTAAGGGTCCATTTTAACAGTATTGAAGGGGGTACATGTCGACAGCGATGGACGAGAAAATCATATGATAAAGTGCTAGATACTTAAACAAACATTGAAGAGAAGATAATAAATGGACTGATTAGAGAGTGTCTGTATGCCTGTAATGTTATACATTCCAATGACCTTAATTCATCATGTAGGAAAAAGGATATGCATCATTTTGTTAAAAAAAATACTTTGAAATTGAAGAAAAAAAAACATGCACTGCATATTGGTGAGTAAATGTAAACTTTATTTAACAATTGTGAAATAAGTTATATTAACTTCTATAATCATGCTTGTTAACCAGAATATAAGTATGCAAGAGATGTTATGTGGAGGATACCATACTACCTGGCAAAAACCCATGTGGTTAGGTAGGTGAGCCCGTAACTTTTCCTAATCGGGGAATGTAACCCTGGGTGCCTAGGTGGAAGGCAAGTGTACATGTGTTAACACTGTGCCACCCAATCAGCCACTTTAAAATTATCTCTTTTTACAAATAGATGATTTTCAAATAAATAAGCATTTTAGTTTCCATCTATATACAACAATGTAATACAATGAATCAACAAGTAATTTTCTGCATATAGACCATCGAGATATTGTTTGCTGGGGGTAAAGTTCAAACATGACCTTCTATATATACCATGAAAATTCATTTTGATGATGCATAAAATGTATGTTAGGAGATGGTATACAGCCTTTGTTATTTAATGCACTTTAATCTGTCATGTTTCAAACATAGATATACATGCTATTATTAAATGGACTTTAATCTGTCATGTTTCAAACAAATTGGATTTACATAGGAATAGATGTGTTCCGTTGTGATATAACTATACATACATCTTATTTAGAAATACCCATTAAAGCATAAGATGCAGCATGAAACTGATTGAAAATGATTGAACATTTAACGTACAGTTATTATTCCATATTTAATTCTGTGTATATTTATAAGTGCATATATACTTATTATATATTTATATTCTAGTTACAATTTATACATGCCATATATATATATGTAATATTTTTTTTGTTTTTTGTTTTTTTTTTAACTTTAACAAGGAAAGTACAATGTATCTGGTCGTTAATATTTTTACTATAATTGCAATACCAGTTATGAAATTACTTGCCATTTTTATTAAAGCAGGATATCACCTGTTTTCCCATAATATTTTATATGTACAAATTAAGCCAAAATAAGACTTTGTGCTGGGAAAATTATTTACCATTCCTTATATTTGCCTTACCTGT
Source organism: Pecten maximus (assembly GCF_902652985.1). NCBI lineage: Eukaryota > Metazoa > Mollusca > Bivalvia > Pectinida > Pectinidae > Pecten > Pecten maximus. Next base: position 38,234,344 of record NC_047029.1, on the reverse strand, counting down.
CCGAATGCTGAATATTTTTATATGCAGACATTGGACAACAGATTGCCTGAAAATGTCAATGACATATTTATCTAAAAAATGGCTTTAGATTTTGTCTATAGTTTTCTATGAGTATATAATGTATTGACTGTTGCTTTAATTAAATGCCCAAAAAAGTAATCATCATCACCTATCTTTCCAGATCGAATAATTATATACTACATATGATATATAGTTTTATGTAATCAGCAATTTTATACATGTATATATGGTATATAGTTTTATGTAATTAGAATTTCATTGGAATATAATGAAAACTAACACTACAGATAGATAAGAAAAATCAGAAAAATTAATGTTCAACTACACAAAAGTAGATATTGTATGGTTCTATATTTGTTTTTAGCCCGTCATCATCATATGAGGGGCTATTCAATTTGCCATGTGTCTGTGGTCGGTCGTCTGCACATAATCTATCATCCAGTCCGTAAGAATTTTTTTTCCCAATTTTTAACGGAAAAGTTTTTTAAAGGGACCTTTTTGATTTTTAAAGTTGAATTTTATTTTTATTTCTGAGGTTTTGCTTTAAAATTTTTAGGGTTCCAGGCCCCCTTTTTCCTATTAGATTCTATCTTGCCCAAAAGAAATGATGGAGTTGAATTTTTCCTTTTTTAGTGGGTTTTTTCAAATTTTTTGGGTCCTTTTTTTTTTATTATTTTCCCGTCATAGTTTTTCCATTTTATCTGATTGTCCCTAGGTTGCGTTGGTTAAACATTTTTGTTTTAATTGGGGGTTTGGGTTTTTGGGGGTCCTGAATTTTTCCGTGTTTAAAAGGTGTTATATTTAAACAACAAGTTTTTTTGCAGGGGTGTTTTTTTTTGGTATTAAAAGTTTGCCACTTTTTCTGCAAAATTTCCCCTTTTTTTATTTTTTGGGGTTTTTTGAATATTTTGGGAAAAAAGTTTTTTTTTAATTTAATTTAGATTTTTTACTAATTTATAAATAACCGTTTTTAAAAACAACTAATTTTAAATTTTCATTATTTATATTTAACCATTTATTTTTTTAATTTAACTAAAAATTTTGGGGATTTTTCGTATTTAACCCAAGTGAAAATTTTTTTAGTTTGTTATTTTTTGGGTGTAAATTTCGTTTTTTTATAAAAACATTTTCCATTTGATTTTGGGGATAATCATTAAATTTCGGTTATTTCATTAAAAAAACATTTTTTCATTTTTGACCTTTTTTGGAATTATTTATTTAAGGATAATTTAATTATTTTTTAAATTAAAATTTTTTAGTTTATGGGGGATTTTTTTTGCCCCCTTTTTTTTTATATTTTTGGGGTTTTTTGAATTTTAAAAATCTTTTTTAAAGGGTAAATTTTAATTTTACTCTTTAAGTAAAAAAATTTTTTTGGTTTTTCATGAATTTTCAAAATCTTTTTAATTTAAAAAAACCGCTAAATATTTAAATCTTTTTTAAAGGTTGGTTGAGTCAAAAAGTTTAATAACAGATTAAATTTTAATTTGAAAAAAAGTTAAAAAAGGGGGTTTAAGTGGAATTGTGTTTTTGTTTATAAGTTTTGTAAATTTTAGTTTGTTTTTTCATAAATTTAATTCTTTTTATTAATCCTTTCTATTAAAAAAGAAAAAACAGATGTCACACAAACTTTCTTAAATTAATAATTTTTTTTCCAAATATGTTTTTGTAAGTTTTTCTTGTCTTGAACTGAAAAATTTTCTAGCTTTTAATTTGGAAAGCGAGAATTTTAAGGGCTACGGGGCCCTTTCTGAAAATTTTTAATTAAATGAACAATGTACTTGTCCAGGTTATGTGAGTAAAAATAAAGCTGCCAATCTTGATGACATTGGAAATGGAAAATTTTATACTATAGCCATTGTCTATACAGATTCTATTTGCCTCTTTTTTTCTCTACTTCTCAAAATACCAAAGGAAAAAAGGGAAAACCCCCAAAAAAATTGGGTTTTTTGGGTTTGTTTTTATTGGGGGAAAAAGTTTTTTTTTTATTTGGACCCTTGAACCCTTAATTTCAAAAATGAAAATTCCTACAAGGAAAAAATTTAGGAAAAAAAATTGTGAAAGGAAATTTTTCACCCAAAATTTAAGTTGAAAAAAATTGTGTCAAAAAATTTTGATTTTTCGGATTTTTGGTTTTTTTTTTGTTGGGGAAATTTATAAATTCTTTTTTAGCTCAAAAACTCAAAGTTTAAAATCTTTACTGGTTTTTGTTACCCCTTTAATCTTTGGGGGCAAGGATTTTAATTTCAATGGAAAATTAATATAATAAAAATTGTTTTTCCCAAAAACAAGGAAGGGGGGGATTTTTTAAATATATCAAAAAGAAAAAAACGAAAGTCATTAAATCATAATACACAAGGTTATTAAGATAAAACGACAAAGGTCCATATCATAAAACCCGCAAAGGGCAATAAAGGGTCATAAACCGACAAGGTCATTAAGGGTATACACAGCAAGGTTTTTAAGGGTCATAAAACCCGCAGGTCATATTAAGTATAACACAGCAAGGTTAATAAGGATTAAAACCCCAAAGGTTTATAAAAATAACACAGCAAGGTCAATAAGGGTTAAACCAGACAAGGGATATAAGGGTTATAACACAGCAAAGGGAATAAGGGTTTTAAAACAGAAAATTTTTTTTAAGGAAAAAAAACCGCAATCATATTAGATTAAACACAGTCAAGGGATAAAGGATTAAAAAAGCAAGGGCTATAAGGCATAAAACAGTCAAGGTCATATAAGGGTTATAACACGTCAACATATAGGATAAAACAAGCAAGGGCATAAAGGATTATAAACAGTCAAAGGGATAAGGATTAACACAGCAGGTCAATTTAAGGTAAACCGAAGGTATATTTAAATTATAAAACCGCAGGTCATATAAGGATAAAAACAGAAGGGCATTTTAAATTAAAACCCCACAGGGAATAAGGATTTTTAACAAAAAAGGTCATATAAAGGTTTTCAAGCAGGTCTTTTTAAAAGGTTATAAAAGGGCAGGTAAAAATTAAAAACGGTTTTAAAGGTTAACCCAAAAAGGTTTAAAAGATAAAAAACGCAAGTCTAAAGGATTATCGGCCGCGTTTACGGGCCTAAAACGCGAAAAAAGTATCAAAAAGCAAGCCTCACAAAGCCCGGGGTTTTTTTGGTTATGAGGGGTCCCTCCACGGGGCGTTAACCCAAACACCCAGTCAAGGGTCCGGGACTGGAAATTTTTTATTAGGGGCTTTTAAGTCCCTTTTTGTTTTAAAGATAGGCCTCCCTGAAAAAAGCTATCCTCCCCTTTAAAGCATTGTAAAGTACTGTTTTTAGATGTCCCCCTTTTCTCGGGAAAAAGGGGTAGCCATTTCCCCCAATACAAAAATTTGCCGAAGCGGCAGGTACGTTTTGTCAATCCCAGGTTTTCCTAACAAAAAAAAGTTTTCCATTCTTTTTTGATTTTCCCCCCCCATGTGGGAATTCCTTGGAAAAATCGGATTCACAAAATCTAGGGGTTTTTAACCCCGAAACGTAACCTTATTGGCGCATTCGTTTTTGGTGTAGACGAAGATCCCTTACAATTTGATTTTTTCACGGAATGGGGTTTTTTTGGGGAAACGTACTAAACCCAATTTTTCCTTTAACCATTTTTGCTGGGAGGTTTTCGTCTTTTTCTTTTTTGGCAAAAAACCCCTTTCCCCGCAAGTTTGCCCCAAACACTTCCCTTTGGGCGGAATTATTTTCTTTTCGGACCCCGAAACCTGCAAAACCCCTACTGGGCCCCGGGCCCCCGTTCAACAAAACTCCCCCTTTTCCCTTTTTGGGTTAAAAACTGCCGAGGAATTGCTTTTTTAATCCTTTTTTGGGAGTTCCCGATTCCCGGGGGTGGCTTTATCGGGCGCCGTTTCAAGGGTTTCTTTTATGCATTCCAATCCCGCGTAATTTTCGGTATCATTGTAAGCCGGGAATAATCGCTTTCTAACCCCCAAATTTTCCCTTTCAAAATTTTTTAAGGGGTTTTTAGCAAAGAACTGAGCAAGACCGTTTCCCCAAAATTTTCAAAACCCGGACCAAACCTTTTTGTTTTTTGTTTTTTTTCCCACCGTCGCAAAAATAATCCACCCCTATAAAAGTCTGCCCATTGTGACCAAAGTGACTTTATGTGAATCCTCCCCTCTGATTTCCCTTTTTATGGTCGCCTCTTTCCTCTAAAACCTTCTTTACTGTTTGAGTTGCCATCGCTGTCCGACAATCTGCAATGACATGTACTGTCATTATCTTCATTTACTCCCGGCCGGGGCTCTCAACAAACCCTTTTTTTCCCCCTTTTTTTCGTCTGCCCTTTTTACCGGTCTACCCACATTGTTTTTGGTCTTAGGGGCCTGGTTCTTCTTTCCCGGGGTTTTCAACCAAAAATTTCCCGGGTTTTAAAAACCCCAAAAGGGCCTGGGTTTTTAAATTTTCCAACCGCAAGACCCTGGAAGCATCGGAAATTTCCTTCGGTTCCAAAACTTTCGGCACTGAAGTAAACCCTTTTGGGGAACAAATCTGGGGGGCCGGCAACTATCCCTTTTTTGCCTTTTTTCAAAGAAGGGGCCCTAAAAAAAAAACCCCCCGCCCGGCCCGGGGCCAATTTAAAAAATCTTGTTTTGTCATACTGAAGCCTGAAAACCGTGCTTTTTTTAAAAGATTTTTTGTCCTTTTTTAAATAAAGTCTTCCCCCTTGTAAGGGGTTTTAAAAACTTTTTAATTTTGGCGGGTTTAATTTTTGTTTTACCCAATTCAAAAAAAAACATTTGTGGAAAACCATTTCGCCCTTATTTTTTACAAACCTTCCTTACCCTGACCCCAAAAAAAAAGTTTTCGAAAAAGGCGACATCTTTCTTTGTTTCAAAAAAATTCCTTGGGCCCTTTTTAAAAAGACTTTTGGCAGATCCCGAAAGTGCCCAAAACAAAAACCCTCAACCAAAGGGGAAACCCTTCCCCCTGCCAGGCGTTTGGGGGTCCCCTTGACTTCTTCCCAACAAACCAATAATCAAAGGGGAAAAGGAATTAACCTTTTTTTTGAAAGGCTTTTTCACACCGCCATTCCCCCCCCTACCCCAGTAATCCGGGAGGAACCAGGGTGCCGCTTTCAAGCGAAAACTACAGGGCCCCGAGGTTTGCGTTTTTCTCACCCTTTTTAAAGGGCCCGTGCGAACAGGGGGTTTTCCTCCTTCCTGTAATTTTAGGCCAAGGGGAAAAGGAGGCAGCCTTTTTTTAGCACCCCACCCCTTATACTTCCCCGCGATTGCGGAAACTCCGTTTTTTTTATGGGTCGCCCCTTATAACTGGGGCTAAAAAATATCACGGCCCTTCCTTTGGCGGGGTTATACCCCCTCACGAGCTCAAAATTTTTTTTTCCCAAAAATTTGGAAAAAGAAACCCCCTTTTTAAATTCAGCTCTTTTTTTTTGTTTTTTCCCCTGATGTCGGGGGTTTTTCCCAGCCTTTTACCCGAGACCCCTCTATCCCCCACCTTTTTTGCCCATGGAAATTTTAGCCCCAGGAAGCTTTTATTGTAAAAATTCTTACCGTCCCCGCGGACTGAAAAATTGGTCCCCGAAACCCCGTCCCTGCCCTCCCCTTCCCGTATTCACAAAAACCCTGGGTTTTAGGAACTAGCTACCCAAATTGAACCCCAAAAATTCCCCCAAAACACGGGGTTTTTTTCCCCGCCAAGTTCTTTGCCAACCCCAAAAACCCTGGGCTTTCGAAAATTTGCCAAAAAACCTCTATCTAGCCCCCTACTTACAATTTTAAAAGGAAAAGAACAAAGGGTTTCCCCTTCAGAAACCGGTTTTGATGCTAACTTTTTACTTTCTTTAAAAGAATTTTACTCCCCAAAAGGCCTCAAAACGTTACGAGGGGGAGACCCCCTTTTCGGGAAGTCGCCCCGGCCCCAAAAAGGCTTTTTCTTTCCCCCTTCTTGGGAAAAACCCTTAAAAACAGGGTTTTAGCCATTTTCCTGCCGCGTTCCCCCCGCTCCCGGTTGGGCTGTCCTAAAGATTTCCTTCCCCTTTAAACCTTTTTTGCCCATTTTTTCATTTTTCCCTTTTTGCCCGTGCATTTTCTAGGTCTGCCCTTTTCCGGTTCGCCCCTGACCCCTTTTTCCCAAAGGGGTATGCCTTTTTGGCTTACCTTCTTTTAAGGAAGGCCTTAAAATTTTCCTGGTTTTGATTCCCCGGGGGTTGTAACCAATCGGCCCCCCTTTGGCCCCCCTCCCCTTTTGAGGGTTCAACCCGGGTTTGGCATTTTTGGTCGCGGCTTTTTTATCCGAATACGTACCACAGAGTCGGACAGTGCATCGATAAACTGCTCCATGGTCAAGGTGTCTTGCAATTCCCGAGGAGCTGTAGGGTAAGCCAAACTCGCGAGTCTTCTTATTGCCTGCCCCATCTCTGGAACCGATTCTGATGTTTTCTGGTGCCTTTCCATGAGTTGTACCCTGTCTTGTCGGCGCGAATCTCTCAGCTAAGGAAGCAACCAGCGTTGTATAATGTTGCTTGGCATCATCTGGTAAATCTCCCGGAACTCCCTGTGCTTGTCCACGTAAACAAACAGCAAGGTGCATTCCCTTTTCTTCAATACACTTGTTGATCCTCGCACAGGTATCAAAATGTGATTTGAAATCCTTCCAAGACCCCGTGCCGTCATAGGTTGCTGGTTTTACACGTACTGTGTGTCTCTCTGTGCTACTTGTATCTCTAGGCATTATTCCTCTGCCCGGTTCTTGGAAAGGAGGTGGTGACGAAAGATGTCTCCTTCTGCTCCTCCGCTGTGTGATATGCGCAATACCGCTGCCTCCTGCAGGGAGATAATCTGGTTCGTTCACGCCCAGAAAGCACTGCTCCGTATCCACAAATTTCACCTTGGGCCGCGCCCCTTCGCCGGGCGGTACCTGCCCCGTTGTACCTGCAAGCGGTTGGTAATCTTCAATTATTCTATGATGGCTCAATGGAGAGGTTATGTCAAGAACCCTTGCAGTTGCCTGATGTGATTGTCCTGATGTCCTGGCAACACTGGAATCCCCAGCCTCACTTCGCCTTTGAGATACCTTGGGCGTTTAATGCCAGATTTGTTCAAGTATCTCATCTCGCTCTTGTTTCAAAATCGAGAGCTGGGTCTCCATTGCGCTTATAGCATCACCAAAAGTTTCCATTCTGGTCAAGTGGTCCGATGGTAACGCAACGAATCAAGTGCCCAGCAGTATCCCACCGCTGCCACCTAAATTATGTAACGTGGACCTGGTCCGTCCCAAGTGTCTCCTGGGATAAGCTGTGCCTTCAGCGCACTTGACTGGTCTAATCTCAATTGGTATATAATCGATAATATTTACAATTGATTTAGTTTATATGTTACATATAAGAACAGAATAACCGGTCGTGCTGTTTGCCAAGGGACCTCTAAAACAACGATACAAGTATAGCAATAAAAGACAATGTCGCTCAAAAACGCACAGCCTGCGTGCTCTCGCCGGCCTATAATACGGGGCAGTGGCTGCCATGCGCACCGGCGATGATCAACCAAGCCCGCCTAGTGCAAGTGCTCCCGGCACTGGTACAGCGCTCCAGCTACCTGCCCACCAGCTTATACAGTGCAGCAGTAATGTAAGTGCTCAAAGCACTTGATACGCTGCAGTGTCTACCTTGCGCACCGGCTTATCCAGCCTTGCGCAACAGCAATAGAATTGCTCCCGGCACTGGACCGTCGCAGTGGTTAACTTGCGCACCAGCTTCCAACAGTGCAACAGCCCCCTGCTACCTCACGACTAATGGGCACTTATTCAGCGACCATCAATCGCTACAACACGAGAGGCTTCTCAGTCTCTCGACAAAGACCTACTAAGTCTTTCTGGATTTCGGGTTTTGAAACATGTCAGCTTCAGTCAGAATCACGTCCACTTTTCAGCAGCAGATTCTCTCGCGTGCACTGATGCTGTTGATGTTGCAAGTTTAAACTCTCGATTAAGGTTACAACCTCTACTCGCGACTCTAGGTTAGAACATTAGTTCGGGGCAACTGTTAGGTGTTGTCAGTTGGTGATACCTTCCTCCTTTCTCAACGCGGGCTTTTGACCAGCTACGGCGGAGATTTTCCTATGCACATGTTGTAGCTGGTTATTTATATGTCAGACTATTTGACGAGCCAGTAGTGTACCATTCATTTGCATATTGCACATTTTGCTCTAAAACCGTGTATCGTCTTTATATACAAACATATTTACATGATATATATTTAGGAATCATTTTAAATTTATACAATGCGACCATTAATAAGTAATCATCTGATAATCAATGAGATAAAACAGCGCTAAACAATTGTATGTAAAAGGGAGATAACTCCAACAGAAAATCAATTTTCCTTACATAAGGATTATAACACAGACAAGATCAAATAAGAACCATAACAAAGACAAGGTCATTTAAGGATCATAACACAAACATGGTGATTTAAGGATCATAACATAAACATGGTGATATAAGGATCATAACAGACAAGGTCATATAAGGATCATAACACAGACAAGGTCATATAAGGATTATAACACAGAAAAGGTCATATAAGGATCATAACACGGACAAGGTCATATAAGGATCATAACACGGACAAGGTCATATAAGGATCATAACACAGTCAACACAGTCAAGGTCATATAAGGATCATAACACAGACAAGGTCATATAAAGATCATAACACACACAATGTCATATATAAAGATCATAACTCAGACAAGTTCATATAAGGATCATAACACAAATAACGTCATATAAGGATCATAACAGACAAGGTCATATAAGGATCATAACAGACAATGTCGTATAAGGATCATAACACTGTCAAGGTCATATTAAGATTATAACACAGTCAAGGTCATATAAGGATCATAACACACACAAGGTCATATAAGGATTATAACACAGACAAGGTCATGTATAAGGATTATAACAGACAAGGTCATATAAGGATCATAACAGACAAGGTCATATAAGGATCACAACAGAGACATGGTCATATAAGGATCATAACTCAGACAAGGTCATATAAGGATTATAAAACAGACAAGGTCATATAAGGATCATAACAGACAAGGTCATATAAGGATCATAACTCAGACAAGGTCATATTAAGATTATAACACAGACAAGGTCATATAAGGATCATAACACAGACAAGGACATATACGGATTATAACACAGACAAGGTCATATAAGGATTATAACACAGACAAGGTCATATAAGGATTATAACACAGAAAAGGTCATATAAGGATCATAACACGGACAAGGTCATATAAGGATCATAACACGGACAAGGTCATATAAAGATCATAACACACACAAGGTCATACAAGGATCATAACTCAGACAAGGTCATATAAGGATCATAACACACTCAACACAGTCAAGGTCATATAAGGATCATAACACAGACAAGGTCATATAAAGATCATAACACACACAATGTCATATATAAAGATCATAACTCAGACAAGTTCATATAAGGATCATAACACAAATAACGTCATATAAGGATCATAACAGACAAGGTCATATAAGGATCATAACAGACAAGGTCGTATAAGGATCATAACACTGTCAAGGTCATATTAAGATTATAACACAGTCAAGGTCATATAAGGATCATATCACACACAAGGTCATATAAGGATTATAACACAGACAAGGTCATGTATAAGGATTATAACAGACAAGGTCATATAAGGATCATAACAGACAAGGTCATATAAGGATCACAACAGAGACATGGTCATATAAGGATCATAACTCAGACAAGGTCATATAAGGATTATAAAACAGACAAGGTCATATAAGGATCATAGCAGACAAGGTCATATAAGGATCATAACTCAGACAAGGTCATATTAAGATTATAACACAGACAAGGTCATATAAGGATCATAACACAGACAAGGTCATATAAGGATCATAACTCAGACAAGGTCATATAAGGATCATAACACAGACAAGGTCATATAAGGATTATAACACAGGCAAGGTCATAGGATTATAACACAGACAAGGTCATATAAGGATCATAACAGACAGGTCATATAAGGATCATAACGGACAAGGTCATATAAGGATTATACCACAGACAAGGTCATATAAGGATCATAACACAGACAAGGTCATATAAGGATTATAAACGGTCGTGCTGTTTGTCACGGGGCCTCTTAAACAGCGATACAAGTATAGCAATAAACGGCAATGTCGCTCACAAACGCCCACCGTGCGTGCTCTCGCCGGCTTATGGTACGGGGCAGTGACTGCCGTGCGCACCGGCGATGATCAACCAAGCACGCCTAGTGCAAGTGCTACCGGCACTGATACAACGCTCCAGCTACCTGCGCACCTGCTTATACAGCGCAGTAGTAATGTTACTTGTAAGTTTTGGTGATAGTCCCTGCTTCTTCTGAGGAAAGAAGACATATGCAATCTCTCCAACTACAAAGGTTTGCCAGCTAAGTTTCTGGTCATGGTACTGTTTCTGTCTGAGGATAGCACCAGCTGATTTCTCTCTGACAAAATAATGTGCCTCTTCCATTCTTTCTTGCAGTTCCCAAACCCAACGATGCTGAGGGATAGCCTTTGAAAATCTCGGCATAAATCATAAATCAGGTCTGGGGGTGTTGCAACCTCCCGACCTAGCATAAGCCTATTGGGCGTACATAGGGTATGTATGTTTGTGTCCCAGTCGGAATGATGTTCGTTGACGTAAGCGCTGAGCATTGTCGCCAATGTTTTGTTGAAGCGTTCAACCATTCCATCTGACTGAGGATGGTATGGCGTCGTTCTGGTCTTGTTAGTGTGCAAGAACTGACACATTTCCCTGACAAGTTTGCCCTCAAACTACTTCCCTTGGTCGGAATGTATGTACTGCGGCACCCCGAACCGTGCAACAACCTCCTCCACAATGATGGTCGCCACAGTCTGGGCCTCCATGTTAGGCATAGCAAAACTCTCTCTGTCCATTCTGTGTAGTAATCACTGACTACGAGTCTGTCCATTTTGTGTAGTAATCACTGACTACGAGGATATAGCGTTTGTCAGAGTCTGTTTCAGGCAGTTTCCCAAGTATATCCCTGAGTGGACAATTCCCGTAGGTGCGCACTTGGTCTTCGAAGGGCTCTTTCGTTTGATGCATTGCTCACATCCTGCGATGTAATTTCGGCTATCAGCTTGTAAGCCAGGCCAATAATAGCGCTGCCTAATTTTCGCAATGGTTTTCCGTATGCCAAGATGGCCAGAGGTCTTTGAGTCTTGACACTGATGCAAGACTCGTCTTCCCTCTATTCTCGGTACAATACCTTGTAGCCAGGCCTTCTTTGTTTTCATGTCTTCCCACCGTCGACAAAGTAATCCAGCCTCTATAACAAGTCTGTCCCATTGTGACCAAAGTGACTTGATTGTGAATCCCTCACCTCTGATTTCCTTGTATGATGGTCGCCTCTTTTCCTCTAACCATTTCTTCACTGTTTGGAGATCGCCATCGCTATCCTGACAATCTCGCAATGACAGTGTACTGTCATTATCGTCATTTACTCCTGTAGCCGGTGCATCTTCCATACAACCTTTAGTTACCTTGTGTATTACGTCCTTTGGCTTTTCCCAGTCAGGATCGTACCCACATTGTTTACACGGTACTCTTCTCAGAGCATCTGCGTTCTGGTGCTTAGCGCCGGGCCTGTGTTCTATATCCATATCATATGACCCCAGGATCTCCAACCACCTCGCTAACTGGCCGTCGGGGTTTTTAAAGTTGAGCAACCACCGCAATGACCCATGGTGAGTTCTGACTCGGAACTTCCTGCCGTACAGGTAGTGCCGAAAGAGCTTTACGAAAGCCACAATCGAAAGTAATTCCTTCCTGGTCACACAATACTGGCGTTCCGCCTTGGTCAAGGTGCGACTGGCATATGCTATCACTCTCTCTTGACCTTCAATATCATTGCAGAGAACGGCACCTATCACCCCGTTGCTCGCGTCCGTGTCCAGAATAAAGGGTCTTGTGAAGTCGGGATGAGCAAGAATAGGAAGCACTGACAAGCCGCTGCTTTAAGTTGTTAAAAGCATCATTGCATGCCTTTGTCCAAATAAATGCTCTTCCCTTCTCTGTCAATGCGTGTAAACACTTTGCAATTGCTGAGAACTGGTTAATGTACCTCCTGTAGTAGCTACAGAGTTCAAGAAAAGACATTTGATGGTACGGGCCATTCACTAACAGCCTTCACCTTTTTGGGGTCAGTAGCAATTCCTTTCTCTCACACAACATGACCCAGAAAACAAACACGTTGTGCGAAAGGGCGACATTTCTTTGGCTTTAGTTTCAAACCAGTTCCTTTGAGCCTGTTGAAAACAGATCATAGATTGGACAGCATGTCCTCGAACGTCCGCCCAACTACAATAACGTCATCGAGATACACAAGGCATATCTGCCATTGCACTCCTGCCAGGACTGTTTCTGTCAGTCTCTTGAACATTGCTGGCGCCGAACACAAACCAAATGACATCAATCGAAACTGATATAATCCTTTTCTCGTTGCAAAGGCAGTTTTTGGTCTATCACCTTGCTCTACTTCCACCTACCAATACCCCGAGCATAAGTCCAAGGTAGAGAACCAGGAATTGCCAGCCAGTTGATCAAGCGAATCATCGATCAGCGGCAGAGGGTATGCGTCCTTTATCGTCACACTGTTTAATCGCCTGTAGTCGACACAGAAGCGGATTGTCCCGTCTTTCGCCTTCTCTAGTACGATTCCGGAGGACCAAGGGCTACATGAAGGTTCTATGACCTTTTGTCTAGCATGTCCTCTACCAGCTTATCTACTTCCTCGCGCATGTGCACTGGAACACGTCGAGCAGGTTGTTTAATCGGCCTTGCCTCTCCTGTATCTATACTGTGCTGGACAATATCGGTACGGCCCAAATCGGCGTTGGAAACTGCGAACAAATCTGTATACTCCTCTAGCAATTGCTCAACATCTCTTGCTTGTTTCGTTGATAGATTTCGAACAGACTTATCTCGTAAACGTTGCAGCGCTGTACTTATCTTTAGTCGTTCCCCGGTACTGTGGCGGGGTTTTGTCTCCATGACCCGATTCACCTGAGCCAGCTCACCAATCATAGTCCCTCCATACACAATTTGTGTCTCATCAGAGAGATTCTTTAGCCTCACTGGTACTATGTCTATTGACTGTACCAGAGTTCTTGCCACCAGTCCCTTGTCGGATCTGAGAAATAGTTCGGTCGGCTCTATGTCCCCAAGACCCTTCGGGCTCATGCCCTCCGCTTCCAGTACCTTACCAGGGCAAATGAACCCTGATCTTGGAGGAATGCTTACGGTCTCCAGCGCCGTAACATTGAAACACCAAAATGGTCCCCGAAACATGAGCGGGGTTTCTTTTGCCGCGGACGCTCAGTATTTCTTTGCTGACATCCACAACACCATCGTGGGCTTTCAGAAAATCTAAGCCAAGAATACCATCTATGCTGAGTTCCGCTACTATCATGTCTAATTTAAACATTTGGTCATCCAAAGCAAACATGAAGTTTCCTTTGCCAGACAGCACAAGGTCACTGCCCCCTGATGCTGCAACTTTGTACTTTATACTTGACAACTCTGGTCTTCTGTCGTCAGCCAAACGGTCGTACAGATTCGTTGACAGGGGGGAGAGACGCACCGGTATCTTCGAGGAACGTCGCCTCGGTCCCTAAAATTGATGCTATAACGTATATACCTGCTTCATTGGCAACGGAACTTACTCCTAAAGCAGGCTTGGAGCCATTCCGTAACATCTGCCAGCGTTCCCGACGCGTCATCAATAGATTTGCGGCTTGTCCAGTAGCAGATGATTGTCCCTTGCCCTTGGCACCTTTCAGTGCCTGGCAGTTTCTTTTTATTTGTCCCGTTTCCTTGCACTCGTAGCAGGTTATGTCACTGAGAGATATGCCGTTGGTCCGCTGTTGGCGCCCCTGACCTCTCTTTTCAAGCAGTCCATGTCCTTTCACCATTTCGTCACTGGCACGTTCTTTGGCCTCCTGTTGATTGTCCGTCGCACTTGCTACTCTCAAGTGTCCGTGCCCTTCCTTACGCCGCAGCTCAGCCTTATTGAAGGCCCCCAGTTCTACAACAAGGCGTGTGGCATTATTGGTCGCGGCTGTTTTATCCGAATACGTACCTCAGAGTCAGACAATGCATCGATAAACTGCTCCATGGTCAAGGTGTCTTGCAATTCCCGAGGAGCTGTAGGGTAAGCCAAACCCGCGAGTCTTCTTATTGCCTGCCCCATCTCTGGAAGTGATTCTGATGCTTTCTGGTGCCTTTCCATGAGTTGTACCCTGTACAAGTCAGTTTGTCTTGTCGGCGCGAATCTCTCAGCTAAGGAAGCAACCAGCGTTGTATAATGTTTCTTGGCATCATCTGGTAAATCTCCCAGAACTCCCTGTGCTTGTCCACGTAAACAAACAGCAAGGCGCATTCCCTTTTCTTCAATACTCCACTTGTTGATCCTCGCACAGGTATCAAAATGTGATTTGAAATCCTTCCAAGACCCCGTGCCGTCATAGGTTGCTGGTTTTACACGTACTGTGTGTCTCTCTGTGCTACTTGTATCTCTAGGCATTATTCCTCTGCCCGGTTCTTGGATTATAACACAGTCAAGGTCATATAAGGATTATAACACAGACAAGGTCATATAAGGATTATAACACAGACAAGGTCATATAAGGATTTTAACACAGACAAGGTTATATAAGGATCATAACAGAGACATGGTCATATAAGGAATATGATACCAAAATGTCATTGAAGGATCATAACAAGGGAAGTACATAGAGGGATTAGAAACTCCACCATTTCTTATACCGACATATATATATAAATATATAACATGTATTTTTGTATTTTTGAACAGAGCCGTGGAAGGTGTGACTACCACTCTATCACCAGCACACATTAGGTAAGATTGTAGATTTATTTTATCAGAGTTATACATTTTGATGCAAAATTAAGTCCACTTTTTCAAAATATTTCGCTTTTAAACTTGATCAAGCAATGCAAAATGTTTCCAAATTTTAATTGAATTAAAACTTTAAAAAATAAAATAAAAACATAGGCAATTCTGTTTTGAGAAATCAACTATATCTGATGCAAAATTTGATCAATTTGACCGATTTTGTCCATTTAGCCGTCAAATTAGCCAAACGAAATTACTAACAACAGTAGCGTTGTATGCAAAATATTCATGAATATTCTTTTTCTGTATTTTATTTGTTCACCTTGAAAAGTATCGTCAAATTATTTTGTTATGCCCACAATAGTGAACGGTATAATGACCTTCAACCCATATTACGTCATGCTCAGGTACATGTCCGATGTTTTAGCAGTTACACACATTTTCTGAAATCTTGAATCTATTCTACTTTTGAATTATATTTTCCATGCAAATTGTCTTTAAATCAATATTAAAATTTAAGTTTTTGAAGTAAAATAAAACCTCAAAAAGATTTGGAATTGATAATTTCATAAAATCACGTTACATCACCTGATGAATATTAATATATATTAACCGAGTTGTATATAAAAATCATAGTGTGATCGGCCATTTTCTGTAAAACTTGAGAGGTTGATATCACGTTCGAATTCATAACGTTTGCAATTTTGTGTAATATAATGTGCCTACTGCGAGAATAAACACGGTATTTTAACACCAATACAAATTGCATTCTATTTGTTACGAACAATACGCAAACGTTATCACAATAAATATCCAATTAATTAAAAACAAACATTACGTAACATGTTCGTGGTGTTTCAGACACAGTGTATAATACATCAATTTCTAAAATATTTTGAATTTTAGGATTGCTGTGGGCTTCATGGTGGCTTTTAACATCTAAGAGGCTAGCATTATTAACAGAAACTCCATTTAGGTTGCTGGAACGTCTTTATGGTCCTTTACTGTGATCAAAACTCCAGTTGGAATATTTTCCTGTCAGACTGTTTTAATGGTGTTAGGTTATGGGAGGTAGTTTTTGAAACAAAATTGTAAATTATACAACTAATGAAATTAAAACCGGAAACAGATTTTATAGAACGATGACGTACGAAACATTTGTGATAGATACACTGTACTGAGATGTTAGAGTTTAAGGCATTTCGATGTGTACGGTTAATTTATGTGTTCCTTTCCCATGCTATTCAGCGTTTATTGCTTGGTAAAACTACTGTGTTATAATGTGAAAAATGAATGACTTAAAAAGAAGCTGTTTAGGAAATCAGGGATAGCTATCAACTGATGTTATACGGCAGCAGCGAGATGTTAGATATGGTATTTTCTCACATAATTCACAGAGTTATCCGGCGGTTGCTAGGGAAAAGACAAATTGTTCTGTTACCCTGAACAGGGATATCCGCAGTTTTACCGGGGTGAGATTTTCCTATCTCACCCTAGGGAAAAGACAAGCTACACGTGCTCTTTGCACGTTCTCAACAATTGAATTTCGTCACGTCAACAATATCATGACGTCAGGGTAATAGTACCATGACGTCACGTCGACAATTCAATCACGTCCCGTCAACATTTCCTTGCATTTATGTAACGTCAATATTAGATACATAAGATGGTAAACAGGGTAAGAGAAAAATAATCATTCACCCCCCACGGAAGTGAGACAGGGGAATCTCAATCCTCGGGGTAAGATAATTAAGCTGCCAAACACGAGGCTTGCCGAACTTAAGAATCTTCCCCTCGGGTTGAGATTAATAGAATCTTTCACCCCTTTTGGGGTGAGATAAGGGGATATCAATCCGAGGGTTGAGATCCCCCTATCTCATCCCAAAAAGGGGTGAATGATTATTTTTCTCTTACCCTGTCCAATCTTAGTGTGAACCAAATCCAAACGTATACATGTAAACAACAACACGTGGACGGCACTGCAGCAGACGCTTTACACGTTACGATGTTGATTTCATACAATTTTGACGAAGACATTCGAAGGAGCATCGCAGTTGGCGCGATGAAAAACTTTCATAAAAACTTACGTTTTCAATCATGGGTCTGTTCCGCGAACAAGGATATATCAATCCTCTTGTAAGAGTTTGGCTGGCAAGCATTCGGCAAGCCTCGTGCTGACTGGCCAAACTCTTACACACGGGTTTAGATATAACTGTCTACGGAACAGACCCAAGTTAGATTCTATTAGTCTGTGTCCGCTAAGTAAAAGAGAGTAAATCCCATATTCTACAGGGAGCCATACGGGATGTCGTATGACACACTCAGAGGTAAAGCAGGTTTGTACTCTCCATGATCCTCCTACATAAGGTAAGGAAGCACCAGCTCTGTAGTGAGAGACACATGTAACGCCCCTTTCGCTGACATAATGTGTTGATGTGTTAGGCGTAAGGGGTTGGTTTTAATACATACGTTTTTCAAATAGTACCAGTATCCATATATATACAGTATATATATATAGATGTAGGCTGATTGCGATTATGTCATTGCTATCGTTTGCGTGTTTGTACTTCACGGATATGATCGATAAGTTGTAATAACTTTCGTCTGATCCTTTTTGCAATTTTTGCGGAAAGTAATTTAAAATAAAATCAAGGATAAGATATAACGACCCCGCCCACAAGTATACGCCACTAGCTAACCGTGCCATGAGAGCAACAGATGATGTCCGAACCTCAGGGACAGGTTCTATAGGATGTACCACCGGGAGGAAGAACAGACAGAGAAAAGTACTTAGAATATTTAACTTCAAAGTCTCTGTAAAAGGCTCTATACAAAAGACAATATATTAGCTTAGTATGTAAAAACATACCACAAAACCCTTCAATCAGTGTTAATTACCTTGGTTCTAAGGTGAGCTTTTGCTATATCGTGGCGAACGTTGTCCGCACGTCAACAATTTTTTTGAACGACTTCTTCAGACCCAAATCTGGCTTAAGGGACCAAAAGGGTCAATTTCTGTATTTCTATAAACAACTTCTTTTCTGGCCTTAATTATGGATATCATTCACAAATTTCACCGCTAACATTCCTAAATCGTTCAAACTTGTACAAACGGTGGAGATTTCAAAATGATAGTAATATGCATATTCTTATATATAGATAACAGGAGACAAATCCTAATGACAGGAGTAAGTATATTACATTTCCTTCATTTGAAAGGTTGGGTTTCCAACAATGTCGGCATAAAGAAGTTTATGCCCTCGGAGACTACGCTCTGATACTTTGTGGTATCAAGTTGGTTCCCTATACATTTAACCCAAATTAATCGATAATGCACGTGCCTTATTAACACTTTACGTAACTAAATTAATGAGCTAAGAACGCATATTGTGAATAAATATAATTATTTATAATAAATCATTATTTATTTTACCGAAATAAGAAAGTTTGAACCGTAAAGTAAATATCAAAATACTGAAACAGTAAGTATACCGCCGACTATATTTAACAAATGACATTCTAAATGTCTTCCATATTTAGTCCGTCAAAATTATTTAGTGTATAGAGAGCTTTATCAGTTACCCTTTACCAGTTGTGAAAAGTTGATTTTTGGCATGGATGTGCATCACCCAAATGCTTTATTGAACGGTAGTTGACATAACAGACAACCCTGTTACATACCAAACCTTCATGTACACATTTGGTTTTCCTAATATACAATGTCAGATCCACTCGGGCCATAAGAGCAATGTAAAGTACAATATTTGAATCAAGCAAGACAGCTTGCTATCCATTACTATTTAGGATACAACATTCATTTGGAGCTAGTCAGCCTCAGCATCCACAGTTTAGTAGGTTTAAGACACATCCCAATTAATGTAGAATTCGCTACCAACTGTCATCTTCTAGGCATTAAGTATGGTCGACTGGAACAATGAGAACTACGTTGTAGAGCAACACTGACATGGCCAATCAAATTCTAGGATGAAGAAGCCATATTGGATTCCAGATTATGTGGTTTATTGTGTAAACCAACATATCAGATAAATGATTCAGCAGTTGTTAAACATATTATATTTGTGGTTATCAGGAAACATGACGGTCGTTTTGAAAGTGGAAATTTCACTTAAGTTGGTTATTAGTGTAAACGTCAGTCCCTGTGTACTATTAATCCAAGTATAAACTTTTTTCAGTTCACTTTACAGTATTCCACGGAAAAATAGATTCCCCCCTCTGGTCGTTTTTCTGTTAAAATTCCATTACAATATTTTCAACCATTTTCATTACTTTTCACAAAACTCCTTATTACTATGTTTGGGCAATTAATATCTTTTACTGTTTAAAATGTTTTACCACATAATAACGAACGGACTAAAACATGAAGGGTTGTATTTTTAACATTCAGCAAATTTCTCTAAATGTAAAAAGAGCATTTTCTTTAATAGAAATCCATCACATTTTTAACTCTTGTTCCTAATGACATTGTATTCAAAACTTTAAATTCTTGCTTTGCATATATTATATATGGCATGTTATAATCAGCATATTCGTGATAAGTTTCCTAAAAAAACGCAAAAGTTCACCTTGTAGCATTTACCCGTAAACTATACTTTCTGACATATGTATATGTTTGGATTGCAATTTCTGTTTGTAAACTTTGGACTACAACGGCTACCAATAGCATATGCGAGCTAACGTATTTGCCTTTTAGGCCATTTTGAAATCCGACCTTTGTGACAGATTTCTTGATGAAAAGTACACAGTCGTCCTAAGACACTTATGATGAAAATCATCCAAATCTGATCAACTTGAAGGATCTCAAAATTACACCAATTTATCAAAAAAGACAATGTCCAGTGTGCGAACATACGTCTTCAGAATGGAGGACTGACATGGCGAGCCTATTTGTCTAGATTGGTTGTCATTTTCTTATGACCGATGTGATATTGATTGAACAGCAAAAGCAATTAATAACAAATTGCAATCCGTCAATTAAGGAGCCATTGTCAAGGTGAGAGGCAAAACTTTCATTCGATGATACGATATTTATCAGCTGATTGATTACATTTTGTCTCGTGCATGCCGCAGTAGGTAGAATTAGGCTGTACAAGCTGGAGTAAGTAGATCAAGATCATGCTGATATATGTGTAATTAATCATATCAGCATTCCTGCTCAATCACACTTGTATGAAATTGACAACAATAATATATATGTGTGTCTGCCAATCATTTTTTTTATTTCCGTTGATTTACATTCCTCCTGATTAGATTACGTTCTTACCTCATCATTGACCCTTTTCCGTTGCACAATATCAAAAGCCTTCCATCTTCAGTTTGATATTTCCTGTCGCTGTCCGCCCATGGATGCATCGAGAAAGTAGTGCAATGACCCTCTTTGATCTCGTTTGTCAGGAACATTGGATCAAACGTAGCAATAACCGAATCTAAATCTTTGTTCTGGTGTAGACGTCGGAGCAAAACGGAAGACGCCATAACCTAGTTCAACACAACATTAGCTAGCTTTCAATCACTGGGGTAGTAGTGTACAGTAAAAATGCCCAATTCTGAAAAAATATGGCACACGTTTTAGATTTGGAAACATTGCCAGTTAACCCTACATATTACCTCTAATAGGATATATATTTGTAATCTATACAACGTTTGCAATTTTGATACAGCTCTGAAGGATAAGTAAACTTATTTTTACTGTGTCTTTCAGACCGGTGAATACCATGGTAACAAATAATGTAAAAATTGTAAAATAACATGATATTTCACCGAAAATGACGCAATTCTCTACACATGTTTACTTCTGAAACCCATTTGAAATTAAATATCTCTATCCTAAAGACAGAATTAATCTTATTTTGACCTATTTTGTACATTAAGTTTTCCCGCAATATTACCTTAATTGTGAGTCTCCATTATATGGAGTTATTTCCTAATGTCACATGCCATTGTCTATATTTGTATATAGTTACATATGTGTTTTGAATTATGTGCTCTTTTGTTAGTTCGCGAATACAAAGGTAAGTTACGCATGCGTAAGCAGGTGAGAACAGGGGACACGCAGGTAAATGGCGAACACACCTTACATTCAAAAGCGCAAACTACAGCTTGTGGTAAGTCAAACTATTCATTATAACTATATCTATAAGGTTATAATAAATGTGTATATTTGGTTAGACAACTTTCACTGTTTAAATGCAGTATTTAGGTGTATTTCACCCGGTGTGTATGTATGCGTACTTGGTACTCTGCGTGCACGGACTGTGTATTATATTCGTGTGTATGGGGCCGGGTTTTGTGTACAACGTAGTTAGGTTATTGTATGATTTAGTAGACGGTTAGCATTAATGCCAATATTTGTCAATATCATAGATTATATAAAGTATATACTCATATATAATTCCTATCGTATATTAACCTACTATACATACATGCATATATGCGTATGTTATTGTTAGATACAGAGATAATTCTAGTATCCTAATTATATAATCCGTATATTGTAGCTTTCCAACTATGGGCAAGCGTCGTAAAGACAGCAGACCATAATACAGATGGTCCCAGGGAGCACAACGTTTCGTCGGTGTCCTTTTGAAATGAACCAGTATGTTACTGGAAGTGACTGGTCTGTGTGACCCATACCTGGTTACGTACATTATGTTTGGTCTGTGTGACTTACATGCTACCTGCTGGTGATGGTCTGTGTGACCTACATGCTACATGCTGTTGCTGGTCTGTGTGACCTACATGCTACCGGCTGTTGCTGGTCTGTGTGACCTACATGCTACTTGCTGGTCTGTGTGACCTACATACTACTGATTGTGACTTGTCTGTGTGACCTACATATACCCATATTGACCCTTGTATTGGATTCGTCAAAGCAGGAACCATTGGATACAGGCCCGGTTGGAAAGACTGTATTTACTATGATATTTCAATAACTGTAAATAAGCATTTGTATAAATTATTCATAATAATCATAGGTTATTGAGCTATAGATAGAGGGAGAGAGAACCAGTTGAATGTGAGAGTGACCATTTATTGTGTAATTATTGTTGTAAATAAATTGTATATATTGTATCTCAGTATTTGACCTTATGTATTAGGGAAGTGAGCAATCCCGTTCGGTTCTCGTTACACCTAAAAAAAAAAAATTAAAAAAAAATGGCCACCAAGTCTTTCTTTAATCTGCTACCTGGAAGGCTTTAGTGAAAACTTTCAGAGTAATTAGGTACATAAATCCATATAGCTGAACGAGAACTGCGTGTCTCACTAACTTGTGATTATCTTCGTAAACTTTTCTGTGTTTTCAGAGTGGTTAAGAAAATTCTAGGTCTACTGGGTTTTGTTTCTCGTAAGTCTCTAGTTGTTGTTCTGACGGGAGCAGAGAAGGTGTCTGTTTGGGGTCTCTACCGAGTTTATATTTTTTTTCTTTGTTAATTTGGTACCAGTAGCGAACTATATTGAGTTTTTTGAGCATTAACACTTTGGTGTGTATGTGATCTGTTTCTTTACCTTTATTTAGTTCTCCATTTTTTCCTGATTTACATAGAGAGTAACTTGGCGGTGATCTCTTTGACAGCCTGAAAGGATTTTGTTGGACGTATTATTATTGTAACAGAGGCCTCGCCAGATGTCTTCGAATGCGGGAAAGAATTTTCTTAAGTACCATATTTCCACAGATTGTGTACGCTGAGCAGAGCCCCTTTTCTATCAAACCTTCCTTCCACTCTCACTTCCAGTATTTTAAACACGTCCAACCCTTTGAATCTTAACTCAACTTAACCCATTTTCCGTTGTGTTACCTTTGATTCTTGCTTAGGGTCAACTCCTTCTTATTGCTGTTGTAACATTTTTTTTCTGGGTTTTGTTCATATCGTTACTATATTTTCCAAAGTAAAAGGGAAGGTAACTGTACTGCTTCTCACTAAATAAAGGGTATCCCATGATAGAACTGTCTTAGATAAAACCATCATTTTTGGAGCCCCTTGGTGGCTTATGATTTCCTTTAGTAAGCGTGCTATCATCTTGTTGCTGTGAGGTCAGCTATGCGTTCCTAGATATATACTTTTGAACCACAACATATATATATATATATATATCATAAATGTGTATAGATGATTTATAAACAGAAATGAAAATGTTTCGAATAAATGCCTCATTATGGCAAGGATAAACTGTCACAAGTCGAATAATTGTCTCCGAAACATCTGCCTGGAAATCCGTTGGCCTCAAACAACAATATTGACGAAAGCGCGAGGCAATTAACTGAAATAGTTTATATGTATTCTCAATCTCTGGGATGTAATATATATATATATGCTATACGAAAACAGCGATTAGGTAACCCCATGGTGCTCCACCTATTGATTGTGTCTGTAACATATCAAGCAAAATAATGATCGTCGGCCAACACTGCCAGGGCTCATGGTTCTTGTTGGTGGTCAGAGAGTTCGTTATTACGTAAGGGAAGACGTCTTGTTGGTGTTCGCCTTGTTTCCTATCGTGCCATTGGCGATTCAAATGGAAGCCATCACACTTCCGTTGTCGATGATGCATGGAATGATATCTATAACACACTGGAGTCGGAAGGGCGATCACAACAATGTCTAGTTTGCCTGGACAGCTTCAACTGGCTCGTGGGCGATAGAAACGCCCTTCCCGTGACACTCACTGGGTTTCCGAAATATTTTGCATTTCCGGTCCCTGAAAAATCATTAATTTCGGTGTGTATGTGGAATGTGTATATATGTAAATGTTCGTTTATTTCTTTGGTACTTTTGAACGTCCACGAATTGAAAGTTAAGAGTAGAATATCTAATGTAGACAATGATGTCTCCTAACGCGGTAAAATTTAATGAATGTAGTTAAATTTGTATTGGCATGAAATCGGACGACATAAGTCCCAGACATTTGATCTGCATGTTGAGATGGAAGTGTACATGTAGCCCGGAGTGCATTCCATTAGAAACACCCATACGCCGAGATCCTTAATTATGTAGACATTGAAAATGCTACAGATGATAATAGTAACCGATGGGAAACCCTAGTCCTGCACTGAATGTCCACTAGTAATCGGCTCTTACGACATGCGGCGCGATAACGTAGGCGGCTTGCCTGTACATAAAGGTATGGATCATAGATTAGGATAAAGGAAGATCGTAATTTACATTATAAATATGACAAAGTCTGACAGTTTGCTGGAATCTAAAACGACCCGTACAGGAATTTAAACAAATAATAAATAACTGTACTCGTCGTTTATGAAAGGTGTTGTTCAATAATTTCGGTAAATCGTGCACGACCTACAACATCATTGATTCTACGATCACAAAAGGCAAGTGTTTTGCAAATCCAATAAATCACGAATCTTCAACTGCGTGAAAAAATCTGTAGACTGATTGGAACTGACAGATTCGACAATGTCAGCTAAACCTTAAGGCAGAAGGAACACGCAGCTGTCAGTTTCAATTTTTTGATGATTATTCCTAAATGGTGTGTTACTGACGAGTCTGTGAATGACTAAACTTGAATACAATAACACAACTCGGCGCTGTTCGCTATAGAGCAGGATATCATTGTTTGTCAGAAATTTAGTTACCGTGCTTGTGTCGTATTAAGTGCTTTGTATGTTGTTCAAACGCTTTGCTTCAATGAGTCTGAAAAGGTGTGCCTAAACAAGATTTACTGCTATTTACGCAAATCCTCTGTGATCAATTAAAGGGGGTCAAAGCAAAATACTGAGAGTTTTTAAAGAAAAATTCCAAGAAAGAATTATCGATCGCGCATCCAATTAACATGAACATGATTTTGTGTCCCTACGACATACGGACGCATTAACATACCAAAGGCAGTAATCAGTAATATTATGCTAATAAAAGTGTGTTTGGGAATGAACGAAAGAATAACGACATATTAACAAAACCATAATTCCATGTCAAATTGATAAAACGAGGACGACATATGGGCACAAATATAGATTTGTATAGAGATACCCTTAAAAAGTGCAAGGAGAATAAAATGGCATGTTCCTGGAGAATAAGTGTCTTCTGCTTTATCGGCAACACCCGCCATACAAATCTAGGTCAAATCACCAACACCCGCCATGCATATCTAGGTCAAATCACCAACACCCGCCATACATATCTAGGTCAAATCATCGATACCAGCCATGCATATCTAGGTCAAATCACCGATACCCGCCATACATACCAAGGTCAAATCACCGATACCCGCCATACATACCAAGGTCAAATCACCAATACCCGCCATACATATCTAGGTCACGACGACACCCATCATACATGTCTAGGTCAAATCATCGATACCCGCCATACATACCAAGGTCAAATAACCAATACCCGCCATACATATATAGGTCACGACGACACCCATCATACATAGCGAGGTCAAATAACCAATACCCGCCATGCATATATACAGTCTATGGACAAATGTAATGGAACGATTGTGACGTTGCACCATCAAACATTTGTAGCTTGTACTATGTTTCAATGGCGATATTGGAAGTTTGCGTACACCTACAACAAAACAAATTATACCACTGCAAAGGCGATCGAAGCAATATTGAGTATTAAATAAGAATAATATGTTGATTTTTTTTTTTTTTTTTTTTTTTTTTTATAAAGTTGTTTAGAAGATTCTATTCTTTCAACTGACTGTTCAATTGCCCTCTTAATTATCAACCACAAATCAAAAACATTCCATAATGTTAAGGTCGGGGCTCTGTGCCGGCCAGATCATTGTGTTTATTTGGCTTGTTTCCATGTATGCTTTGCGACTGTGGAACGGTAGACAAGAGCATTATCATCCTGAAATACATAATTATTATCTGGAAAATGCCTAGCAATTACTGGCCAGAAGGTTTGGTCTAAATTTTCAATGCATTTGTCAGAATTTATATTCTCGTCAACACGAGTGAGTGTTCCTACACCGTGATAAGTGATGCACCCCCAGATTATAAGGCTTAGTTTGTTTATCTTTTTCTCTGGGAGAAATACACTCAGGACGATAAGCTTCGTCAGATTTTCTCCAAATACACACTCGATTGTTCTTGCCAATCACAATCTGACTTTCATCTAAAAATATAACTTTTCTCCAGTTGTCTTCCGTGTACAGGCGCTTTTCATTACACCATGTTACCCGTTTAACTCTATTGACAGGAGAAACCCTAATTTGTTTCTTGCAAACGCATCTACTATATCCATTTGATGTTTAAAACATCCATAAAGTTAAACATTTCTGTTTTCATTCGTGTTGAAATTATTACAAATGTCCAAAGAATCCGTCTATAGCCTTCCAATTCTCGTACGTTTTCCTTCCGTCACGCGCAGTTCAACTTTTTGGTCGGCCCGTTGATGTAAGCGATGTCGGTGTGCTTTATATACCGCGTTTATAGTTTATTATACGACTTCGACAACGCGGAAACCGATGTGCCGTCATCGTGGAACGATTATCGTTCCTCTACTTTTGTCCATAGACTGTAGATCACCAACACCCGCCATACAAATCTAGGTTAAATCCGGGCTACGTCACATTCACAAAATGAGAAATGGGGTGGTGAAACGGAACCACTTGATATATTAAATAGCATCGAACATATCTGACCTTATATCACAAAAAAGAAATAGAGTATTTCTAAATATGATCTTGAAATCGTCCATGGTCTACATCTACCTTTATATATTTTATTAAGGAATTCGAGATTCTCACAACATCCTTGTATTTACATTGTATTTCGTTTACTGTATTTAAAGTATCGCCTTCCGATGTCACCACCATAGTTCTCATTGTTAAACTATGACGTCGTTAATGAAACAGGAGACGCTCACCCTTCCGAAACCAATGCCTTATTCTGCTCGTATGATTTAAACTGTTTCCTTGCTAGTCTATACTTTTTATCGTATTTTGCGTCTCGTCTTATCGATTTTCGTTGTTATGTCGATGTTCCTTGGTGGGTTTATTTTTTTCAAGAAACGGGTATTTTTTCCTGTTTCTTTTAATTGGAGAGATCAAACATGCCTTACTGTCCTCCGGGCAATACTTCCCTTTCCTTACAGCTTTTCTTATTTGTCTGTCTCCTTAGCACCCGTCCTTACTCAGAGTGGTGGTTTTTACTTGACGCCTGTTCTTATATGACCATGGACTTTTAACTCGGTAAAACAAGCATTGTCATTTTCACCTAATGAGAGGATATGATGACAGCTCTTGTCTATTAAAACTATAATATAAGCATTTCAGTGGATCCAGAAATTGTGTTAATGCGAAATGTCTAGACGGAAATCACAAGCTGACATCGAGATCCGATGATCAAACAGTTCCGTTCCCGTGTGAGTATATATAGCTGTTTGATTACTCTCGATCTCCTTGTTAGTATTACAGTTAGTTTATGATAAGCCACTGAACAACAATCAAGTTTGTCCTATAACCATCTTTTTATACCGTTAGACCAAAGAGTATTTACCTTTGAATCATTGAGTTTTTGCTTGCAAAACATTGCAAATTTGACGACATCATCAATATGCATCAACGCGTGTTTTGTTTAATCGGATTTCCATATATGAATCGCATGTTCTTGTAAAGAAATCCTTACTCTTTTGTACCTTTCATTGAAAAACAATAAAAAGCATTTTGCATAATGCGTTCTCCATCTATAATCATCACTCTCCTCCACGACGGTGCCTTTCTATGCACTTATCCAGATATTAATTCGTGTTTTTGCTGGATGAAAACCTTGTACAAGAAGATTATCGATCCAAATTATTTCTAGATGTAGCTGTACTGGCCAGGATACTAGATATTTTGTTGTGCGTGTAAATAAGTAATCCAGTGAGACAATGACTGCCTCATCATTTGTCGACAGCTATAATACACCTGTCTGACTTCAGTGTAATAGGTATCGATAATTCTTTACGCGTCTTTGTTCTGAAGGGTCGTATAATTCCCAACTCTGTTTAAATGAACATGTCTTTGTATTCCTTTCATTCTTAATTATAACCACATTTTATGAGCTATCCATTTTTAATATATGGCCATCATTATAGGTATCCAATTACTGTGTGAAGTATCGTTAATTAATAATTTGCTTTTCCTGTTTGCGTTTTTTGTCGGCGTCGTCGTCAGCATTTCACTTTAAAGTTATACGTTTAGATCTGTCACTAAGAGAATGCAAGTCTAACTTTACATTATCATGCATGGACATCTCAAAAAGCTTTCGTTTACGGACTATTATCAAGATATTATGGTCCAGTGACTGAAAGTAAGGAATGCTGGGAATCTAGACTTAAAAGTCATTTTCTCAAAATTTAATCATGCTATCAAATACAGTTCTTCTTGTCCTAAAAAAAACGTTAATAAATACCACAATTCTAGTGATTTAATGGGTGGCGTCTACATTTTCAACATATATTTAAAAACCATGACGATAAGGAATTTGATTGTCATTTTCGAGATGAGATGGAAAAAAGAATCAAAATGTTAAAATCTAGTATACATTCTGATGAAAATTTGTTTTTACGTGATAATTTTACTTTTAGTGAAACAAATTTAATTTGTAAGAACCTTAAATCAGGTAAAGCAGGTGGTCACGAAGGTCTTGTCTACGAACATATTAAATATGCAGGTCATTCTGTAATTAACCATATACAAAACTTATTTAATCTTGTTGTAAAACATGAATATATCCCGAAAAGTTGGGAACATGGTATTATAGTAACGATGTATAAAGGCCATAGGAAGCCAAAAGATGACCCTAATAGTTATAGGGGAATAACCCTTTTGCCAGTATTTTTTAAAATGTTTGAAGTGGCTATTGCGAAAAGAATTAGCTATGTAATAGAATCTGATGTGTTCCCAAATAAACAGCAGTCGGCATACCAGAAGAATTTATGTAGCCTTTGTACAGCTTTTAATTTACAGGAATGTATCATAATATGGAAAATGGTTCAGATGTATATGTATCGTTTTTAGACAGCTCAAAGGCGTTTGCTACCGTTTGGCACGACGGTCTACTTGCAAAATTATATGACATTGGCCTTACCGGTAAAGTGTGGAATATTTTAAAGTTTATGTACACGGATATAAACAGTTCCGTATTTTTTAATGGTTTAATCTCCGCTCCAGTAAAGATGGAGCGCGGGATCTTACAAGGAGGGGCTCTCTCAGCCAAAATGTACTTAATTTTTATTAATGACCTATTAGATGAAGTAGAAAGATGTGGTAGGGGCGCTATGATTATCGATAAAACTGTAAATATTCCAACCCAAGCAGACGATATATGTTTAGTAAGCACAAATATTACAAGTTTAAATAAAATGTTAACTATTTGTGAATCATACAGTCGCAAATGGCGATTTTTGTATTCAGCCTCAAAAAGTAAAGTTGTTGCATTTTCAAATAAAAGAACCATAACCATTAACTGTATTTTACGCCTCTATGATAACATATTGCCAGTTGTTTCGGAGATTACTCATGTAGGCATCTTATTAAATGATAAACACAATTCCATTGAAAGAACAAAACAAGCATGCACTAAATTAAAAAGTGGCACTATGGCCCTTTTACGTTCTGGGGTACATCAATGCGCATTAAACCCTTTAACTATTGCTGAAATTTTAAAAATTAAAGTATACCCATCTGCACTCTACGGATGTGAACTGTGGGTACTTTCAAATACTGAATTATTGATGCTAGAAAGAGCTCAACACTTTATTGTAAAGTCAATTCAAGGTTTTGGGAAAAGAACAAGAACTGATATGTGTACTTCCTTGATTGGATGGCTCTCTATAGAAGCGTACATTGATATTAAAAAACTTTTGTATTTAGGTAGGATCTGCAGAATGAATAGAAATAACTTAAGCTGCAGAGTATTCATTTCGAGATTTTTTATGTACATAGTGAGCAACTGTAGTCAAAAAGGTTTTATACCCGATATCGTTAGAATACTTAAGAAGTATAACTTATATGAATATATTGTACTTTTTCTTGACGATGGTAGCTTTCCAAACAAAATACACTGAAAGTCATTGATTTATAAATCTGTATCTAATTATGAAACTAATGCTTGGTTGCATAGAATGTCTAATGACGCAGACTTCACACGATTTTTATTGCTGCATGACGATCTTAAACCTCATTATTTATGGCAATTAGCTTTGCGTCATCCAAATTTTCTTTATAATATTGGATACATAATGAAATTGATTGTAACTGTTCGGGTAAGTAATGTTCAGCTTTTATGTCACCACTGTGGCCTTTTCTACACAGATTTTGTAACTCATGTTATTTTGCAGTGTTCTGTAACGGATAATATCCGTGATAATCTATGGTGTATTATAGCATCCATTTCAAGTATAGAACTAAGTACATATCTGCATTCACTACCTGATTATTCATTAATACATATTTTACTAGGTGGTCCAATGAACCATCAGGTGAATGAATCTGATCATGAAGAATTTAGATTAGAGTCCATATATGCCATAAAACGAATGTTTGATTTGTACACATAATTAATACATGTAGTATCATATATATATATATATATATATATATATATGTACATGGAATATAAGACATATATATTACTCAACTTATATCTACGATAATTAACTACATGTATATGTATATAACATTATATTGTGAACTCGCATGCACTTTTTTGCTTGATATCACTATGTAAATAGTCACGTATTATCTACGTTACATTGATTGTACTTGTATTATCATGCTCTTCTTTGTGGAGGAAATAAAGATGATAATAATAATAACCACATTTTATGAGCTATCCATTTTTAATATATGGCCATCATTATAGGTATCCAATTACTGTGTGAAGTATCGTTAATTAATAATTTGCTTTTCCTGTTTGCGTTTTTTGTCGGCGTCGTCGTCAGCATTTCACTTTAAAGTTATACGTTTAGATCTGTCACTAAGAGAATGCAAGTCTAACTTTACATTATCATGCATGGACATCTCAAAAAGCTTTCGTTTACGGACTATTATCAAGATATTATGGTCCAGTGACTGAAAGTAAGGAATGCTGGGAATCTAGACTTAAAAGTCATTTTCTCAAAATTTAATCATGCTATCAAATACAGTTCTTCTTGTCCTTAAAAAACGTTAATAAATACCACAATTCTAGTGTTTTTTTTTCAATTGGCTTATAACTTACTACACTGACAAAATCGGACGAGGAATACATAGTTCTACTCAAGGAAAATTTATTGAAGCTTCATGAATCTGAAATTTCGAACCAAATAAATGTAATGGTCGTAAAGTGAAAAAAGTCATTATTAACAAAAACACATAACACTATCAAGGTAGAAAATGTATGATTTGGGGTCCTCTGCTACAATGACTTAATCAACACAACCTGTCACTTGTACCGCTGTCCTGTTCAAAGATTAGCTGGCTTTGCTTGGGTTTAGAAGTTTAGGATCAAAACGCATGTCTAGCTTAGAAGTGCAGCGTCACGTGCTATACGCCCCTCCAACGTACAGTTTAGTACCGCTTAACGAGTGCGCTCACCCCATTACGGAGAAATAATTAGAACACACTGTTTGTAAATCATTTTAGTGGTTCCCTGAACCACCAGCTAGGGAGCGATGAATGGTAATTGGTTACGTTAAATATTGCTACGATTTAGGGTCAGGTTCGGAACAGGAGGTGGGTTAATCAACATAGATACCACGGGATACCAGACGAATGTCATCCAAAGTGTTTCAGGATTTGTGTATAGACGTTACATAGTGTACCCAGCTAACTCTGAGGTGTATAGACGTTACATAGAGTACCCAGCTAACTCTGAGGTTTATAGACGTTACATAGCGTACCCAGCTAACTCTGAGGTTTATAGACGTTACATAGTGTACCCAGCTAACTCTGAGGTTTATAGACGTTACATAGTGTACCCAGCTAACTCTGAGGTTTATAGACGTTACATAGTGTACCCAGCTAACTCTGAGGTGTATAGACGTTACATAGTGTACTCAGCTAACTCTGAGGTTTATAGACGTTACAAAGTGTACCCAGCTAACTCTGAGGTTTATAGACCTTACATAGTGTACCCAGCTAACTCTGAGGTTTATAGACGTTACACAGTGTACCCAGCTAACTCTGAGGTTTATAGACGTTACATAGTGTACCCAGCTAACTCTGAGGTTTATAGACGTTACATAGTGTACCCAGCTAACTCTGAGGTTTATAGACGTTACATAGTGTACCCAGCTAACTCTGAGGTTTATAGACGTTACATAGTGTACCCAGCTAACTCTGAGGGTTATAGACGTTACATAGTGTACCCAGCTAACTCTGAGGTTTATAGACGTTACATAGTGTACCCAGCTAACTCTGAGGTTTATAGACGTTACATAGTGTACCCAGCTAACTCTGAGGTTTATAGACGTTACATAGTGTACCCAGCTAACTCTGAGGTGTATAGACGTTACATAGTGTACTCAGCTAACTCTGGGGTTTATAGACGTTACAAAGTGTACCCAGCTAACTCTGAGGTTTATAGACCTTACATAGTGTACCCAGCTAACTCTGAGGTTTATAGACGTTACACAGTGTACCCAGCTAACTCTGAGGTTTATAGACGTTACATAGTGTACCCAGCTAACTCTGAGGTTTATAGACGTTACATAGTGTACCCAGCTAACTCTGAGGTTTATAGACGTTACATAGTGTACCCAGCTAACTCTGAGGTTTATAGACGTCACATAGTGTACCAGGTTAACTCTGAGGTTTATAGACGTTTCATAGTGTACCCAGCTAACTCTGAGGTTTATAGACGTTACATAGTGTACCCAGCTAACTCTGAGGTTTATAGACGTCACATAGTGTACCCAGCTAACTCTGAGGTTTATAGACGTTACATAGTGTACCCAGCTAACTCTGAGGTTTATAGACGTTACATAGTGTACCCCGCTAACTCTGAGGTTTATAGACGTTACATAGTGTACCCAGCTAACTCTGAGGTTTATAGACGTTACATAGTGTACCCAGCTAACTCTGAGGTTTATAGACGTCACATAGTGTACCCAGCTAACTCTGAGGTTTATAGACGTCACATAGTGTACCCAGCTAACTCTGAGGTTTATAGACGTTACATAGTGTACCCAGCTAACTCTGAGGTTTATAGACGTCACATAGTGTACCCAGCTAACTCTGATGTTTATAGACGTCACATAGTGTACCCAGCTAACTCTGAGGTTTATAGACGTCACATAGTGTACCCAGCTAACTCTGAGGTTTATAGACGTTACATAGTGTACCCAGCTAACTCTGAGGTTTATAGACGTTACATAGTGTACCCAGCTAACTCTGAGGTTTATAGACGTTACATAGTGTACCCAGCTAACTCTGAGGTTTATAGACGTTACATAGTGTACCCAGCTAACTCTGAGGTTTATAGACGTTACATAGTGTACCCAGCTAACTCTGAGGTTTATAGACGTCACATAGTGTACCCAGCTAACTCTGAGGTTTATAGACGTCACATAGTGTACCCAGCTAACTCTGAGGTTTATAGACGTTACATAGTGTACCCAGCTAACTCTGAGGTTTATAGACGTCACATAGTGTACCCAGCTAACTCTGATGTTTATAGACGTCACATAGTGTACCCAGCTAACTCTGAGGTTTATAGACGTCACATAGTGTACCCAGCTAACTCTGAGGTTTATAGACGTTACACAGTGTACCCAGCTAACTCTGAGGTTTATAGACGTCACATAGTGTACCCAGCTAACTCTGAGGTTTATAGACGTTACATAGTGTACCCAGCTAACTCTGAGGTTTATAGACGTTACATAGTGTACCCAGCTAACTCTGAGGTTTATAGACGTCACATAGTGTACCCAGCTAACTCTGAGGTTTATAGACGTCACATAGGGTACCCAGCTAACTCTGAGGTTTATAGACGTCACTTAGTGTACCCAGCTAACTCTGAGGTTTATAGACGTCACATAGTGTACCCAGCTAACTCTGAGGTTTATAGACGTTACATAGTGTACCCAGCTAACTCTGAGGTTTATAGACGTTACATAGTGTACCCAGCTAACTCTGAGGTTTATAGACGTTACATAGTGTACCCAGCTAACTCTGAGGTTTATAGACGTTACATAGGGTACCCAGCTAACTCTGAGGTTTATAGACGTCACTTAGTGTACCCAGCTAACTCTGAGGTTTATAGACGTTACACAGTGTACCCAGCTAACTCTGAGGTTTATAGACGTTACATAGTGTACCCAGCTAACTCGGAGGTTTATAGACGTTACACAGTGTACCCAGCTAACTCTGAGGTTTATAGACGTTTCATAGTGTACCCAGCTAACTCTGAGGTTTATAGACGTCACATAGTGTACCCAGCTAACTCTGAGGTTTATAGACGTTACATAGTGTACCCAGCTAACTCTGAGGTTTATAGACGTTACATAGTGTACCCAGCTAATTCTGAGGTTTATAGACGTTACATAGTGTACCCAGCTAACTCTGAGGTTTATAGACGTTACATAGTGTACCCAGCTAACTCTGAGGTTTATAGACGTCACATAGTGTACCCAGCTAACTCGGAGGTTTATAGACGTCACATAGTGTACCCAGCTAACTCTGAGGTTTATAGACGTTACACAGTGTACCCAGCTAACTCTGAGGTTTATAGACGTTACATAGAGTACCCAGCTAACTCTGAGGTTTATAGACGTTACATAGTGTACCCAGCTAACTCTGAGGTTTATAGACGTTACATAGTGTACCCAGCTAACTCTGAGGTTTATAGACGTTACATAGTGTACCCAGCTAACTCTGAGGTTTATAGACGTTACATAGTGTACCCAGCTAACTCTGAGGTTTATAGACGTTACATAGTGTACCCAGCTAACTCTGAGGTTTATAGACGTTACATAGTGTACCCAGCTAACTCTGAGGTTTATAGACGTTACATAGTGTACCCAGCTAACTCTGTTGTTTATAGACGTTACATAGTGTACCCAGCTAACTCTGAGGTTTATAGACGTTACATAGTGTACCCAGCTAACTCTGAGGTTTATAGACGTCACATAGTGTACCCAGCTAACTCTGAGGTTTATAGACGTCACATAGTGTACCCAGCTAACTCTGAGGTTTATAGACGTCACATAGTGTACCCAGCTAACTCTGAGGTTTATAGACGTTACATAGTGTACCCAGCTAACTCTGAGGTTTATAGACGTTACATAGTGTACCCAGCTAACTCTGAGATTTTTTGTTCTTAAGTACAATCTCAACAAAAAGTTTGTAAAATGAATTATTCAGTTCGTCACTTCACCACTTTTTTGTTGAAAATAATAAGATGCATACAATAATCAAGTTAATTTCGGAAATGCTAATTTCTTCGGTTCATTAAATGATGATAAATTGGGTAAATTGCCTGCCGCTCGTCCCTGGTACTAATCAAATTAAGACGACGTCTTTAATCTAATACTTCGTCTCCTCAAATTTCATAGACTAACACGGTTGTATCACACTCACGGAATCATCGTGCTGATTACAACATCCAAAGCCTGTTAATTAGGTAGGATCAAAAGACAGTGTTTAATAGTTTACATGTATCTAAGCGACATTAACACACAGAGGACACGTTATACTGTTACCGAGAGAGTTACACCCAGAGGACACGTTATACTGTTACCGAGAGAGTTGAGTCACTAATGTCTCGGCAGAGTAGTTGTATCAGTACTAAACTCACAGAGGACACGTTATACTGTTACCGAGAGAGTTGAGTCACTGATGTCTCGGCAGAGTAGTTGTATCACTACTAAAGTCACAGAGGACAGGTTATACTGTTACCGAGAGAGTTGAGTCACTAATGTCTCGGCGGAGTAGTTGTACATTGTATCACTACTAAACTCACAGAGGACACGTTATACTGTTACCGAGAGAGTTGAGTCACTAATGTCTCGGCGGAGTAGTTGTATCAGTACTAAAGTCACAGAGGACACGTTATACTGTTACCGAGAGAGTTGAGTCACTAATGTCTCGGCAGAGTAGTTGTATCAGTACTAAACTCACAGAGGACACGTTATACTGTTACCGAGAGAGTTGAGTCACTAATGTCTCGGCAGAGTAGTTGTATCAGTACTAAACTCACAGAGGACACGCTATACTGTTACCGAGAGAGTTGAGTCACTAATGTCTCGGGAGAGTAGTTGTATCAGTACTAAACTCACAGAGGACACTTTATACTGCTGACGAGAGAGTTAAGTCACTAGTTTCTCGGAAGAGTTGAGTATCTAGAGTCTTGAGAGAGTAGTTTTATCAGTTCAGTGTTTAATTGTTAATTGGCCGTACAAAGCAAACCCAGTACACCCGAACTATTAGTCTTTACATTTAACTTCAACTTTAGGACGAATGGTCGTAAGGTGTGAAAAAGAAACAAAAATAAACGAACATAAGGGAACTACGTGTAGCCGTCAGTTATACTACAACGATGCAATCATATTTTAAAATGTTTCTTTTTTTCCTGCTGCATGTCCGGAAAAGATAAACAGCTTATAAACCTTTCTATTAATATAAATGTATTAACCGGTGACAGGTATGTGTTTTTTTCTCCCTTTCTTTGTTTTTGCGCTTTTCAATATAATAACCTACTTGATTTGCTTTAGAGGACGTTAAAGAAACCGAAATGAATTTCTAAAACCTATTACAACAGCATGGTGTTGATCCTTTCTTCTCTTTTAATATTTTTTCCGGAGCAAGTCATCGTGAGGCCCTGTTTGTTGTCATCCCACTGTTACATTCTAGGAATGTGTTGGGGAATTATACTGAGAAATCACAACATGACGCCACCATTCTTGCATCCTTGCGCAAACTTTTAATTCTTGAAAACAACAAGACAATTAATTTTCGGAACCAACGTAAACAACAGGACAGTATTACCCAGACCTTAGACATGTGGTACTTACATAATATGTATATAATACATTGATATAGCACTGCGCGTGTGACTGCGCCATATCATTTCAGTAAAAGGCCATGATAAATCAGTCTTATGTTTGGTCCCGTCCATGCGGACACCCTCCAAACAAGAACATCCCCTTTGATAGTGAGGGATATATCTATATTATCTATGTCTACGAAAATAACTTAAAATTAATCATAGTTTATCTTTGAACGTCATGTTTGCTTATGATATCAGGTATTGATACTTTAGTGGAAACACGTTACAGCTCAGATTGCCCATGGGGTAGGATTATCAGATGACGTCAGACATGCAAAGCTACAATCAAATTTGGATTATACATGTCTGGTCATAAACATGTCGCTTTCTAATCAGTATGTTGTGTTGTGTATTTTCGATCATTAGCCATCAGGGAAATGTCTAGAGTTTTTCTCCTCATATCTCGTATTAAACACATAAACCTCGCGGTCTACATGGCTGCACGTTCTCGTGTCTGATATTTGATACGGTGCCGACTTCCGTTTAGAGGAATTGCAGTAATTGCTTGTACCGGTATGGGACTTTTTAAAGGATTGAAGGCCTCCATGTCCACACTGTTACTGTAATTGGATCGTGATTTTACAGGTCGCTGTGTCTATAACTTGCTCAGTTATGTCGGTGCGAGATGGCGAGAACGACCCAACCACAAGGTCCGCTGTAGTTACAGGGTATTATGAGGACTTTTCTGGTATGGTCGTAGCGATAACCATAATAAAATTGATTTTATTGTTTTTACTGTGCGGCCAACAGCGTTTCAAGATAGAGTTTCATAGACTAATACGTTTTACAGGCCATCAAATTCTACAATAGGATAACGACATTGTGGTGATACCAGATTTATGACATTGTATCAGGAAATGGACCAGTTTTTCTATTCAGTGTTTCGCTTCATTCACGTCAGGGTATATATCATACGATTCAGAATGCCGTTTTCTGACAAATGTTTTATATGTCCACTTTCACGTCTAATAAAAGCAATAACTCTTAGCGCAGTGAAATTTGAGGATGTTTCAACAGGCTGTCCACACGTTTTCCTATTAATTCTAACGTTGTGCGGCCTTACTTCTGCCAAAGGATGTTCATGGGCGATGGGAATTCAAGTGATGATCTACGCACTCCCACCACCAGGGTGCTACAAAGGAGTGTACGAGATTTTGTTTATATTTCACTTTGTAAATGTTTTTCATTCTGAAGGAAACGATGTTTTCTGAGCATATTTTATGACTCGGGTTTGTTAGTAGTTTTAACTAGAAGCCCGATAATGGTATAACCTTGTGCATGTTGAAAATAAAAACATCATTCCTTACATTTCCGTTATGATTTATGATAACTTTATCTTTTCTTTCACCCGGTAGTCCAATCAGAGAGAAAACAAACACTCATTTTCGCGCTAACATGTCAAACTCAAAAAGCAAACAAAATGTAGATCCTTGTAAACTTGTATGTTTACGTTGTTGTGATGATCTAAACTTTCCATACTATACTCAAATTTTTACGACCTGTCTATGGTTAGTTTTTAACCACGTAATCATTTTTCTAGTGACGTAATCTTGGCTTGCGGTCTACGTCATCGTCATTTGACAACTGACATTAATATACCACTACTTTAGTTGCTCTATTCAAACTAATAAGTAAAATCGATTATATCCCTCGACTTTGTTTACCTGTGTTCAAGTCCTGTGTTTTAGTCGGGAACTGAATCTACACACCGACCGTCACCCTAAACACAGGGGTATGAACCTACACACTGAAATGTAAGTCACCCTGAACACAGGGGTATGAACCTACACACTGAAATGTCGGTATCCCTGAACACGGTGGAATGAACCTACACACTGAAATGTCAGTCACGCTGAACACAGGGGTATGAACCTACACACTGAAATGTCGGTATCCCTGAACACAGGGGTATGAACCTACACACTGAAATGTCAGTCACCTTGAACACGGAGGTATGAACCTACACACTGAAATGTCAGTCACCCTGAACACGGAGGTATGAACCTACACACTGAAATATCGGTATCCCTGAACACGGTGATATGAACCTACACACTGAAATGTCAGTCACCCTGAACACAGTGGTATGAACCTACACACTGAAATATCGGTATCCCTGAACACGGTGATATGAACCTACACACTGAAATGTCAGTCACCCTGAACACAGTGGTATGAACCTACACACTGAAATATCAGTCACCCTGAACACGGAGGTATGAACCTACACACTGAAATGTCAGTCACCCTGAACACAGGGGTATGAACCTACACACTGAAATATCAGTCACCCTGAACACGGTGATATGAACATACACACTGAAATATCAGTCACCCTGAACACAGGGGTATGAACCTACACACTGAAATGTCAGTCACCCTGAACACGAGGGTATGGACCTACACACTGAAATATCAGTCACCCTGAACACAGGGGTATGAACCTACACACTGAAATGTCAGTCACCCTGATCACGAGGGTTTGGACCTACACACTGAAATGTCGGTATCCCTGAACACGGTGGTATGAACCTACACACTGAAATGTCAGTCACCTTGAACACGGTGGTATGGACCTACACACTGAAATGTCGGTATCCCTGAACACGGTGGTATGAACCTACACACTGAAATGTCAGTCACCCTGAACACAGTGGTATGAACCTACACACTGAAATGTCAGTCACCCTGAACACGGTGATATGAACCTACACACTGAAATGTCAGTCACCCTGAACACGGTGATATGAACCTACACACTGAAATGTCGGTATCCCTGAACACGGTGTGATGAACCTACACACTGAAATGTCAGTCACCCTGAACACGGTGGTATGAACCTACACACTGAAATGTCGGTCACCCTGAACACGGTGGTATGAACCTACACACTGAAATGTCAGTCACCCTGAACACGGTGGTATGAACCTACACACTGAAATGTCAGTCACCTTGAACACGGTGGGATGAACCTACACACTGAAATGTCGGTCACCCTGAACACGGTGTGATGAACCTACACACTGAAATGTCAGTCACCCTGAACACGGTGGTATGAGCCTACACACTGAAATGTCAGTCACGCTGAACACGGTGATATGAACCTACACACTGAAATGTCAGTCACCTTGAACACAGGGGTATGAACCTACACACTGAAATGTCGGTATCCCTGAACACAGGGGAATGAACCTACACACTGAAATGTCGGTCACCCTGAACACGGTGTGATGAACCTACACACTGAAATGTCAGTCACCCTGAACACGGTGGTATGAACCTACACACTGAAATGTCAGTCACCTTGAACACGGTGATATGAACCTACACACTGAAATGTCAGTCACCTTGAACACAGGGGTATGAACCTACACACTGAAATGTCGGTATCCCTGAACACAGGGGTATGAACCTACACACTGAAATGTCAGTCACCCTGAACACGGTGGGATGAACCTACACACTGAAATGTCAGTCACCTTGAACACGGGGGTATGAACTTACACACTGAAATGTCAGTCACCCTGAACACGGTGGTATGAACCTACACACTGAAATGTCAGTCACCCTGAACACGGAGGTATGAACCTACACACTGAAATGTCGGTATCCCTGAACACGGTGGTATGAACCTACACACTGAAATGTCAGTCACCTTGAACACGGTGATATGAACCTACACACTGAAATGTCAGTCAACCTGAACACGGAGGTATGAACCTACACACTGAAATGTCAGTCACCTTGAACACGGTGGTATGGACCTACACACTGAAATGTCAGTCACCCTGAACACAGTGGTATGAACCTACACACTGAAATGTCAGTCACCCTGAACACGGAGGTATGAACCTACAAACTGAAATGTCAGTCACCCTGAACACGGAGGTATGAACCTACACACTGAAATATCGGTATCCCTGAACACGGTGGTATGAACCTACGCACTGAAATGTCAGTCACCCTGAACACAGGGGTATGAACCTACACACTGAAATGTCGGTATCCCTGAACACGGTGGAATGAACCTACACACTGAAATGTCAGTCACCCTGAACACAGGGGTATGAACCTACACACTGAAATGTCAGTCACCCTAAACACAGGGGTATGGACCTACACACTGAAATGTCGGTATCCCTGAACACAGTGGTATGAACCTACACACTGAAATGTCAGTCACCTTGAACACGGAGGTATGAACCTACACACTGAAATGTCAGTCACCCTGAACACGGAGGTATGAACCTACACACTGAAATATCGGTATCCCTGAACACGGTGATATGAACCTACACACTGAAATGTCAGTCACCCTGAACACAGTGGTATGAACCTACACACTGAAATATCAGTCACCCTGAACACGGAGGTATGAACCTACACACTGAAATGTCAGTCACCCTGAACACAGGGGTATGAACCTACACACTGAAATATCAGTCACCCTGAACACGGTGATATGAACCTACACACTGAAATATCAGTCACCCTGAACACAGGGGTATGAACCTACACACTGAAATGTCAGTCACCCTGAACACGAGGGTATGGACCTACACACTGAAATATCAGTCACCCTGAACACAGGGGTATGAACCTACACACTGAAATGTCAGTCACCCTGATCACGAGGGTTTGGACCTACACACTGAAATGTCGGTATCCCTGAACACGGTGGTATGAACCTACACACTGAAATGTCAGTCACCTTGAACACGGTGGTATGGACCTACACACTGAAATGTCGGTATCCCTGAACACGGTGGTATGAACCTACACACTGAAATGTCAGTCACCTTGAACACAGTGGTATGAACCTACACACTGAAATGTCAGTCACCCTGAACACGGTGATATGAACCTACACACTGAAATGTCAGTCACCCTGAACACGGTGATATGAACCTACACACTGAAATGTCGGTATCCCTGAACACGGTGGGATGAACCTACACACTGAAATGTCAGTCACCCTGAACACGGTGGTATGAACCTACACACTGAAATGTCGGTCACCCTGAACACGGTGGTATGAACCTACACACTGAAATGTCAGTCACCCTGAACACGGTGGTATGAACCTACACACTGAAATGTCAGTCACCCTGAACACGGTGGGATGAACCTACACACTGAAATGTCGGTCACCCTGAACACGGTGTGATGAACCTACACACTGAAATGTCAGTCACCCTGAACACGGTGGTATGAGCCTACACACTGAAATGTCAGTCACGCTGAACACGGTGATATGAACCTACACACTGAAATGTCAGTCACCTTGAACACAGGGGTATGAACCTACACACTGAAATGTCGGTATCCCTGAACACAGGGGAATGAACCTACACACTGAAATGTCGGTCACCCTGAACACGGTGTGATGAACCTACACACTGAAATGTCAGTCACCCTGAACACGGTGGTATGAACCTACACACTGAAATGTCAGTCACCCTGAACACGGTGATATGAACCTACACACTGAAATGTCAGTCACCTTGAACACAGGGGTATGAACCTACACACTGAAATGTCGGTATCCCTGAACACAGGGGTATGAACCTACACACTGAAATGTCAGTCACCCTGAACACGGTGGGATGAACCTACACACTGAAATGTCAGTCACCTTGAACACGGGGGTATGAACCTACACACTGAAATGTCAGTCACCCTGAACACGGTGGTATGAACCTACACACTGAAATGTCAGTCACCCTGAACACGGAGGTATGAACCTACACACTGAAATGTCGGTATCCCTGAACACGGTGGTATGAACCTACACACTGAAATGTCAGTCACCCTAAACACGGTGATATGAACCTACACACTGAAATGTCAGTCACCCTGAACACGGTGGTATGAACCTACACACTGAAATGTCAGTCACCTTGAACACGGTGGTATGGACCTACACACTGAAATGTCAGTCACCCTGAACACAGTGGTATGAACCTACACACTGAAATGTCAGTCACCCTGAACACGGAGGTATGAACCTACACACTGAAATGTCAGTCACCCTGAACACGGAGGTATGAACCTACACACTGAAATGTCGGTATCCCTGAACACGGTGGTATGAACCTACACACTGAAATGTCAGTCACCCTGAACACAGTGGTATGAACCTACACACTGAAATGTCGGTATCCCTGAACACGGTGGAATGAACCTACACACTGAAATGTCAGTCACCCTGAACACAGTGGTATGAACCTACACACTGAAATGTCAGTCACCCTAAACACAGGGGTATGGACCTACACACTGAAATGTCGGTATCCCTGAACACAGTGGTATGAACCTACACACTGAAATGTCAGTCACCTTGAACACGGAGGTATGAACCTACACACTGAAATGTCAGTCACCCTGAACACGGAGGTATGAACCTACACACTGAAATATCGGTATCCCTGAACACGGTGATATGAACCTACACACTGAAATATCAGTCAACCTGAACACGGTGGAATGAACCTACACACTGAAATGTCAGTCACCTTGAACACGGTGGAATGAACCTACACACTGAAATGTCAGTCACCCTGAGCACAGTGGGATGAACCTTCACACTGAAATGTCAGTCACCCTGAGGCCAGTGGGATGAACCTACACATTGAAATGTCAGCCACCTTGAACACGGGGGTATGAACCTACACACTGAAATGTCGGTTTCCCTGAACACAGTGATATGAACCTACACACTGAAATGTCGGTATCC
The DNA here is from genome assembly GCF_902652985.1 of Pecten maximus. Lineage (NCBI taxonomy): Eukaryota > Metazoa > Mollusca > Bivalvia > Pectinida > Pectinidae > Pecten > Pecten maximus. The sequence goes on along the minus strand of NC_047029.1, from coordinate 38,190,582 downwards.
CTGAACACGGTGGAATAAACCTACACATTGAAATGTCAGCCACCTTGAACACGGAGGTATGAACCTACACACTGAAATGTCAGTCACCCTAAACACAGGGGTATGGACCTACACACTGAAATATCAGTCACCCTGAACACGGTGGAATGAACATACACACGGAAATTTCGGTATCCCTGAACACGGTGGAATAAACCTACACACTGAAATGTCAGTCACCCTGAACACGGTGGTATGAACCTACACACTGAAATGTCAGTCACCCTGAACACGGAGGTATGAACCTACACACTGAAATGTCAGTCACCCTGAACACAGTGGTATGAACCTACACACTGAAATATCGGTATCCCTGAACACAGTGATATGAACCTACACACTGAAATGTCAGGCACCCTGAACACAGTGGTATGAACCTACACACTGAAATATCAGTCACCCTGAACACAGTGATATGAACCTACACACTGAAATGTCAGGCACCCTGAACACAGTGGTATGAACCTACACACTGAAATATCAGTCACCCTGAACACGGTGGTATGAACCTACACACTGAAATGTCAGTCACCCTAAACACGGTGATATGAACCTACACACTGAAATGTAAGTCACCCTGAACACAGGGGTATGAACCTACACACTGAAATGTCAGTCACCTTGAACACAGGGGTATGAACCTACACACTGAAATGTCAGTCACCCTGAACACGGTGGGCTGAACCTACACACTGAAATGTCAGTCATCCTGAACACGGTGGGCTGAACCTACACACTGAAATGTCAGTCACCCTGAACACGGTGGTATGAACCTACACACTGAAATGTCAGTCACCCTGAACACAGGGGTATGAACCTACACACTGAAATGTCGGTATCCCTGAACACGGAGGTATGAACCTACACACTGAAATGTCAGGCACCCTGAACACAGTGGTATGAACCTACACACTGAAATATCAGTCACCCTGAACACGGAGGTATGAACCTACACACTGAAATGTCAGTCACCCTGAACACAGGGGTATGAACCTACACACTGAAATATCAGTCACCCTGAACACGGTGATATGAACCTACACACTGAAATATCAGTCACCCTGAACACAGGGGTATGAACCTACACACTGAAATGTCAGTCACCCTGAACACGAGGGTATGGACCTACACACTGAAATATCAGTCACCCTGAACACAGGGGTATGAACCTACACACTGAAATGTCAGTCACCCTGAACACGAGGGTTTGGACCTACACACTGAAATGTCGGTATCCCTGAACACGGTGGTATGAACCTACACACTGAAATGTCAGTCACCCTGAACACGGTGGTATGGACCTACACACTGAAATGTCGGTATCCCTGAACACGGTGGTATGAACCTACACACTGAAATGTCAGTCACCTTGAACACAGTGGTATGAACCTACACACTGAAATGTCAGTCACCCTGAACACGGTGATATGAACCTACACACTGAAATGTCAGTCACCCTGAACACGGTGATATGAACCTACACACTGAAATGTCGGTATCCCTGAACACGGTGTGATGAACCTACACACTGAAATGTCAGTCACCCTGAACACGGTGGTATGAACCTACACACTGAAATGTCGGTCACCCTGAACACGGTGGTATGAACCTACACACTGAAATGTCAGTCACCCTGAACACGGTGGTATGAACCTACACACTGAAATGTCAGTCACCTTGAACACGGTGGGATGAACCTACACACTGAAATGTCGGTCACCCTGAACACGGTGTGATGAACCTACACACTGAAATGTCAGTCACCCTGAACACGGTGGTATGAGCCTACACACTGAAATGTCAGTCACGCTGAACACGGTGATATGAACCTACACACTGAAATGTCAGTCACCTTGAACACAGGGGTATGAACCTACACACTGAAATGTCGGTATCCCTGAACACAGGGGAATGAACCTACACACTGAAATGTCGGTCACCCTGAACACGGTGTGATGAACCTACACACTGAAATGTCAGTCACCCTGAACACGGTGGTATGAACCTACACACTGAAATGTCAGTCACCCTGAACACGGTGATATGAACCTACACACTGAAATGTCAGTCACCCTGAACACAGGGGTATGAACCTACACACTGAAATGTCGGTATCCCTGAACACAGGGGTATGAACCTACACACTGAAATGTCAGTCACCCTGAACACGGTGGGATGAACCTACACACTGAAATGTCAGTCACCTTGAACACGGGGGTATGAACTTACACACTGAAATGTCAGTCACCCTGAACACGGTGGTATGAACCTACACACTGAAATGTCAGTCACCCTGAACACGGAGGTATGAACCTACACACTGAAATGTCGGTATCCCTGAACACGGTGGTATGAACCTACACACTGAAATGTCAGTCACCTTGAACACGGTGATATGAACCTACACACTGAAATGTCAGTCAACCTGAACACGGAGGTATGAACCTACACACTGAAATGTCAGTCACCTTGAACACGGTGGTATGGACCTACACACTGAAATGTCAGTCACCCTGAACACAGTGGTATGAACCTACACACTGAAATGTCAGTCACCCTGAACACGGAGGTATGAACCTACAAACTGAAATGTCAGTCACCCTGAACACGGAGGTATGAACCTACACACTGAAATATCGGTATCCCTGAACACGGTGGTATGAACCTACGCACTGAAATGTCAGTCACCCTGAACACAGGGGTATGAACCTACACACTGAAATGTCGGTATCCCTGAACACGGTGGAATGAACCTACACACTGAAATGTCAGTCACCCTGAACACAGGGGTATGAACCTACACACTGAAATGTCAGTCACCCTAAACACAGGGGTATGGACCTACACACTGAAATGTCGGTATCCCTGAACACAGTGGTATGAACCTACACACTGAAATGTCAGTCACCTTGAACACGGAGGTATGAACCTACACACTGAAATGTCAGTCACCCTGAACACGGAGGTATGAACCTACACACTGAAATATCGGTATCCCTGAACACGGTGATATGAACCTACACACTGAAATATCAGTCAACCTGAACACGGTGGAATGAACCTACACACTGAAATGTCAGTCACCTTGAACACGGTGGAATGAACCTACACACTGAAATGTCAGTCACCCTGAGCACAGTGGGATGAACCTTCACACTGAAATGTCAGTCACCCTGAGGCCAGTGGTATGAACCTACACACTGAAATGTCAGTCACCCTGAACACAGGGGTATGAACCTACACACTGAAATGTCGGTATCCCTGAACACGGTGGAATAAACCTACACATTGAAATGTCAGCCACCTTGAACACGGAGGTATGAACCTACACACTGAAATGTCAGTCACCCTAAACACAGGGGTATGGACCTACACACTGAAATATCAGTCACCCTGAACACGGTGGAATGAACATACACACGGAAATTTCGGTATCCCTGAACACGGTGGAATAAACCTACACACTGAAATGTCAGTCACCCTGAACACGGTGGTATGAACCTACACACTGAAATGTCAGTCACCCTGAACACAGTGGTATGAACCTACACACTGAAATATCGGTATCCCTGAACACAGTGATATGAACCTACACACTGAAATGTCAGGCACCCTGAACACAGTGGTATGAACCTACACACTGAAATATCAGTCACCCTGAACACAGTGATATGAACCTACACACTGAAATGTCAGGCACCCTGAACACAGTGGTATGAACCTACACACTGAAATATCAGTCACCCTGAACACGGTGGTATGAACCTACACACTGAAATGTCAGTCACCCTAAACACGGTGATATGAACCTACACACTGAAATGTAAGTCACCCTGAACACAGGGGTATGAACCTACACACTGAAATGTCAGTCACCTTGAACACAGGGGTATGAACCTACACACTGAAATGTCAGTCACCCTGAACACGGTGGGCTGAACCTACACACTGAAATGTCAGTCATCCTGAACACGGTGGGCTGAACCTACACACTGAAATGTCAGTCACCCTGAACACGGTGGTATGAACCTACACACTGAAATGTCAGTCACCCTGAACACAGGGGTATGAACCTACACACTGAAATGTCGGTATCCCTGAACACGGAGGTATGAACCTACACACTGAAATGTCAGGCACCCTGAACACAGTGGTATGAACCTACACACTGAAATATCAGTCACCCTGAACACGGTGGTATGAACCTACACACTGAAATGTTAGTCACCTTGAACACGATGGAATGGACCTACACACTGAAATGTCAGTCACCCTGAGCACAGTGGAATGAACCTACACATTGAAATGTCAGCCACCTTGAACACGGGGATATGAACCTACACACTGAAATGTCGGTTTCCCTGAACACAGTGATATGAACCTACACACTGAAATGTCGGTATCCCTGAACACGGTGGAATAAACCTACACACTGAAATGTCAGTCACCCTGAACACGGTGGAATAAACCTACACACTGAAATGTCAGTTACCCTGAACACGGTGGAATAAACCTATACACTGAAATGTCAGTCACCCTGAACACGGTGGTATGAACCTACACACTGAAATGTCGGTATTCCTCAACACAGTGGTATGAACCTACACACTGAAATGTCGGTCACCCTGAACCTGTCATTATTAAACTAAACACTGAAATATAGATGTATTGGGGGCAAATGCCATGGGAACCCGTCAGTACGTTAGGGCTCCAATGTTGCACTTGTCCACCGTACATCTTGCTGTCATATCGACTATAATAACATTAACACCACTGTTCATTACTTATATTTACATTATCTTACCATTTTCGTCAACCTAAGAGAAAACTGGACCAACAATAAAGTTCCACCTCGTTAATGTCACATGACCCACTGGGTGTTATAGCCTGAGGCATTAGGTGTTATAGGCGTATGGTGGCAACTGTCCCTTATCATTGTGTCAATGGACAAATGTGGAACAAATGTAAATATAGTGGTATGAATTCAAATATTGAAATGTTGGTCACCCTGAACAATGTGCTATGAACCTCCTCCCGATGGTCTATACGATACCACCTCCTTACAAGATGCGATGTGTAAAATCATGTCTTTTTTCGCGCTTCCCGGAATGTTTGGCATGCAATGGGTTCTATATTTATCCACACAATTTACCAAAGTCTGCAATATGCGGATATGTCCTTGCCTTGTGATTAAGACCTTTCATCAAACTCATTCATGCAAAAAAGTAATTCCAAGCTTATCTAGGAAATTGAAGGGATTGATGTTCCTCGACTTACAAGACATATTACTAAAATTGACTTCCATTCTTAAATCGATGAACTCCGCATGTCGTCAGTCTTAAATCACCTGTTATTTAGAAGTCTTACTGAACCAACCCAAGCTGTAAGTCGTAATGGGCTTTAGTTTATATATTGGATGTGATCAAAGCTGTCATCTGCGGGATGTAGACCGGCATTATAGATCAGCATCATTCAAGCGCTTCACTGCATTTGATCTATATCATTGTTATGAAATAAATCATAGTAAAAAGAAGCCTGATAGCAGTGCGATAGTAACTATACATCACGTGATTTCTGTGCCCAATCCTGACTAAATTATCCATCAATGGAAACGGATTTTATGGGAAAAATATTATCTCGCAAGAGTTAAGGGTCAATTATTAAGGATAATAATGCTGAATTTTAAAAATGAATAAATATCTACTATGGTTGGGTTCCAGCAATGTTAATTTTGCTGCATAGGGATCGGCCTGAAAACTATTAGAGACCACTCACCAATACATTGCTTTGTTCCATCAAAGTTGGTGTCAAAGTTGGTTCTACATTTGAACCAGAGTAATCGATAAGGCACATTCCTAATGAATTAATTACGTAACTAAATTACCAAACGCAGATTGTCAAAAATATATAAATACTTATATATTTAAACGACGGAAATTGTCTAGAAAAACAGATACAAATAATCATTTATTTCAACGAAATAGGAAAGTTTGAACCATAAAAGCACCAAAATATCAAAACGTATTTTGTGATAAAATTCTCTTTTTTTTTGTGTGTGTGTGAACAAATGACATTTTGAATTCAAGGCCATTCAACATTATTCAGCGTATATATAGCTTTCCTATTTACGCTAACCCTACCTAGCCCTCCCAATAGTCCACACTATCATTTTTGCAAAGTGCTGATTTTGGCTTTGATGTGTGTCACCCAGATTACTTGTTGAACGATAGTGGACTCAATGTGAGCGGGTCTTTCAATATGTATAACAACAAATAGCACGCACTTCCATACAATGTCAGCATGTGAAGGCCACGACCTTAAATGACCATCGCTGTTTACTATAATTAGAACGTTAAATACTATATATTACATGACCGAGTGACTTAACAATCTTTGCAACAATAAATATACCTCATATATACAACTTGTATTCCCATGATATTAAGGACCTTCTATCCTACATATAAAATCGCGTCTGACAGACACTTTAAACACATAGAGACCAGTAAGCATTTGATATTAAGGATGTAAAGACTAGCAACACGCTTGTGTAAGACGACATTTTATTAACTACCAAAACTCATGACGTCATCGGTCTCGGTGTACATACAAATAATACTCAGTACGAGCTCCAACATATTTAGCTATATGTAACATCTCTCTTTCTTTAAGGAACACAAAGAAAATTTAAAGTCAAGAAAAGAACTATTGTTCTAACTGGAAGAAACGCTATAAGTCAAAATAACACTGAAAGTTCTATAACTCACAACGCGACACGAAAAGTCTTTAACTCACAAACTCACAACGCGACGCGATAAGTCTATAAATCCAGCTTAACTGGTGCTCTCACCATCCTGCCACTCCGAGTGGTGCCTTTGGGACCAGGAGTAGTGTTAATATTTGTACCAGGTTGTTCTGGGCCTATTCCAGGTGTGTCGGGCGCCATTGGATCACGTACGGTACTGGTTATAGGGGTAGCACTAGTATTTGTTGGAAATGACTCATACTCGATAACATCAGTACACGATGATGGCGAGTCCTCCCGAGTTGGTCTGATGAATTTACGGTTACGCCTATATAGCTTACCAGCTATGTCGACCACATAACTTCTTTGACCACAAGTGTCTACACATCTACCAAATCTCCATTTTTTATCGCGATCAGTTGGTAACGGGGCCATACGTACTGGCTGTCCAATTTTAAGCTCTGGAAATTCTTTCGCGGTTTTATCGTACTGTTGTTTGGCGCGTTGTTGTTTTCGCACTCTGCGCTCATCAACGTCTGCGACGACACATGGTTGCAAAAGCACAGTAGCGACAGGTAGCGTTCCCTTTGTTCGTCGCGACATCAGTCTTTGGGAAGGACTACTGTCCATTCCTGCTGTAGGGGTGTTCCGCCAATCAAGAATAGCTTTCCATGGATCCTGACCATTCCTAATGGGTTTCTTCAAGATGGTTTTGGATATCTTGACTGCTGATTCAACTTTACCATTCGACTGGCTATGGTAAGGTGATGAAGTGGTATGACTAAATTCCCACTCGCGCGCGAATTCTGCGAATTCAGCACTACTGAATTGTGGTCCGTTATCTGACATAACGATGTCTGGGATGCCATGTCTACTGAAATGTCTTTTCAAGCAGGCAATCACTGTGGCTGCTGTAGTGTCTGATAGTGTATCAATCTCCCAGAAATCAGAATAATAGTCAACCGACACTAGATAATCTGTTTTCTGCAGCGTAAACAGGTCTACTCCGACTTTCCCCCATGGGTGGTCGGGAATATCATGCGTTATCAAGGGTTCCTTCTGCTGACGAATGTCGTACTCACAACAGGTCCCGCATTGCTGGATATGATCTCGTATTTCGTTACCCATGTTTGGCCAGAAAATCACTCCACGAGCCTTACTCAAGGATGACACTATTCCCTGGTGACTTGAATGTATCCTGGTCAACATTTCTTTACGGAGTAACTTCGGAATCACAACTCTGCTTCCTTTGAATAGAATTCCGTTGTGCACTGCGAGTTCGTCTCTGAAGTTCCAATATTCGCGAATTGTAACTGGTACCTCCTCTTTGGTATCAGGCCAGCCAGACAGTATTACCGATTTCAATGTCTGTAGACACGTATCTTGCGTTGTGTGCGTCTGAATCTGTCTGAGTCGCGGCTCACTGATATTGAGCGATTCAGTGAAGTTAACCTGTTCATACTCTAGTCTACGCGCACTAGATTCCACTGAGCTCTCGAGGGGTAAATACGCTCGCGAGAGAGTATCGGCTACATACATCTCTTTCCCCTTCTTGTATTCCACCTTCAGGGTGTAGGCTTGCAGGCGTAGCAACATCCTTTGAAGCCGTTTAGGTGCTGCTTTAAGAGGTTTCTTGAAAATACTTTCAAGTGGCTAGTGATCTGAGCATACTGTCACAAAGTCTCTGCCCAGTATATATTGTTCAAACCTTTCGCATGCGAACACGATTGCTAGGCATTCTTTTTCAATTTGAGTGTATCGTTGCTCGGTTGACGAAAGAGCTCGCGAAGCGTAAACGACAGATAATCCATCTTGAAGCAGCGCAGCTCCAAGACCTACTTCGCTAGCGTCGCATTGTATAGTGACTTCCTTGTTTAAGTCGTAGTACTTCAGTACGGGCTGACTGGTGATTTGTTTCACAACGTTCTGGAATGCGTCTTCCTGCTGCGATTGCCATGTCCAGACTGCGTCTTTCATTGTAAGTCGACGAAGCGGCTCGATCGTCTCCGAAAGATGTGGTACAAATTTTGCGAGGTAAGTGACAAATCCTACAAAGCGCTGTACCGCCTTCATGTCTGTGGGTTTTGGCATCTCCGTAATAGCTTGAACCTTTGTTGGATCAGGGCGAATACCGTCCGAGGTTAAGAGATGTCCCATATACCGTACTTCAGTTTGTCGTAACTTGAGTTTGTCGCGATTCAGCTTAATTCCTACTGATTTCGCTCTTTCGAGTGTGGCTCTGAGGTTAATGTCATGGTCATGAATCGCCTCCTCCATGGTATCTCCGCTCCCGTATACCAAGATATCATCAACTATGACCTCTGACCCTGTGAGATTTTCAAATGCCTCATGCTGTCTGCGTTGGAATTCCTCGGGCGCCGAAGAGATTCCGAAAGGCATGCGAATCCATCGATAACGTCCGAATGGAGTCCAGAAGGTAGTTAAATAACTACTCGGTGTATCCAGTTTCACGTGCCAGAAACCATCCTTTGCATCTAGCACTGTGAAGACTTTCGCCTTTGAGAGGTTTGGTAAGATATCCTCTACAGTTGTCATAGGATAGTGTGACCTTCTTATCGCGCTGTTGAGGTCCTTCGGGTCAATACAAATTCTGAGTTTTCCCGACGACTCCTGACAACAACCATACTGCTAATCCAATCTGTTAGGGTTGTCACTTTCTGTATAACACCCTTCTCTACGAGCCTTGTAAGTTCCTTACGCAAGTCTTTCTTAAGTGCTTCAGGCACTTTCCTGGGGTGATGTTGAACCGGTTTAACTGTAGAATCTATGTCGATCTGATAATCTCCCGGCAATTGACCAAGGCCTTCGAACAGGTCACTATATTCATTCATTATGTCATGCAGGGTTAATGGCTTATCTGACAGTTTGACACAGTTCACCGAGTTGACAGTCAATAATCCTAATAGTTCACACGCTTCGGCAGATAACAGCGGTGTCTGTTCAACATCCACAACCAGAAATTCCATAGTTTGGGTCACCTTACCCACTTGACATCGAATGTCACATTTTCCAATGGGTTGTAGTCTTGTGTTGTCATACAGTTTCAAGCGAACTTTACTCAGTTCTAGTAATGGATTCAAATCCTGCGCCAGCTTTCCATACTCGAGACGACTAATTAAATTGCAAGTCGACCCAGTGTCCATTTGACAGTTAATCACCGAGGTAGCCCCTGTATCTGGAATTGTCATAGTTACATCAACAAACCACTGTTTACCATGCTTTGATTTAATGTTGAACAGTGATTCGTCAGAATCGTCCGAGTCCTCAACTCTGTGTACTTTAGCTCCAAGGCACATACTTGAAAAATGATTTCGTTTACCGCACTTATTGCATGTTTTTCCATATGCTGGGCACTTCCGCTTGTCCCACTCATGCGAGTCTCCGCAGTATTTGCATGTTCGCGAAGAGTGTGGGTTATGATTGGACCGATGTTGTTGATAACTAGATCTGGACTGAGAGTGCTGCTTTGTAGAATGTTTTTTCTTCTTATCATCGTTCTGTTCTTTTTTGTGTTTTGATTTGTGAGGACCCTTCACATACTGAACTTTCTCCTCAGTTGACTGGAATTTCTTTAATTGATTTTCAGTCATTTCACTTGTTCTACATATAGTAACTGCTTTTGTCAGTGTGAGGTCCGACTCTCGTAGCATACGGGATCTTGCTGCTATGTCCTTAGTTCCCAAGACAAGTCGATCGCGTAGCAATTCATCTTGCAACTGTCCAAAACTACACGATTCTGCTAAGCCCCTCAGTCTAGTAGTGTAGGAATCAATGTTCTCATTTGGTAGCCGGTCCGATGTGTTAAACACGTATCTCTCATATATAACATTTGTCTTTGGCTCAAAATGCTTTTGTAACGCTTCCAAAACACGTGCTATTTTCTTTCTATTATCTGTTGTTATGTCCAGGTGTTGAAATATCTGGAAACATTCTTTTCCCATAACAGACAGTAAGGTAGCTACTCTTACCTTTTCGTCTTTATCGGCCAGTTCCGTGGCAGTCTCAAAATTATGCCATTGAGCACGAAAGAATTTCCAGTTTGACTTCAAGTCACCTTTCGTGTCCATAGGAGCTGGGGGTGGTATACCCTTTGACGCCGCCATGACCTCGCGGTTCTCGTTCCCGCGCCGCGGTACACGTGGGTATGTGTGATGTTGAGCTGTAAGTCGGAATATTATTCAAACGTGGACTCCTCCAGGCTTAACATGCATGCCGATGTGTTAACTGGAGTTTTATCGTCGTTGTTTGTCCTATTTACCACTGCTTAGCTGCATCATTCCATCACAACAAGCCAATCTGACACCATGTAAAGACTAGCAACACGCTTGTGTAAGACGACATTTTATTAACTACCAAAACTCATGACGTCACCGGTCTCGGTGTACATACAAATAATACTCAGTACGAGCTCCAACATATTTAGCTATATGTAACAGAGGACCTTCTATCCTACATATAAAATCGCGTCTGACAGACACTTTAAACACATAGAGACCAGTAAGCATTTGATATTAAGGACCTTCTATCCTACATATAAAATCGCGTCTGACAGACACTTTAAACACATAGAGACCAGTAAGCATTTGCATCAAAAAGGTTTGAGACAAACCTCAAGTAATGTCGATTTTTCTACCAATCTTCATCTTCAAGGTAATAGGTATGGTCGACTTGGAAAATTGAAACTTGACTATAGACAAACACTGACATTGTAAATTATATTCTAGGACGAGGAATCCATTCCTGATTAGGTGATTTAATTAGTAAACAAACATAAGTCTATATCGTACGTTCTTGTCAGCAAAAAGAATATTTTATATTGTGTTAATCAGGGAACATGCCGGCCATTTTGAAAGTGGAAATTTCACTTAAGTGGGTATTTAGTGTAGGTGTCAGTCCATGTGTACTAATAAAACCTAGTATTATCAATTTATTTCAGTTAATTTAACAAATATATACAGTATATACATGTATATACATCAATGTATATATATTTGCAAAACAGATTCCCCCATACGCTCCCTTTTCTTTTAAAAAATAAATAACAATAGTGTCAATTTCAATTACATTGCACTGAACAAATTTATTGTATGCTGATTGAAGATGTTTTTTATAACACATTTATGAATGGACTGCAATAGGAAGCTGTACTTTTGACCTTCAAAACATATAACCTAAGGTAAAATAAAGCATGTTCCTACTCAAAATCCATCACATTTTTATCTCATCTCCCGTTTCTAATGTATTCAAAAATTTAACTTCTTGCATTTAAATTACGATGCCTAACATCTTATTATCGGATTGTTCAGGGTAATTTTTATGCTCTTGTTTTCATTTTTTGCACAAAAATGACGCTATATTCTTGGTTATGAACATGTTTGGATCACAATGGCTATTTTTAAAAGTAGGAAGAGGCTACCAATTTCTCATACAAACTGTCGTATTTGTTTCTTAAGTCCATTTTGAAACCGAACTGTTACAGAATTCTAGTAATGTAATATAGCAAAATGTTTGTCCGGACGTGTAGTATCCAGCTAACAGTATCTTCTGTAGAGTTACTTTGTAGTACGATATAGCAGGGAATAACTATCAGTCACAAAAAATTATCAAACCCAAAATATAACCATGATATTATCCTCACGGGTGTTCATAGCGCAGAATACAAGCGTTTGTTTGACCGTATTTGACGTTATGTACATATAAATAGAGGTTCCCCAACGAGTGGAGATTGTTTATCATTTTTATCTAACTCGAGTTAGTTAATTTTTTAATTTTGAAAAGACACCAGCTTTAGCGAGAAGACCATTATCGTCTTCACTACTACCTCTATGGTTTATATGGGCCGAGACCACAATAAGCTTCGCTATATGTTTCATTGTAACATTAAAATTCATAATAAATTCCCAAAATCTCAAATGCAACTTTCCATCTCACCTGGCCAAGACCAACATCTGAGAAGCAAAATATAAAAGTTTCAACCCAGCATGTTGGGCATTTTCTGGAGATAGCTGTCAAAATGTGTCACCAACGTGGATTATATACATCCGGGTCAGGGGTAGAGGTCAAATCAGGACTCATCACACAGGGTCCTGGAGCACATAATAAATGATCAATATTATTATCTTACATCACAAAACCTAGATTGACATCTCTATTATAAATCCACATTAAATTCATCAACGCAAATCAAGTTCAAAGAGGCATTTGATTTGTTTTCCTGAAATACATACATTTTTGAGGGGACATCATTCGTGGGGCCTGAACCCGGAAATACTTTGAATAGATGCCCCAAAATGTCCAGCAATTATGAAAATTTTAAAAATTGATTAAAATTTTCATAATTGCTGTACTTTTGGGGCATCTATTCATTTTTGCTCTTTGAGACTCACATTTAGTCGCCTCCCGCCATTATGCAACAGCATCTTGGTCCGAGTTGGCCCGAATCGTCTGTTTCCAGTAGCGTCCTGTAGGGACACTTCGGCATTCGTATTTCTTATATTTTCAGTCTTGATAAATATTTGTAGTAGTTTTTTCACACCACTTTCTGTAATTCTAATGATCTAACACATGTTTTTCTAAAGTTTTTCAGACTTTGTATACAATAGTTAATCAATCACTGTAGAGACGATAATGCAACATTTTTTATATGAATGCAATGTCGTCCACTAGCAGTATTTAGGGACGAATCGTCTTTGAACTCTTCGATATACTTTCACGTGCGGGGGAATTCAAAATATCTCTGCCGTTGGTCGCATAGCGTTCTAGTGTTGAACATGATGCAGTCACGCTAGTATCCGCCTTCGGCCCACGTTTGCCAAAGGGTTCATTGTGGTTTCTTCAGTTACTAAAACATTATTCTTATTGTATTTTATTGTATTTCCAGTACTTCTTTTATATATTATGTGATTGTATTTGTAATTTTTTGTGTTTTGATAAAGGGGCGGATTGCCTCGAAAATTTAACAAGCCTTATTGTTTACACTGTTTGAATTACTTCTTTGCCCCATATAATCATTACAAGTAATTCGTATCCTCCATATATTTATGTGAGGGTCCAGTGTTATCTGGATTATACTGTTCATATTACTTCTTTGACCCTGATCTCTATGGTTTATATATACAGGCCTCTATGGCTTATATGTACATACCTCTATGGTTTATATATACAGACCTCAATGGTTTATATATACAGACCTCTATGGTTTATATATACAGGTATCTATGGTTTATATATACAGACCTCTATGGTTTATATATACAGACCTCTATGGCTTATATATACAGACTTATATGGCTTATATATACAGACCTTTATATATACAGGCCTCTATGGTTTATATATTATATACAGACCTCTATGGCTTATATATACAGGCCTCTATGGTTTATATATACAGACCTCTATGGTTTATATATACAGGCCTCTATTGCTTATATATACAGACCTCTATGGTTTATATATACAGACCTCTATGGCTTATATATACAGACCTCTATGGCTTATATATACAGACCTCTATGGTTTATATATACTGACCTCTATGGTTTATATATACAGACCTCCATGGTTTATATATACAGATATCTATGGTTTATATATACAGGTCTCTATGGTTTATATATACAGACCTTTATATATACAGGCCTCTATTGCTTATTTATACAGACCAATATGGTTTATATATACAGACCTCTATGATTTATATATACAGGCCTCTATGGTTTATATATACAGGCCTCTATGGTTTATATATACAGACCTCTATGGTTTATATATACAGACCTCTATGGTTTATATATACAGACCTCTATGGTTTATATATACAGACCTCCATGGTTTATATATACAGATCTATATGGTTTATATATACAGGTCTCTATGGTTTATATATACAGACCTTTATATATACAGGCCTCTATTGCTTATATATACAGACCTCTATGGTTTATATATACAGACCTCTATGGTTTATATATACAGACCTCCATGGTTTATATATACAGGCCTGTATGGTTTATATATACAGGTCTCTACGGTTTATATATACAGATCTCTATGGTTTATATATACAGGTCTCTATGGTTTATATATACAGACCTTTATATATACAGGCCTCTATTGCTTATATATACAGGTCTATATGGTTTATATATACAGGCCTCTATGGTTTATATATACAGACCTCTATGGTTTATATATACAGACCTCTATGGTTTATATATACAGGCCTCTATGGTTTATATATACAGACCTCTATGGTTTATATATACAGACCTCTATGGTTTATATATACAGACCTCTATGGTTTATATATACAGACCTCCATGGTTTATATATACAGATCGCTATGGTTTATATATACAGGTCTCTATGGTTTATATATACAGACCTTTATATATACAGGCCTCTATTGCTTATATATACAGACCTCTATGGTTTATATATACAGACCTTTATGGTTTATATATACAGACCTCCATGGTTTATATATACAGATCTCTATGGTTTATATATACAGGTCTCTATGGTTTATATATACAGACCTTTATATATACAGGCCTCTATTGCTTATATATACAGGCCTATATGGTTTATATATACAGGCCTCTATGGTTTATATATACAGACCTCTATGGTTTATATATACAGACCTCTATGGTTTATATATACAGACCTCTATGGTTTATATATACAGACCTCTATGGTTTATATATACAGGCCTCTATGGTTTATATATACAGGCCTCTATGGTTTATATATACAGACCTCTATGGTTTATATATACAGGCCTCTATGGTTTATATATACAGACCTCTATGGTTTATATATACAGGCCTCTATGGTTTATATATACAGACCTCTATGGTTTATATATACAGACCTCTATGGTTTATATATACAGACCTCTATGGTTTATATATACAGACCTCTATGGCTTATGTATACAGACATCTATGGCTTATATATACAGACCTCTATGGTTTATATATACAGACCTCTTTGGTTTATATATACAGACCTCTTTGGTTTATATATACAGACCACTATGGTTTATATATACAGACATCTATGGCTTATATATAAATATCTCTATGGTTTATATATACAGACTTCTATGGTTTATATATACAGACCTGTATGGTTTATATATACAGACCTGTATGGTTTATATATACAGACCTGTATGGTTTATATATACAGACCTCTATGGTTTATATATACAGACCTCTATGGTTTATATATACAGACATCTATGGTTTATATATACAGACCTCTATGGTTTATATATACAGACCTGTGGTTTATATATACAGACCTCTATGGTTTATATATACAGACCTCTATGGTTTATATATACAGGCCTCTATGGTCTATATATACAGACCTCTATGGTTTATATATGCAGGCCTCTATGGTTTATATTTACAGACCTCTATGGTTTATATATACAGACCTCTACGGTTTATATATACAGACCTCTATGGTTTATATATACAGGCATCTATGGTTTATATATACAGACCTTTATATATACAGACCTCTATGGTTTATATATACAGACCTCTATGGTTTATATATGCAGGCCTCTATGGTTTATATTTACAGACCTCTATGGTTTATATATACAGACCTCTACGGTTTATATATACAGACCTCTATGGTTTATATATACAGACCTCTACGGTTTATATATACAGACCTCTATGGTTTATATATACAGGCATTTATATATACAGACCTCTATGGTTTATATATGCAGGCCTTAAGATTCATCCGCCACCCGACTCCATATCTAGTTTCAAATGAACTTGTTGCGGGGATGTTGCATTCTGAAATACCTGATGAATGACCTGACATGCTATCAACACAAATTATGATACATGTCGCATTTCATAGATCAATTAATTGCTAAATTGTGATAAATCCGTTAGGTTTTGACTGTCATCTAAGACAGAGTAAAAAATACGTATCGATCTACGTTAGCACCAACGAATGTACGTGTTTGTATTACCTAATGTATGTCATTGCTCCTGGAAGTCGAGATCACACTTTTTTGTTGTAGTATTGCCCGCCGGCAGTTGACAGTATAAGGATGATACAAAAGTAGAAATAGATGCTAACATAATAGAAAAAATATAGGGCTGTCACTTCGTGGTTTTCTTAATTCTAATCTATACCGAACGTGCTTATAGTTCCGGTAATGATTCTGCTCAGATTAGGTTTTCTTAATTCTAATCTATACCGAACGTGCATATATTTGCGGCAATGATTCTGTCAAATTAGGTTTTCTTAATTCAACATATCCAACGTGCTTATAGTTCCGCCAATGTGTTTGTTCAAATGTTTTTTTTTTTTCTTCATTCAAATAACCTACGTGTTTATAGTTCCCGCAATGTGTCTGCTCAGATGTTGTTGTTTTTTTCTTCATTCAAATATCCTACGTGTTGTTCATAGTTCCGCAATGTGTTTGTTCAGATGTTGTTGTTTTTTTCTTCATTCAAATATCCTACATGTTGTTCATAGTTCCGGCAATGTGTTTGTTCTGATGTTGTTGTTTTTTTTCTTCATTCAAATATCCTACGTGTTTATAGTTCCGGCAACGTGTCTGTTCAGATGTTGTTGTTTTTTTTCTTCATTCAAAATATCCTACGTGTTTATAGTTCCGGCAATGTGTTTGTTCAGATGTTGTTGTTTTTTTCTTCATTCAAATATCCTACGTATTTATAGTTCCGGCAATGTGTCTGCCCAGATCGTAGGTTTCTAAATTCTTTATATCCTACATACGTACGTGTGTGTACCTGTAGAATCATTTAAGGACTGGCAATAAGTGAAACCTACAAAGCAGCACCAAACATAACAAACCAGATAATTTAATCAACGTTGGATTTATAACTGAGTTAATTATTAACCTTTTATATACATCCAGAAGAATGCACATCTGAACCACCCAGAAATTCAAAATCATTTCTAACAAGACCTGCTGTGGACTAGCATAGCTTGTCTCGCAAATGTTTGTCAATAAATAGTTAAAATATAGAAATTGATATTGTTTTGCACAAATCCAAAACATGTCAAAAAGCAGGGTTTTTTTCCGAGGATTTCTTTCAGCTCAACTCCGGCATGTGATAGTCTAGCCACACAGGGATCCTAATGTCAAGTATCAGTACCCTAGCACAATTACAAAATAACGTGTTTATGGCTTTCAACACTTGCACCAAAAACCTAAAGTTTTCGTAACGCAGCATAAAAAGTCCAAAATATGTCAAAAAGAAAAGGAAGAAAGACATGTTTTATGCGGACATAAATGGTTTATTAGACAATTATGATAATTCGAATCCCAAAAACTTTTGGAAACTTGTACATAGACTTACTAAAACATCTGATATATCAAATGCTATTCCACCTTTGAGGAGTGCGGCTGGAAATCTTGAAATGGACGATAACATTAAGACAAATATATTAAATGACTACTTTGTTTCTATATCTACAATAGACGACACTGGGACTGACATTCCGACAGCAGAAACAAGAACTGACTCTAGAATCTCCGACATACCCTTCAACATAAATGATATCATTGACATACTAAAAGCCTTAAAAAGTGGTAAAGCTGTAGGAAACGATACAATAAGTCACATTATGCTTAAAAATACTGCTATCTCAGTAGCTTATCCTCTGTCTTTAATCTTTCGTACTTCTTTGGAGACTGGGTCTTTCCCTACACAATGGAAACATGCTCTAGTGATGCCTATTTTTAAAAAGGGTGATAAGCAAGATCCTTCCAATAATAGGCCAATATCATTACTTTGTACTATCGGTAAAGTTTTTGAACGACTCATTGCTAAATATTCACATAATTACCTGTTAGAAAATTCTTTAATTTATAAATATCAGTCAGGCTTCCAACCAGGTCATTCTACTGTTCACCAGCTAATTGAAATCTATCAAAAAATATGTGACAACCTGAAAAAAAAAACCCTTCCTGTCTAGTTTTCTGTGATATTTCCAAGCCATTCGACAGAGTGTGGCATAGGGAATTGAAGTGAAACTAGCTAGCTATGGTATATCAGGTAAATTACTCAACTGGTTAATGGATTATGTGTCAGATAGAAAACAGCAGGTATTTTTTGGGAATAGCAAATCACTAGTTAAGTCTACAAACGCAGGGCTACCCCAGGGCTCGGTGCTTGGACCCCTTTTGTTCATTATATGCATTAATGATATAACAGATAATATAGAAAGCCTTTCAAAACTTTTCGCCGATGATACTTCTCTTTTATGCTCTGATAAATCTCCGCAGGTTATTGAACAGAAAATTAATAATGATCTTTTAAATATTCAATCGTGGGCAAGTAAATGGTTGGTCAAGTTCAATCCTGCAAAAACTAAAGCGTTGCTTATCTCTAATACAGAACTGGATCATATTATCGAAATAAATTTTAACAATATATCTATTGAATTTGTAGACTACCATAAGCATCTAGGAGTATATATAGATTCTAATTGTAAATGGAGCAGTCATATACAACATATTTGTAAAACAGTAGCGAAGCAATTAGGTGTCCTCCGTAAATTGAAATATATCCTAAATAGAAGAACATTAAATATAATATATAGATCCTTTATTCTTCCTGTTTTAGAATATTGTTGTGAAGTTTGGGACGGTTGTTCGATTGCTGACGCCGACAGTTTAGAAAAATTACAGCTAGAAGCTTGCCGAATTATCACTGGTCTACCTTCATATACAAGCAGAAAATCCCTGTATGCTGAAACGAGATGGGAACCTTTATCCCAACGGCGTTCCCGTCGATCTTTAAAATACACAATAACATTACTCCTGAATATCTTCTTTTTTTTCATAGTGGAATAGGAATAAAAGTGAGTTCTAAAAATAATGTGAAATGATAAAGGTTGCTGAGTTCTTGAACCGATTTTAGGTACAAGTATATGTTTGAGAAAAGAGTTCGGAGATCTTAACATCCAATCTCTCATTTCGTCTGGTCGACGGTGACATTCTCCGTTAATACTCCCCTTGGTGTACTTGGGTTCCGGTCTTGTTTGGAATGGTCCCTCTGCCGTAACGGGTGGCTGTTATCCGTCGGTTGTATTAATTGGACATGAAGTCTATCACCTTATACTGTAATTTGTAACAAAGTTTATCCCCGTAGTATAACCACTACTTACACCAATGCGTTTCTATTTATGCTACAATTGTATGACTTTGTAGTGCGACACCGGCACCATCCGCTGAACGCCAAACAGCAAATCTAGCCAGATATAGGCACTAAATACAAAGTCTAACCAGATATAGGCACTAAATACATAGTCTAACCAGATATAGGCACTAAATACATAGTCTGACCAGATATAGGCACTAAATACATAGTCTAACCAGATATAGGTACTAAATACATAGTCTAACCAGATATAGGTACTAAATAATAGTCTAACCAGATATAGGTACTAAATACATAGTCTAACCAGATATAGGCACTAAATACATAGTCTAACCAGATATAGGCACTAAATACATAATCTAACCAGATATAGGCACTAAGTAATAGTCTAACCAGATATAGGCACTAAATACATAGTCTAACCAGATATAGGCACTAAATACATAGTCTAACCAGATATAGGCACTAAATACATACTCTAACCAGATATAGGCACTAAATACATAGTCTAACCAGATATAGGTACTAAATACAAAGTCTAACCAGATATAGGTACTAAATACATAGTCTAACCAGATATAGGCACTAAATAGATAGTCTAACCAGATATAGGTACTAAATACATAGTCTAACTAGATATAGGTACTAAATACATAGTCTTACCAGATATAGGTACTAAATACATAGTCTAACCAGATATAGGTACTGAATACATAGTCTAACCAGATATAGGCACTAAATTCAAAGTCTAACCAGATATAGGCACTAAATACATAGTCTAACCAGATATAGGTACTAAATACAAAGTCTAACCAGATATAGGCACTAAATACAAAGTCTAACCAGATATAGGTACTAAATACATAAGTCTAACCAGATATAGGCACTAAATACATAGTCTAACCAGATATAGATACTAAATACAAAGTCTAACCAGATATAGGCACTAAATACAAAGTCTAACCAGATATAAGTACTAAATACAAAGTCTAACCAGATATAGGTACTAAATACAAAGTCTAACCAGATATAGGCACTAAATACAAAGTCTAACCAGATATAGGTACTAAATACATAGTCTAACCAGATATAGGCACTAAATACAAAGTCTAACCAGATATAGGCACTAAATACAAAGTCTAACCAGATATAGGCACTGAATACATAAGTCTAACCAGATATAGGTACTAAATACAAAGTCTAACCAGATATAGGTACTAAATACAAAGTCTAACCAGATATAGGCACTAAATACATAGTCTAACCAGATATAGGCACTAAATACAAAGTCTAACCAGATATAGGTACTAAATACATAGTCTAACCAGATATAGGTACTAAATACATAGTCTAACCAGATATAGGTACTAAATACAAAGTCTAACCAGATATAGGTACTAAATACATAGTCTAACCAGATATAGGTACTAAATACATAGTCTAACCAGATATAGGTACTAAATACAAAGTCTAACCAGATATAGGTACTAAATACAAAGTCTAACCAGATATAGGCACTAAATACAAAGTCTAACCAGATATAGGCACTAAATACATAGTCTAACCAGATATAGGTACTAAATACAAAGTCTAACCAGATATAGGTACTAAATACATAGTCTAACCAGATATAGGTACTAAATACAAAGTCTAACCAGATATAGGTACTAAATACATAGTCTAACCAGATATAGGTACTAAATACAAAGTCTAACCAGATATAGGTACTAAATACAAAGTCTAACCAGATATAGGTACTAAATACAAAGTCTAACCAGATATAGGTACTAAATACAAAGTCTAACCAGATATAGGTACTAAATACATAACCTAACCAGATATAGGTACTAAATACATAGTCTAACCAGATATAGGTACTAAATACATAGTCAAACCAGATATAGGCACTAAATACACAAGTCTAACCAGATATAGGTACTAAATACATAATCTAACCAGATATAGGCACTAAATACAAAGTCTAACCAGATATAGGTACTAAATACAAAGTCTAACCAGATATAGGTACTAAATACAAAGTCTAACCAGATATAGGTACTAAATACAAAGTCTAACCAGATATAGGTACTAAATACATAGTCTAACCAGATATAGGTACTAAATACAAAGTCTAACCAGATATAGGTACTAAATACATAGTCTAACCAGATATAGGTACTAAATACATAATCTAACCAGATATAGGTACTAAATACATAGTCTAACCAGATATAGGTACTAAATACATAGTCTAACCAGATATAGGTACTAAATACAAAGTCTAACCAGATATAGGCACTAAATACATAGTCTAACCAGATATAGGTACTAAATACAAAGTCTAACCAGATATAGGTACTAAATACATAGTCTAACCAGATATAGGTACTAAATACAAAGTCTAACCAGATATAGGCACTAAATACATAGTCTAACCAGATATAGGTACTAAATACATGGTCTAACCAGATATAGGTACTAAATACATAGTCTAACCAGATATAGGCACTAAATACAAAGTCTATCCAGATATAGGCACTAAATACATAGTCTAACCAGATATAGGCACGAAATACAAAGTCTAACCAGATATAGGTACTAAATACATAGTCTAACCAGATATAGGTACTAAATACATAACCTAACCAGATATAGGTACTAAATACATAACCTAACCAGATATAGGTACTAAATACATAGTCTAACCAGATATAGGCACTAAATACATTGTCTAACCAGATATAGGTACTAAATACATAGTCTAACCAGATATAGGTACTAAATACATAGTCTAACCAGATATAGGCACTAAATACAAAGTCTAACCAGATATAGGCACTAAATACATAGTCTAACCAGATATAGGCACTAAATACAAAGTCTAACCAGATATAGGTACTAAATACATAGTCTAACCAGATATAGGTACTAAATACAAAGTCTAACCAGATATAGGTACTAAATACATAGTCTAACCAGATATAGGTACTAAATACAAAGTCTAACCAGATATAGGCACTAAATACATAGTCTAACCAGATATAGGCACTAAATACATAGTCTAACCAGATATAGGTACTAAATACATAGTCTAACCAGATATAGGCACTAAATACATAGTCTAACCAGATATAGGTACTAAATACAAAGTCTAACCAGATATAGGCACTAAATACATAGTCTAACCAGATATAGGTACTAAATACAAAGTCTAACCAGATATAGGTACTAAATACATAGTCTAACCAGATATAGGCACTAAATACATAGTCTAACCAGATATAGGTACTAAATACATAGTCTAACCAGATATAGGCACTAAATACATAGTCTAACCAGATATAGGTACTAAATACAATAGTCTAACCAGATATAGGTACTAAATACATAGTCTAACCAGATATAGGTACTAAATACATAGTCTAACCAGATATAGGTACTAAATACATAGTCTAACCAGATATAGGTACTAAATACATAGTCTAACCAGATATAGGTACTAAATACATAGTCTAACCAGATATAGGCACTAAATACATAGTCTAACCAGATATAGGTACTAAATACATAGTCTAACCAGATATAGGTACTAAATACATAGTCTAACCAGATATAGGCACTAAATACAAAGTCTAACCAGATATAGGCACTAAATACATAGTCTAACCAGATATAGGTACTAAATACATAGTCTAACCAGATATAGGCACTAAATACATAGTCTAACCAGATATAGGTACTAAATACATAGTCTAACCAGATATAGGTACTAAATACAAAGTCTAAGCAGATATAGGCACTAAATACATAGTCTAACCAGATATAGGTACTAAATACATAATCTAACCAGATATAGGCACTAAATACATAGTCTAACCAGATATAGGTACTAAATACAAAGTCTATCCAGATATAGGCACTAAATACATAGTCTAACCAGATATAGGCACTAAATACAAAGTCTAACCAGATATAGGTACTAAATACATAGTCTAACCAGATATAGGCACTAAATACAAAGTCTAACCAGATATAGGCACTAAATACATAGTCTAACCAGATATAGGTACTAAATACATAGTCTAACCAGATATAGGCACTAAATACATAGTCTGACCAGATATAGGTACTGAATACATAATCTAACCAGATATAGGCACTAAATAATAGTCTTACCAGATATAGGTACTAAATACAAAGTCTAACCAGATATAGGTACTAAATACAAAGTCTAACCAGATATAGGCACTAAATACATAGTCTAACCAGATATAGGCACTAAATACAAAGTCTAACCAGATATAGGCACTAAATACAAAGTCTAACCAGATATAGGCACTAAATACAAAGTCTAACCAGATATAGGTACTAAATACATAGTCTAACCAGATATAGGCACTAAATACAAAGTCTAACCAGATATAGACACTAAATACATAGTCTAACCAGATATAGGCACTAAATACATAGTCTAACCAGATATTGGCACTAAGTACATAGTCTAACCAGATATAGGTACTAAATACATAGTCTAACCAGATATAGGCACTAAATACATAGTATAACCAGATATAGGCACTAAATACATAGTCTAACCAGATATAGGTACTAAATACATAGTCTAACCAGATATAGGCACTAAATACAAAGTCTAACCAGATATAGGCACTAAATACAAAGTCTAACCAGATATAGGCACTAAATACATAATCTAACCAGATATAGGCACTAAATACAAAGTCTAACCAGATATAGGTACTAAATACAAAGTCTAACTAGATATAGGTACTAAATACATAGTCTAACCAGATATAGGCACTAAATACATAGTCTAACCAGATATAGGTACTAAATACATAGTCTAACCAGATATAGGTACTAAATACATAGTCTAACCAGATATAGGCACTAAACACATAGTTCTAACCAGATATAGGCTACTAATACAATAAGTCTAACCAGATATAGGCTACTAAATACATAGTCTAACCAGATATAGGCTACTACATTACAAAGTCAACCAGATCCCCCGATAGGCTACTAAATACATAAGTCTAAACCAGATATAGACACTAAATACCAAGTCTACCCAGATATAGGTTACTACATACATAAGTTAACCAGAATACGGTAACTAAATACATAGTCTAACCAGCTATAGGTACTAAATCCAATAGTCTAACCAATATAGGTACTAAATACCTAAGTCTAACCATATATAGGTACTAAATACATAAGTCTAACCAGATATAGGCTACTAAATACAAAGTCTAACCAGATATAGGTACTAATATCATAGTTCTAACCAGATATAGGTACTAAATACAAGTCTAACCAGATATAGGCTACTAAATACATAGTCTAACCAGATATAGGTACTAAATACATAGTCTAACCAGATATAGGTACTAAATACATAGTCTAACCAGATATAGGCACTAAATACAAAGTCTAACCAGATATAGGCACTAAATACAAAGTCTAACCAGATATAGGTACTAAATACAAAGTCTAACCAGATATAGGTACTAAATACATAGTCTAACCAGATATAGGCACTAAATACAAAGTCTAACCAGATATAGGTACTAAATACAAAGTCTAACCAGATATAGGTACTAAATACATAGTCTAACCAGATATAGGTACTAAATACAAAGTCTAACCAGATATAGGTACTAAATACATAGTCTAACCAGATATAGGCACTAAATACATAGTCTAACCAGATATAGGTACTAAATACAAAGTCTAACCAGATATAGGTACTAAATACATAGTCTAACCAGATATAGGTACTAAATACAATAGTCTAACCAGATATAGGTACTAAATACAGAGTCTAACCAGATATAGGTACTAAATACATAGTCTAACCAGATATAGGCACTAAATACAAAGTCTAACCAGATATAGGTACTAAATACATAGTCTAACCAGATATAGGCACTAAATACATAGTCTAACCAGATATAGGTACTAAATACAAAGTCTAACCAGATATAGGTACTAAATACAAAGTCTAACCAGATATAGGCACTAAATACAAAGTCTAACCAGATATAGGTACTAAATACATAAGTCTAACCAGATATAGGCACTAAATACAAAGTCTAACCAGATATAGGTACTAAATACAAAGTCTAACCAGATATAGGTACTAAATACATAGTCTAACCAGATATAGGTACTAAATACATAGTCTAACCAGATATAGGCACTAAATACAAAGTCTAACCAGATATAGGTACTAAATACAAAGTCTAACCAGATATAGGCACTAAATACATAGTCTAACCAGATATAGGTACTAAATACATAGTCTAACCAGATATAGGTACTAAATACAAAGTCTAACCAGATATAGGCACTAAATACATAGTCTAACCAGATATAGGCACTAAATACAAAGTCTAACCAGATATAGGCACTAAATACATAGTCTAACCAGATATAGGTACTAAATACATAGTCTAACCAGATATAGGCACTAAATACAAAGTCTAACCAGATATAGGTACTAAATACATAGTCTAACCAGATATAGGCACTAAATACATAGTCTAACCAGATATAGGCACTAAATACATAGTCTAACCAGATATAGGTACTAAATACATAAGTCTAACCAGATATAGGCACTAAATACATAGTCTAACCAGATATAGGTACTAAATACAAAGTCTAACCAGATATAGGCACTAAATAATACAAAGTCTAACCAGATATAGGCACTAAATAATAGTCTAACCAGATATAGGTACTAAATACAAAGTCTAACCAGATATAGGTACTAAATACATAGTCTAACCAGATATAGGTACTAAATACATAGTCTAACCAGATATAGGCACTAAATACAAAGTCTAACCAGATATAGGCACTAAATACAAAGTCTAACCAGATATAGGTACTAAATACATAGTCTAACCAGATATAGGTACTAAATACATAGTCTAACCAGATATAGGTACTAAATACATAGTCTAACCAGATATAGGTACTAAATACATAGTCTAACCAGATATAGGTACTAAATACATAGTCTAACCAGATATAGGTACTAAATACAATAGTCTAACCAGATATAGGTACTAAATACAAAGTCTAACCAGATATAGGCACTAAATACATAGTCTAACCAGATATAGGCACTAAATACATAGTCTAACCAGATATAGGTACTAAATACAAAGTCTAACCAGATATAGGCACTAAATACATAGTCTAACCAGATATAGGTACTAAATACAATAGTCTAACCAGATATAGGTACTAAATACATAGTCTAACCAGATATAGGCACTAAATACAAAGTCTAACCAGATATAGGTACTAAATACAAAGTCTAACCAGATATAGGCACTAAATACATAGTCTAACCAGATATAGGTACTAAATACAAAGTCTAACCAGATATAGTCACTAAATACATAGTCTAACCAGATATAGGTACTAAATACAAAGTCTAACCAGATATAGGTACTAAATACATAGTCTAACCAGATATAGGCACTAAATACAAAGTCTAACCAGATATAGGTACTAAATACAATAGTCTAACCAGATATAGGTACTAAATACATAGTCTAACCAGATATAGGTACTAAATACAAAGTCTAACCAGATATAGGTACTAAATACATAGTCTAACCAGATATAGGCACTAAATACATAGTCTAACCAGATATAGGTACTAAATACATAAGTCTAACCAGATATAGGTACTAAATACATAGTCTAACCAGATATAGGTACTAAATACATAGTCTAACCAGATATAGGTACTAAATACAAAGTCTAACCAGATATAGGCACTAAATACATAGTCTAACCAGATATAGGTACTAAATACATAGTCTAACCAGATATAGGCACTAAATACATAGTCTAACCAGATATAGGTACTAAATACATAGTCTAACCAGATATAGGCACTAAATACAAAGTCTAACCAGATATAGGTACTAAATACATAAGTCTAACCAGATATAGGCACTAAATACAAAGTCTAACCAGATATAGGTACTAAATACAAAGTCTAACCAGATATAGGTACTAAATACATAGTCTAACCAGATATAGGTACTAAATACATAGTCTAACCAGATATAGGTACTAAATACATAGTCTAACCAGATATAGGCACTAAATACAAAGTCTAACCAGATATAGGTACTAAATACAAAGTCTAACCAGATATAGGTACTAAATACATAGTCTAACCAGATATAGGCACTAAATACATAGTCTAACCAGATATAGGTACTAAATACATAGTCTAACCAGATATAGGTACTAAATACATAGTCTAACCAGATATAGGCACTAAATACATAGTCTAACCAGATATAGGTACTAAATACAAAGTCTAACCAGATATAGGTACTAAATACAAAGTCTAACCAGATATAGGTACTAAATACATAGTCTAACCAGATATAGGTACTAAATACATAGTCTAACCAGATATAGGCTACTAAATACATAGTCTAACCAGATATAGGTACTAAATACAAAGTCTAACCAGATATAGGTACTAAATACATAGTCTAACCAGATATAGGTACTAAATACATAGTCTAACCAGATATAGGTACTAAATACATAGTCTAACCAGATATAGGTACTAAATACATAGTCTAACCAGATATAGGCACTAAATACATAGTCTAACCAGATATAGGCACTAAATACAAAGTCTAACCAGATATAGGCACTAAATACATAGTCTAACCAGATATAGGTACTAAATACATAGTCTAACCAGATATAGGCACTAAATACATAGTCTAACCAGATATAGGTACTAAATACATAGTCTAACCAGATATAGGCACTAAATACATAGTCTAACCAGATATAGGTACTAAATACATAGTCTAACCAGATATAGGTACTAAATACATAAGTCTAACCAGATATAGGTACTAAATACAAAGTCTAACCAGATATAGGCACTAAATACAAAGTCTAACCAGATATAGGCACCGAATACATAGACTATTTCCAAATGAGATATGCTATCGACCATACAACTTGTCCATGGTCTTCATCAACCACCATTTCGCGAGACGTCGTCTTGTTTTAATTTTTCATTTAAAGTCAACACCTATAAAGGGAGTCGTGATGAAGCTCCTGAAAATCGAATCGTTGTAGGTTGGGGAAGCAGGGCGGTAACTATTTAGAAATAGAAAATTAATACATGTTATTGGAAAACTGAAATATACGACCTCATTGCAAGTTTCAAGAAAAGAGTTAGATAAACGACTGATGTTAAAGAGCCTGTACTATCTTTGATTTTAAGTTCTACATGTTATACATCTGTTTGTTTTTTTTCGTTTAAGTAATTTGTTATTAAAGACAACACATCGTCAATATATATACAGGGTGCTCCAAAATACATGTCCTCATTTTGTATGCCTATATCTTTTACCCTAGGTAATGTTAAACAGTCAATTGCATTTGGGAGAATATATATCAATAATTTGTCTCTACCTCAGTACAGAAACTGATGACGTCATAATTGCTTTTGATGATGTCATTGCTGACATAAATGACATTTTCTGAATCTGAGTATTTAGCTGTTTTTTCAAGATGGATAACAAAAAGGGTGTGCATATTGATGTGTTAAAACTCAATTATGCAAATGAAAGAAAACCGCTGACACTAAGTTTTCGAGGAAAAATAGCCTTATGTTAAACCGTTATCCACAAGGCAAATATTTCGTATTGTTTCAAAGTTTCAGCAACAGGGAAAATTATTGGTAAAATTGACGTCACATGACATTTTTGAATTTTGCATTAAGTTGAAAATGCTGCTTGATTTTTTTCAAAGTTATTTCGTTTTCCGGCTAAATTATTATAGTGACATATTTCCAGAAATCTATTGAGATTAAGTGAACCGTGCGTGGCCTTTCAGGTATATAATTTTAATATATCAATAGTTTTCGTTGCCTGTCCTCATTGTTCTAAAATAAGCGGTCAACAATGTACGTGTCCTCTGAGTAAGTGGGCGTGTCTATAATATGGTTGCAAAGAAAAAATCTTGTCAATAGGACATTAGGAAAACATAATGACAGGCATGCCAACCGCGCGTTGTTACGGAAAACAAAGGACTGAAATAGAATTCAATATTACCTTGTGACATCACTCAGTGTTTGATCTCGTGGGAAAAGCTCCCCAGTTTATCTAATGTATATACTGATGTATAGAACTCGCCAGGCATGTCACTTTATTGCGTTTTCCGTATTGCTAATGTTAGGCAAAGTATCGCCAGAACATATCCGTAATTGTGTTAAATAATGTATAACGACAGGTATAAAGAATACAGGTACCGAACTACCAAGATTAAATTACTTAGAAGATACCCCACAGTACGCTGCTTGCTGCACACATCATTATGTGCTCTCGAAAAATGACTACGTCACGAGTAATTGTATTGTGTTGGATATATAACCTTTACAAATGAACACGTGAGTATATCTTATAAATATTTACACTTTCAGTTTGAAATTGAACTTGGGAATTAGTGTAATAGACTGTTTGATGTACATGTAGGAGGCGCCAATATCACGATTGCGGTCATACCTCGTGTTGTCCTTCACGTGTACACAATGACGTCAGGATCCGGTCGGATCTTACAGCCAGACAGTCTGTATGATAAAAAATCAAAGTAAATATGGTGAACTATGGTTTCTGTCAATGTCGGGACTGAATATACATCCGTTAATGATACAGCTAGTATTATCATTTACACCAGTCGGAGACTGAATATACATCCGTTAATGATACTGCTAGTATTATCATTTACACCAGTCGGAGACTGAATATACATCCGTTAATGATACAGCTAGTATCATCATTTACACCAGTCGGAGACTGAATATACATCCGTTAATGATACAGCTAGTATCATCATTTACACCAGTCGGAGACTGAATATACATCCGTTAATGATACAGCTAGTATTATCATTTACACCAGTCGGAGACTGAATATACATCCGTTAATGATACAGCTAGTATTATCATTTACACCAGTCGGAGACTGAATATACATCCGTTAATGATACAGCTAGTATTATCATTTACACCAGTCGGAGACTGAATATACATCCGTTAATGATACAGCTAGTATTATCATTTACACCAGTCGGAGACTGAATATACATCCGTTAATGATACTGCTAGTATCATCATTTACACCAGTCGGAGACTGAATATACATCCGTTAATGATACAGCTAGTATTATCATTTACACCAGTCGGAGACTGAATATACATCCGTTAATGATACAGCTAGTATTATCATTTACACCAGTCGGGACTGAATATACATCCGTTAATGATACAGCTAGTATTATCATTTACACCAGTCGGAGACTGAATATACATCCGTTAATGATACAGCTAGTATTATTATTTACACCAGTCGGAGACTGAATATACATCCGTTAATGATACAGCTAGTATTATCATTTACACCAGTCGGAGACTGAATATACATCCGTTAATGATACAGCTAGTATCATCATTTACACCAGTCGGAGACTGAATATACATCCGTTAATGATACAGCTAGTATCATCATTTACACCAGTCGGGACTGAATATACATCCGTTAATGATACAGCTAGTATTATCATTTACACCAGTCGGGACTGAATATACATCCGTTAATGATACAGCTAGTATTATCATTTACACCAGTCGGAGACTGAATATACATCCGTTAATGATACAGCTAGTATTATTATTTACACCAGTCGGAGACTGAATATACATCCGTTAATGATACAGCTAGTATTATTATTTACACCAGTCGGAGGCTGAATATACATCCGTTAATGATACAGCTAGTATTATCATTTACACCAGTCGGAGATTGAATATACATCCGTTAATGATACAGCTAGTATTATCATTTACACCAGTCGGAGACTGAATATACATCCGTTAATGATACAGCTAGTATCATCATTTACACCAGTCGGGACTGAATATACATCCGTTAATGATACAGCTAGTATTATCATTTACACCAGTCGGGACTGAATATACATCCGTTAATGATACAGCTAGTATTATCATTTACACCAGTCGGAGACTGAATATACATCCGTTAATGATACAGCTAGTATTATCATTTACACCAGTCGGGACTGAATATACATCCGTTAATGATACAGCTAGTATTATCATTTACACCAGTCGGAGACTGAATATACATCCGTTAATGATACAGCTAGTATTATCATTTACACCAGTCGGGACTGAATATACATCCGTTAATGATACAGCTAGTATTATCATTTACACCAGTCGGAGACTGAATATACATCCGTTAATGATACAGCTAGTATTATCATTTACACCAGTCGGAGACTGAATATACATCCGTTAATGATACAGCTAGTATTATTATTTACACCAGTCGGAGACTGAATATACATCCGTTAATGATACAGCTAGTATTATTATTTACACCAGTCGGAGGCTGAATATACATCCGTTAATGATACAGCTAGTATTATCATTTACACCAGTCGGAGACTGAATATACATCCGTTAATGATACAGCTAGTATTATCATTTACACCAGTCGGAGACTGAATATACATCCGTTAATGATACAGCTAGTATTATCATTTACACCAGTCGGAGACTGAATATACATCCGTTAATGATACAGCTAGTATTATCATTTACACCAGTCGGGACTGAATATACATCCGTTAATGATACTGCTAGTATTATCATTTACACCAGTCGGAGGCTGAATATACATCCGTTAATGATACAGCTAGTATTATCATTTACACCAGTCGGAGACTGAATATACATCCGTTAATGATACAGCTAGTATTATCATTTACACCAGTCGGAGGCTGAATATACATCCGTTAATGATACTGCTAGTATTATCATTTACACCAGTCGGAGACTGAATATACATCCGTTAATGATACTGCTAGTATTATCATTTACACCAGTCGGAGACTGAATATACATCCGTTAATGATACAGCTAGTATTATCATTTACACCAGTCGGGACTGAATATACATCCGTTAATGATACAGCTAGTATTATCATTTACACCAGTCGGAGACTGAATATACATCCGTTAATGATACTGCTAGTATTATCATTTACACCAGTCGGAGACTGAATATACATCCGTTAATGATACAGCTAGTATTATCATTTACACCAGTCGGAGACTGAATATACATCCGTTAATGATACAGCTAGTATTATTATTTACACCAGTCGGAGACTGAATATACATCCGTTAATGATACAGCTAGTATTATTATTTACACCAGTCGGAGGCTGAATATACATCCGTTAATGATACAGCTAGTATTATCATTTACACCAGTCGGAGACTGAATATACATCCGTTAATGATACAGCTAGTATCATCATTTACACCAGTCGGAGACTGAATATACATCCGTTAATGATACAGCTAGTATCATCATTTACACCAGTCGAGACTGAATATACATCCGTTAATGATACAGCTAGTATTATCATTTACACCAGTCGGGACTGAATATACATCCGTTAATGATACAGCTAGTATTATCATTTACACCAGTCGGAGACTGAATATACATCCGTTAATGATACAGATAGTATTATTATTTACACCAGTCGGAGACTGAATATACATCCGTTAATGATACAGCTAGTATTATTATTTACACCAGTCGGAGGCTGAATATACATCCGTTAATGATACAGCTAGTATTATCATTTACACCAGTCGGAGATTGAATATACATCCGTTAATGATACAGCTAGTATTATCATTTACACCAGTCGGAGACTGAATATACATCCGTTAATGATACAGCTAGTATCATCATTTACACCAGTCGGGACTGAATATACATCCGTTAATGATACAGCTAGTATTATCATTTACACCAGTCGGGACTGAATATACATCCGTTAATGATACAGCTAGTATTATCATTTACACCAGTCGGAGACTGAATATACATCCGTTAATGATACAGCTAGTATTATTATTTACACCAGTCGGAGACTGAATATACATCCGTTAATGATACAGCTAGTATTATTATTTACACCAGTCGGAGGCTGAATATACATCCGTTAATGATACAGCTAGTATTATCATTTACACCAGTCGGAGACTGAATATACATCCGTTAATGATACAGCTAGTATTATCATTTACACCAGTCGGAGACTGAATATACATCCGTTAATGATACAGCTAGTATTATCATTTACACCAGTCGGAGACTGAATATACATCCGTTAATGATACAGCTAGTATTATCATTTACACCAGTCGGGACTGAATATACATCCGTTAATGATACTGCTAGTATTATCATTTACACCAGTCGGAGGCTGAATATACATCCGTTAATGATACAGCTAGTATTATCATTTACACCAGTCGGAGACTGAATATACATCCGTTAATGATACAGCTAGTATTATCATTTACACCAGTCGGAGGCTGAATATACATCCGTTAATGATACTGCTAGTATTATCATTTACACCAGTCGGAGACTGAATATACATCCGTTAATGATACTGCTAGTATTATCATTTACACCAGTCGGAGACTGAATATACATCCGTTAATGATACAGCTAGTATTATCATTTACACCAGTCGGGACTGAATATACATCCGTTAATGATACAGCTAGTATTATCATTTACACCAGTCGGAGACTGAATATACATCCGTTAATGATACTGCTAGTATTATCATTTACACCAGTCGGAGACTGAATATACATCCGTTAATGATACAGCTAGTATTATCATTTACACCAGTCGGAGACTGAATATACATCCGTTAATGATACAGCTAGTATTATTATTTACACCAGTCGGAGACTGAATATACATCCGTTAATGATACAGCTAGTATTATTATTTACACCAGTCGGAGGCTGAATATACATCCGTTAATGATACAGCTAGTATTATCATTTACACCAGTCGGAGACTGAATATACATCCGTTAATGATACAGCTAGTATTATCATTTACACCAGTCGGAGACTGAATATACATCCGTTAATGATACAGCTAGTATTATCATTTACACCAGTCGGAGACTGAATATACATCCGTTAATGATACAGCTAGTATTATCATTTACACCAGTCGGGACTGAATATACATCCGTTAATGATACTGCTAGTATTATCATTTACACCAGTCGGAGGCTGAAGATACATCCGTTAATGATACAGCTAGTATTATCATTTACACCAGTCGGAGACTGAATATACATCCGTTAATGATACAGCTAGTATTATCATTTACACCAGTCGGAGGCTGAATATACATCCGTTAATGATACAGCTAGTATTATCATTTACACCAGTCGGAGACTGAATATACATCCGTTAATGATACTGCTAGTATTATCATTTACACCAGTCGGAGACTGAATATACATCCGTTAATGATACAGCTAGTATTATCATTTACACCAGTCGGGACTGAATATACATCCGTTAATGATACAGCTAGTATTATCATTTACACCAGTCGGAGACTGAATATACATCCGTTAATGATACTGCTAGTATTATCATTTACACCAGTCGGAGACTGAATATACATCCGTTAATGATACAGCTAGTATTATCATTTACACCAGTCGGGACTGAATATACATCCGTTAATGATACAGCTAGTATTATCATTTACACCAGTCGGAGACTGAATATACATCCGTTAATGATACTGCTAGTATTATCATTTACACCAGTCGGAGACTGAATATACATCCGTTAATGATACAGCTAGTATTATCATTTACACCAGTCGGGACTGAATATACATCCGTTAATGATACAGCTAGTATTATCATTTACACCAGTCGGAGACTGAATATACATCCGTTAATGATACAGCTAGTATTATCATTTACACCAGTCGGAGACTGAATATACATCCGTTAATGATACAGCTAGTATTATCATTTACACCAGTCGGAGACTGAATATACATCCGTTAATGATACAGCTAGTATTATCATTTACACCAGTCGGGACTGAATATACATCCGTTAATGATACTGCTAGTATTATCATTTACACCAGTCGGAGACTGAATATACATCCGTTAATGATACAGCTAGTATCATCATTTACACCAGTCGGGACTGAATATACATCCGTTAATGATACAGCTAGTATTATCATTTACACCAGTCGGGACTGAATATACATCCGTTACTGATACTGCTAGTATTATCATTTACACCAGTCGGAGACTGAATATACATCCGTTAATGATACAGCTAGTATTATCATTTACACCAGTCGGAGACTGAATATACATCCGTTAATGATACAGCTAGTATTATCATTTACACCAGTCGGAGACTGAATATACATCCGTTAATGATACAGCTAGTATTACCATTTACACCAGTCGGAGACTGAATATACATCCGTTAATGATACAGCTAGTATTATCATTAACACCAGTCGGGACTGAATATACATCCGTTAATGATACTGCTAGTATTATCATTTACACCAGTCGGAGGCTGAATATACATCCGTTAATGATACAGCTAGTATTATCATTTACACCAGTCGGAGACTGAATATACATCCGTTAATGATACAGCTAGTATTATCATTTACACCAGTCGGAGGCTGAATATACATCCGTTAATGATACTGCTAGTATTATCATTTACACCAGTCGGAGACTGAATATACATCCGTTAATGATACTGCTAGTATTATCATTTACACCAGTCGGAGACTGAATATACATCCGTTAATGATACAGCTAGTATTATCATTTACACCAGTCGGAGACTGAATATACATCCGTTAATGATACTGCTAGTATTATCATTTACACCAGTCGGAGACTGAATATACATCCGTTAATGATACAGCTAGTATTATCATTTACACCAGTCGGAGACTGAATATACACCCGTTAATGATACAGCTAGTATTATCATTTACACCAGTCGGAGACTGAATATACATCCGTTAATGATACAGCTAGTATTATCATTTACACCAGTCGGAGACTGAATATACATCCGTTAATGATACAGCTAGTATTATCATTTACACCAGTCGGAGACTGAATATACATCCGTTAATGATACTGCTAGTATTATCATTTACACCAGTCGGAGACTGAATATACATCCGTTAATGATACAGCTAGTATTATCATTTACACCAGTCGGAGACTGAATATACATCCGTTAATGATACTGCTAGTATTATCATTTACACCAGTCGGAGACTGAATATACATCCGTTAATGATACAGCTAGTATTATCATTTACACCAGTCGGAGACTGAATATACACCCGTTAATGATACAGCTAGTATTATCATTTACACCAGTCGGAGACTGAATATACATCCGTTAATGATACAGCTAGTATTATCATTTACACCAGTCGGAGACTGAATATACATCCGTTAATGATACAGCTAGTATTATCATTTACACCAGTCGGAGACTGAATATACATCCGTTAATGATACTGCTAGTATTGTCATTTACACCAGTCGGAGACTGAATATACATCCGTTAATGATACAGCTAGTATTATCATTTACACCAGTCGGGACTGAATATACATCCGTTAATGATACTGCTAGTATTATCATTTACACCAGTCGGGACTGAATATACATCCGTTAATGATACAGCTAGTATTATCATTTACACCAGTCGGAGACTGAATATACATCCGTTAATGATACAGCTAGTATTATTATTTACACCAGTCGGAGACTGAATATACATCCGTTAATGATACAGCTAGTATTATTATTTACACCAGTCGGAGGCTGAATATACATCCGTTAATGATACAGCTAGTATTATTATTTACACCAGTCGGACACTGAATATACATCCGTTAATGATACAGCTAGTATTATTATTTACACCAGTCGGAGACTGAATATACATCCGTTAATGATACAGCTAGTATTATTATTTACACCAGTCGGAGGCTGAATATACATCCGTTAATGATACAGCTAGTATTATTATTTACACCAGTCGGAGACTGAATATACATCCGTTAATGATACAGCTAGTATTATTATTTACACCAGTCGGAGGCTGAATATACATCCGTTAATGATACAGCTAGTATTATCATTTACACCAGTCGGAGACTGAATATACATCCGTTAATGATACAGCTAGTATTATCATTTACACCAGTCGGAGACTGAATATACATCCGTTAATGATACAGCTAGTATTATCATTTACACCAGTCGGAGACTGAATATACATCCGTTAATGATACAGCTAGTATTATCATTTACACCAGTCGGAGACTGAATATACATCCGTTAATGATACAGCTAGTATTATCATTTACACCAGTCGGGACTGAATATACATCCGTTAATGATACAGCTAGTATTATCATTTACACCAGTCGGAGACTGAATATACATCCGTTAATGATACAGCTAGTATTATCATTTACACCAGTCGGAGACTGAATATACATCCGTTAATGATACTGCTAGTATTATCATTTACACCAGTCGGAGACTGAATATACATCCGTTAATGATACTGCTAGTATTATCATTTACACCAGTCGGAGACTGAATATACATCCGTTAATGATACAGCTAGTATTATCATTTACACCAGTCGGAGACTGAATATACATCCGTTAATGATACAGCTAGTATTATCATTTACACCAGTCGGAGACTGAATATACATCCGTTAATGATACAGCTAGTATTATCATTTACACCAGTCGGAGACTGATTATACATCCGTTAATGATACAGCTAGTATTATCATTTACACCAGTCGGAGACTGAATATACATCCGTTAATGATACAGCTAGTATTATCATTTACACCAGTCGGAGACTGAATATACATCCGTTAATGATACAGCTAGTATTATCATTTACACCAGTCGGAGACTGAATATACATCCGTTAATGATACAGCTAGTATTATCATTTACACCAGTCGGAGACTGAATATACATCCGTTAATGATACAGCTAGTATTATTATTTACACCAGTCGGAGACTGAATATACATCCGTTAATGATACAGCTAGTATTATTATTTACACCAGTCGGGACTGAATATACATCCGTTAATGATACAGCTAGTATTATTATTTACACCAGTCGGAGACTGAATATACATCCGTTAATGATACTGCTAGTATTATCATTTACACCAGTCGGGACTGAATATACATCCGTTAATGATACAGCTAGTATTATTATTTACACCAGTCGGAGACTGAATATACATCCGTTAATGATACTGCTAGTATTATCATTTACACCAGTCGGGACTGAATGTACATCCGTTAATGATACAGCTAGTATTATCATTTACACCAGTCGGAGACTGAATATACATCCGTTAATGATACAGCTAGTATTATTATTTACACCAGTCGGAGACTGAATATACATCCGTT
The DNA here is from genome assembly GCF_902652985.1 of Pecten maximus. Lineage (NCBI taxonomy): Eukaryota > Metazoa > Mollusca > Bivalvia > Pectinida > Pectinidae > Pecten > Pecten maximus. Next base: position 38,151,110 of record NC_047029.1, on the reverse strand, counting down.
AATGATACAGCTAGTATTATTATTTACACCAGTCGGGACTGAATATACATCCGTTAATGATACAGCTAGTATTATTATTTACACCAGTCGGAGACTGAATATACATCTGTTAATGATACTGCTAGTATTATCATTTACACCAGTCGGGACTGAATATACATCCGTTAATGATACAGCTAGTATTATCATTTACACCAAGATGTGTCGTATCATCCAAATATCCCCTTTATGGTATTCTTACACGAAATCATGTCTGATGGCATGGATCCACGAATCTGCCTGATTTTGTCTGTCTATCCATTTTATTATGTTTTATTCAGTCTGTTTGCATGGCGGATGTTGTCGATGTTTATTCATAAGACGCTTACCTTCTGAAACACATGGTCTTATTCTCTTTATACTGTTTTCAAGTGTCTCAATGCAAGTATATATTGTGTTGTAATGAGACACATTTAAAGATTTATTTGTTATTTTATATTTATTTTTTACTTCTTATGTAGCGGGTTACTATACGTATTTGGTATTAACGCAGAGACAAATATCAGGAAAACTACAAAAAAAAAAAAAAAAAAAAAAAGGAAAATAAGACGATATATTCACTGGCAGCAAAAAATGAGCGAAAATACGCGAAAATACGCGAAAGCCCATTTCTGAAGCAAACTAAATGTCAGGAGTGAATTCCTGTTAAATATATAACGTCTGTCCTGTATAGACATTGTTATATTGCTGAAATGTCATGTTGGACTGTCAGTCATGTTTTTGGTTTGGCTCCGTAAGCCGTTCCGTGATAACAGGTCGTAAGTAATATGACGATCGTAAATCTGCTATACCTCCACAATAGATCAACGATAGTACAGCCATTTTAGGTGGCATTCATTAGATAACCGTTTTTCCAAATGTCAAGGGGAATTATGTTCCTGGTGTTATGTCGTTAAAGGAATGCAAAAAGAGTAGAATGGTTATCATGTCAACACGCCTACCACGTGACTACTGAATAGTTGTTTCTTTCGCGGGCAAATATTTAGCAGTTGTGCCAGTTGGAACACGTTCGCATATATCAAATTTCGTACAACACCAGCTTGTTAACATTTTGCAGTAATATTTCCATATATATGCGTGTATTAGTAGTGGATATTTTCGCGCTTTATTCAATGATCGCGAATATAACAAAATAAAGTCCTCGCGAATATTACCAACTTAACAGTATTCAGTGGAAAATGAGACTGAAAATCGTCTCCTCTTTAGCTAGTCTTAGTTATGAAGGCATAGTCCCTAAACAATGATATTGTGTTGATAACACCTTAACATTAACAATCACCAAACCTTCCTAATCCCCACACCTAATCCGTCTCCTGTACAATAACAATCACCAAACCTTCCTAATCCCCACACCTAATCCGTGTCCTGTACAATAACAATCACCAAACCTTCCTAATCCCCACACCTAATCCGTGTCCTGTACAATAACAATCACCAAACCTTCCTAATCCCCACACCTAATCCGTGTCATGTACAATAACAATCACCAAACCTTCCTAATCCCCACACCTAATCCGTGTCCTGTACAACAACAATCACCAAACCTTCCTAATCCCCACACCTAATCCGTGTCATGTACAATAACTATCACCATACCTTCCTAATCCCCACACCTAATCCGTGTCCTGTACAATAACAATCACCAAACCTTCCTAATCCCCACACCTAATCCGTGTCCTGTACAACAACAATCACCAAACCTTCCTAATCCCCACACCTAATCCGTGTCCTGTACAATAACAATCACCAAACCTTCCTAATCCCCACACCTAATCCGTGTCCTGTACAATAACAATCACCAAACCTTCCTAATCCCCACACCTAATCCGTGTCATGTACAATAACAATCACCAAACCTTCCTAATCCCCACACCTAATCCGTGTCCTGTACAATAACAATCACCAAACCTTCCTAATCCCCACACCTAATCCGTGTCATGTACACTACAATCACCAAACCTTCCTAATCCCCACACCTAATCCGTGTCCTGTACAATAACAATCACCAAACCTTCCTAATCCCCACACCTAATCCGTGTCTTGTACAATAACAATCACCAAACCTTCCTAATCCCCACACCTAATCCGTGTCATGTACAATAACAATCACCAAACCTTCCTAATCCCCACACCTAATCCGTGTCATGTACAATAACAATCACCAAACCTTCCTAATCCCCACACCTAATCCGTGTCATGTACACTACAATCACCAAACCTTCCTAATCCCCACACCTAATCCGTGTCCTGTACAATAACAATCACCAAACCTTCCTAATCCCCACACCTAATCCGTGTCTTGTACAATAACAATCACCAAACCTTCCTAATCCCCACACCTAATCCGTGTCATGTACACTACAATCACCAAACCTTCCTAATCCCCACACCTAATCCGTGTCCTGTACAATAACAATCACCAAACCTTCCTAATCCCCACACCTAATCCGTGTCTTGTACAATAACAATCACCAAACCTTCCTAATCCCCACACCTAATCCGTGTCATGTACAATAACAATCACCAAACCTTCCTAATCCCCACACCTAATCCGTGTCATGTACAATAACAATCACCAAACCTTCCTAATCCCCACACCTAATCCGTGTCCTGTACAATAACAATCACCAAACCTTCCTAATCCCCACACCTAATCCGTGTCATGTACAATAACAATCACCAAACCTTCCTAATCCCCACACCTAATCCGTGTCATGTACAATAACAATCACCAAACCTTCCTAATCCCCACACCTAATCCGTGCCCTGTACACTAACAATCACCAAACCTTCCTAATCCCCACACCTAATCCGTGTCCTGTACAATAACAATCACCAAACCTTCCTAATCCCCACACCCAATCCGTGTCATGTACAATAACATCACCAAACCTTCCTAATCCCCACACCTAATCCGTGTCCTGTACACTAACAATCACCAAACCTTCCTAATCCCCACACCTAATCCGTGTCCTGTACAATAACAATCACCAAACCTTCCTAATCCACACACCTAATCCGTGTCCTGTACACTAACAATCACCAAACCTTCCTAATCCCCACACCTAATCCGTGTCCTGTACAATAACAATCACCAAACCTTCCTAATCCACACACCTAATCCGTGCCCTGTACAATAACAATCACCAAACCTTCCTAATCCCCACACCTAATCCGTGTCCTGTACAGTAACAATCACCAAACCTTCCTAATCCCCACACCTAATCCGTGTCATGTACAATAACAATCACCAAACCTTCCTAATCCCCACACCTAATCCGTGTCCTGTACAATAACAATCACCAAACCTTCCTAATCCCCACACCTAATCCGTGTCCTGTACAATAACAATCACCAAACCTTCCTAATCCCCACACCTAATCCGTGTCCTGTACAATAACAATCACCAAACCTTCCTAATCCCCACACCTAATCCGTGTCCTGTACAATAACAATCACCTAACCTTCCTAATCCCCACACCTAATCCGTGCCCTGTACAATAACAATCACCAAACCTTCCTAATCCCCACACCTAATCCGTGTCCTGTACAATAACAATCACCAAACCTTCCTAATCCCCACACCTAATCCGTGTCATGTACAATAACAATCACCAACCCTTCCTAATCCCCACACCTAATCCGTGTCATGTACAATAACAATCACCAAACCTTCCTAATCCCCACACCTAATCCGTGTCCTGTACAATAACAATCACCAAACCTTCCTAATCCCCACACCTAATCCGTGTCCTGTACAATAACAATCACCAAACCTTCCTAATCCCCACACCTAATCCGTGTCCTGTACAATAACTATCACCATACCTTCCTAATCCCCACACCTTATCCGTGTCCTGTACAATAACAATCACCAAACCTTCCTAATCCCCACACCTAATCCGTGTCCTGTACAATAACAATCACCAAACCTTCCTAATCCCCACACCTAATCCGTGTCCTGTACAATAACAATCACCAAACCTTCCTAATCCCCACACCTAATCCGTGTCATGTACAATAACAATCACCAAACCTTCGTAATCCCCACACCTAATCCGTGTCCTGTACAATAACAATCACCAAACCTTCCTAATCCCCACACCTAATCCGTGTCCTGTACAACAACAATCACCAAACCTTCCTAATCCCCACACCTAATCCGTGTCATGTACAATAACTATCACCATACCTTCCTAATCCCCACACCTAATCCGTGTCCTGTACAATAACAATCACCAAACCTTCCTAATCCCCACACCTAATCCGTGTCCTGTACAACAACAATCACCAAACCTTCCTAATCCCCACACCTAATCCGTGTCCTGTACAATAACAATCACCAAACCTTCCTAATCCCCACAGCTAATCCGTGTCCTGTACAATAACAATCACCAAACCTTCCTAATCCCCACACCTAATCTGTGTCCTGTACAATAACAATCACCAAACCTTCCTAATCCCCACACCTAATCCGTGTCCTGTACAATAACAATCACCAAACCTTCCTAATCCCTACACCTAATCCGTGTCCTGTACAATAACAATCACCAAACCTTCCTAATCCCCACACCTAATCCGTGTCCTGTACAATAACAATCACCAAACCTTCCTAATCCCCACACCTAATCCGTGTCATGTACACTACAATCACCAAACCTTCCTAATCCCCACACCTAATCCGTGTCCTGTACAATAACAATCACCAAACCTTCCTAATCCCCACACCTAATCCGTGTCTTGTACAATAACAATCACCAAACCTTCCTAATCCCCACACCTAATCCGTGTCATGTACAATAACAATCACCAAACCTTCCTAATCCCCACACCTAATCCGTGTCATGTACAATAACAATCACCAAACCTTCCTAATCCCCACACCTAATCCGTGTCATGTACAATAACAATCACCAAACCTTCCTAATCCCCACACCTAATCCGTGTCCTGTACACTACAATCACCAAACCTTCCTAATCCCCACACCTAATCCGTGTCCTGTACAATAACAATCACCAAACCTTCCTAATCCCCACACCTAATCCGTGTCTTGTACAATAACAATCACCAAACCTTCCTAATCCCCACACCTAATCCGTGTCATGTACACTACAATCACCAAACCTTCCTAATCCCCACACCTAATCCGTGTCCTGTACAATAACAATCACCAAACCTTCCTAATCCCCACACCTAATCCGTGTCATGTACAATAACAATCACCAAACCTTCCTAATCCCCACACCTAATCCGTGTCCTGTACAATAACAATCACCAAACCTTCCTAATCCCCACACCTAATCCGTGTCATGTACACTACAATCACCAAACCTTCCTAATCCCCACACCTAATCCGTGTCCTGTACAATAACAATCACCAAACCTTCCTAATCCCCACACCTAATCCGTGTCATGTACAATAACAATCACCAAACCTTCCTAATCCCCACACCTAATCCGTGTCATGTACAATAACAATCACCAAACCTTCCTAATCCCCACACCTAATCCGTGTCTTGTACAATAACAATCACCAAACCTTCCTAATCCCCACACCTAATCCGTGTCATGTACAATAACAATCACCAAACCTTCCTAATCCCCACACCTAATCCGTGTCATGTACAATAACAATCACCAAACCTTCCTAATCCCCACACCTAATCCGTGTCCTGTACAATAACAATCACCAAACCTTCCTAATCCCCACACCTAATCCGTGTCATGTACAATAACAATCACCAAACCTTCCTAATCCCCACACCTAATCCGTGTCATGTACAATAACAATCACCAAACCTTCCTAATCCCCACACCTAATCCGTGTCTTGTACAATAACAATCACCAAACCTTCCTAATCCCCATACCTAATCCGTGTCATGTACAATAACAATCACCAAACCTTCCTAATCCCCACACCTAATCCGTGTCCTGTACAATAACAATCACCAAACCTTCCTAATCCCCACACCTTATCTGTGTCCTATACAATAACAATCACCAAACCTTCCTAATCCCCACACCTAATCCGTGTCCTGTACAGTAACAATCACCAAACCTTCCTAATCCCCACACCTAATCCGTGTCCTGTACAATATCAATCACCAAACCTTCCTAATCCTCACACCTAATCCGTGTCCTGTACAGTAACATCACCAAACCTTCCTAATCCCCACACCCAATCCGTGTCATGTACAATAACATCACCAAACCTTCCTAATCCCCACACCTAATCCGTGTCCTGTACACTAACAATCACCAAACCTTCCTAATCCCCACACCTAATCCGTGTCCTGTACAATAACAATCACCAAACCTTCCTAATCCACACACCCAATCCGCGTCCTGTACAATAACAATCACCAAACCTTCCTAATCCCCACACCTAATCTGTGCCATATACAATAACAATCACCTAACCTTCCTAATCCCCACACCTAATCCGTGCCCTGTACAATAACAATCACCAAACCTTTCTAATCCCCACACCTAATCCGTGTCCTATACAATAACAATCACCAATCCTTCCTAATCCCCACACCTAATCCGTGTCATGTACAATAACAATCACCAAACCTTCCTAATCCCCACACCTAATCCGTGTCATGTACAATAACAATCACCAAACCTTCCTAATCCCCACACCTAATCTGTGTCCTGTACAATAACACTCACCAAACCTTCCTAATCCCCACACCTAATCCGTGTCCTGTACAATAACAATCACCAAACCTTCCTAATCCCCACACCTAATCTGTTCCATATACAATAACAATCACCTAACCTTCCTAATCCCCACACCTAATCCGTGCCCTGTACAATAACAATCACCAAACCTTTCTAATCCCCACACCTAATCCGTGTCCTGTACAATAACAATCACCAAACCTTCCTAATCCCCACACCTAATCTGTGTCCTGTACAATAACAATCACCAAACCTTCCTAATCCCCACACCTAATCCGTGTCATGTACAATAACAATCACCAAACCTTCCTAATCCCCACACCTAATCCGTGTCCTGTACAATAACAATCACCAAACCTTCCTAATCCCCACACCTAATCCGTGTCCTGTACAATAACAATCACCAAACCCTCCTAATCCCCACACCTAGTCCGTGTCCTGTACAATAACTATCACCAAACCTTCCTAATCCCCACACCTAATCCGTGTCCTGTACAATAACAATCACCAAACCTTCCTAATCCCCACACCTAATCCGTGTCCTGTACAATAACAATCACCAAACCTTCCTAATCCCCACACCTAATCCGTGTCCTGTACAATAACAATCACCAATCCTTCCTAATCCCCACACCTAATCCGTGTCCTGTACAATAACAATCACCAAACCTTCCTAATCCACACACCTAATCCGTGTCCTGTACAATAACAATCACCAAACCTTCCTAATCCACACACCTAATCCGTGTCCTGTACAATAACAATCACCAAACCTTCCTAATCCCCACACCTAATCCGTGTCCTGTACAATAACAATCACCAAACCTTCCTAATCCCCACACCTAATCCGTGTCCTGTACAATAACTATCACCAAACCTTCCTAATCCCCACACCTAATCCGTGTCCTGTACAATAAAAATCACCAAACCTTCCTAATCCCCACACCTAATCCGTGTCCTGTACAATAACAATCACCAAACCTTCCTAATCCCCACACCTAATCCGTGTCCTGTACAATGACAATCACCAAACCTTCCTAATCCCCACACCTAATCCGTGTCATGTACAATAACAATCACCAAACCTTCCTAATCCCCACACCTAATCCGTTTCCTGTACAATAACAATCACCAAACCTTCCTAATCCTCACACCTAATCCGTGTCCTGTACAATAACAATCACCAAACCTTCCTAATCCACACACCTTATCCGTGTCCTGTACAATAACAATCACCAAACCTTCCTAATCCCCACACCTAATCCGTGTCATGTACAATAACAATCACCAAACCTTCCTAATCCCCACACCTAATCCGTGTCCTGTACAATAACAATCACCAAACCTTCCTAATCCCCACACCTAATCCGTGTCCTGTACAATAACAATCACCAAACCTTCCTAATCCCCACACCTAATCCGTGTCCTGTACAATAACAATCACCAAACCTTCCTAATCCCCACACCTAATCCGTGTCATGTGCCTTGTTATGATAGCTCTTCAATGTAACTAAATTCTTAATGTAACGTTTGGGTAATTCATCCTATATAAGGATATGCGTGCCGGGAGGACACATTTAATATCCAATCCGTTAGAATGAGGCCGCACGGCTTTCTCTCAGCGAGTTACATTATAGACGTACTACTAGATTTGTTGTTCGAATAAGAGAGTCATCTGTTATGAACGTTATACATATGAAGGAGAATAATGTTCAATTTCAAACACGAATATATAACCAAATATTTACACAAACTAGTCATGTAATATACCAAAATGTGTGTTTAGGTATAAATGGAGTTTCTTAAAATCATCAATGATTTGCTGTATATGCTAACAGTGTTTTCTGTAGAGTTACATTTATAATGTACTTTGTAGCATGGAATAATCCTAAGTCACACCAACATCTAAGCACGAAACACAGTCAAGCTGTTATTATCACAGGTGTCGTTAGCAAGGGTAGGAGCATTTGTTTGACCTTTTTGTAAATAAAAACACTAATTTGGTTCTGACCTTGAAAAGGCAAATGGCGAGTGTGAATATTATTACACAAACATTGCATAAGGGAGGCACTTCAATCAATAAAATTACTCCTATATCATACCTTTAAGACATCTGATCATAGTAAGAAGGACATTTTTAAGACAAATTGTTAAACTGGTGAGTTTGGGGCCTGTTTCAAATATATGCATATTTTACCCCAAACTCAACGGTCGAGCTTTTTATTCCAAAAGCAGTCTTCTTGTCGTGTCTAGAGTTCTTTATAGTGTCTAATAAGAGTACTTTTGATGTTTGAAATACCTTCTTATATGCTATATTTGAATGATATCATTCATAACCGTCAATAAAACAGTATTAATACTTATACAGTCAAATCTGGTAAAACCTACATGTATGCTCCGATTGTGTGCTTTAGACTCTTGTGAGCAAAACGACATGGCCATTTAGTGCTATATTAGCGATACAAACTAGATGATTATGTCCCCGTATACATGCATTTTTCGCATGATTTGTTAAAATTTACAGACAGCACAACACATTACATGTCAACAGTGAGTCCCAAGGTTTGCAATTTTACATACTAAAATTGTTCATGCTAACTTCTGTGAAATGTACCAAAGTAGGAATTTATAGGTTTGTAAAATATCACTGTTTTACTGGATTGGCTGTTTTGATGGCCCATAAGGTGTATGGACATACTAGGCGAGTGCCTTTGGTTCGACCAATATAAACATCACTCTTTTGTCTTTACTTAAGGGGGCCAGTAGTATAGGCTTTGTTAAATATGAACACGTCGTTCTGGAAAATAAGACAACATTATACAATATATAAGTACATTTTGAGCATATTGGGGTGTTTCCACCTAACGGAGACCTTTTTTCGAAAATAAAATTAATGTTAAGAACTGAGTTTTTCGATACAAACCTAAAGGCTATAACATATAAATATCCTTTTTTTTGCTAGAAATGTGTGTGCTTATTACAATATATATTTATCTAAATGACTGAAAAATTGCATCATCGGACTATTTGCAACCTTCGAGGAGCGTTTCCCGCATTGAAATCATTGTTTGACATAGAACACATCCAAAGACCAACTTTTACAATGTTTTATTTTATTCTATGTACAAGAAAAAAACACACCTAAAATCCTATTCATAAATAGTGGTCCTCCGATGCACTGGTATCGAAAAATTGGAATAAAAAACGTAGTTTATTCAATATTTCAATTTAGCTTTCACTAGCTTTAGACTGATAACATAAACTACACATTTCAGTAAGTTCGCATAACTCATATTGTAGTCCGTATATCTCATATGGTAGAACCAAACTTAAACATCCCGAAGGTAGAGAGTTCGTTTCACCATGCTGTACATTTATATATTTTTTGTTTCTGATTACCATTTCATTTTTCTTAGTTGCATTTGAAAAATAAACGACCATACTTCTTTTACAACGAACTAGAAACACTGTACAAAAATAGCAAAAAAACTGGCCTTGTTTAATGTACGATGCTGAATAGTTATATCTAAACAACCAGGAAACATGTTACATGTCTGAAGGTCATTTTACTTGTTTGACCATAACATATGTTGAAACGATAAACCTAAAATAAACTATTTTAAATATGTTGGAAATGCTACATCATTGCCTTTTGCTAATACTTATCAAATTCCGAGTGACTAAATATGGTAGTTATACAGAATAATTCGTTGACATCTTTGAGCGATGACCTAAGTTAACTAGAGGTCGTTGGTCTGACCTGAACTAAGAACTGATGCGTACTGATTTCCATGGTTTGCATAGTTTGTTTGTCATTTTTCCCTGAAAAAGGTTTATCTGTCCAAATTAAATAAGATCCAAAACCCCTTTCGCCCTTAAATGCTATATTTATATATATATATATATATATATATTTTTTTTTTACAATAATTGCCAAATAAGTTAAATCAATTCATGCTAACCATCCGTGTTGTCCTGGTTAGATGCGCGTGAATGACCTTACTATGTAAGAATTACCGGGAAACAAGCCATCTGGTCGAGAAGGTGACCCCATACCTTTATACCTGGTCGAGAACGTGACCCCATACCTTTATACCTTGTCGAGAACGTGACCCCATACTTTTATACCTTGTCAAGAAGGTGACCCCATACTTTTATACCTTGTCGAGAACGTGACCTCATACCTTTATACCTTGTCGAGAACGTGACCCCATACTTTTATACCTTGTCAAGAAGGTGACCTCATACTTTTATACCTTGTCGAGAACGTGACCCCATACCTTTATACCTGGTCGAGAACGTGACCCCATACCTGTATACCTTAGAATAATTGTACCAAACACACCCTTAGCACCCTCAAAATAAATGAGTTAAATAGAGTTAGATACAGTAGAGTCAGTATGAGTTTGACTTGTACAGCTGTTTAAAGTGTTGTTGACAGGAGGCGACCAAAACAAAACTCAAAAAATAGATCAAACAAAATACTTAAATCTGGCTGGGAAGGTGCAAAAGATATAACTAAACAGATTAGATAATTTTCAATGATTTTGATATTTTTTGGTATTACATTCCAGAAGAACATTAAGTACGTGTGTATATTCTGAACCGTGCCAATATTCGAATGGATTAAAATGTGACAAGCAAGTTATAATAATCCTCAGGCACTGAAATGTCCACCAACATTGTCTACCACCCACGACCTCAACAATTGTACAAAACGTACATAAGATATAAGTACATGTCTTAACAAATTGAGATACAGTAGAGATAAAATGAATCAGACTGCATCATACAGCTGTTTCGTCCTTCTGGGATGTGTCAGTGATGTTAGGGACATCATACAGCTGTTTCGTCCTTCTGGGATGTGTCAGTGATGTTAGGGACATCATACAGCTGTTTCGTCCTTCTGGGATGTGTCAGTGATGTTAGGGACATCATACAGCTGTTTCGTCCTTCTGGGGTGTGTCAGTGATGTTAGGGACATCATACAGCTGTTTCGTCCTTCTGGGGTGTGTCAGTGATGTTAGGGACATCATACAGCTGTTTCGTCCTTCTGGGGTGTGTCAGTGATGTTAGGGACATCATACAGCTGTTTCGTCCTTCTGGGATGTGTCAGTGATGTTAGGGACATCATACAGCTGTTTCGTCCTTCTGGGGTGTGTCGGTGATGTTAGGGACATCATACAGCTGTTTCGTCCTTCTGGGGTGTGTCAGTGATGTTAGGGACATCATACAGCTGTTTCGTCCTTCTGGGGTGTGTCAGTGATGTTAGGGACATCATACAGCTGTTTCGTCCTTCTGGGGTGTGTCAGTGATGCTAAGGATATTAAACGTTGATGGTAGAAGGTGGCCAAAAACAAAACTCAAAGTAGATTAAGGAATCGAATTTGATGTTGCCATGTAAGCACATAAGCCCGTGTTTGTTTAAGTCAAGGAATATTAACATTTGACGTTTGTTTTGAATACTTTAAACGTGTTAATGTATAAACATTTACTTATCCAGATAACTTTGTACCTGGTATTTAGCCCAATTACGACCAAATGACACCATATGAATTTCAAATATAAAACTTTTCGGATGCTCCATAAACCCCCTAGAACGCTCGCATAGTCTGGTAACCAGTACTTACACATTAAATATGGTCTGGCTACGTCCCTGGTTGTTAATATAATTCAGTTAAGATGAACTAAAAATCTTGATAATCTTCTTCTTCCGACACCGTGTCATTGTCATTTCAACAAATATTGTGTGATAAAACAAATGGATTGGAAAACAGTCAAGCCTATATAAGTCCTCTCCAAAGGTACCACCTTATATATAGAGTAAAGTGAATACAGTAAATATAGAGAAATAGCAAGCATCAATGGTAATATTCCAAAAAACATTCAGAGAGTAGAATGGTAACTTTATAACTTGAGACCGTGTCAGGATATGGTCTTCCTTGTAAGTTCACCAGGAGCAGCCTACATAGTGTGTATTGGGCTAATTTCTCATCTCTTTTAACAAATTGATTTTACTCATGATATTCTCTGTGTATCAGCAGACATCACCTTAAGCTCTTAATAGAGAGCTTGATCTCTACTGATACCGCTATCGAGGAAGGTCTACATTGCAATAAGACGAAAAATCAATTTCAGAGTGTTAAGATTATCTGTAGAGAGGACAAGCGATCGTATGTGTATAGAAAAGTGGTATACTTACCCCCTTCATATCTCATAGATACCAGATAGCGACGACTAGCGTTTTGTTTACATTAAAACTGTGACCCTGGAACTTGTCAGCCATTAACTGGCGAGTGTCCTGTAGTTTACGACCAGCCTCCCGCAGTAATTCCGTATATAACTAATTAAAACAGAATATTATTCTCCCGGAGAACAGATTTTTCCTACCCTGGATTCGCTGGATACCGGTATTCTAATGTTGGTTAAAGTGTAAGTCTATTTACAAACTTGTGTTTAAAGTTTTGTATTTATTGCTGAAAAAGTTTAAAGATTGATGTAAGGGATTTTTCTTACTCCAGATTCCATGTCTAGGTTTCTGTACCCGATTTGATGTTTTCTTATTTATATTTACTTCCTACCATATTTTGAAATTGTTAAATTTCCCTATTGTATGAATACTTTCAGCTGTAGAATGAATTATATGCCCAATGTTACATTGGCCCGGTAGGTCAAACACGACTCCCCGGTCTGGGAAATGGAACTATGTAAATATTTAAACATATCATTGAGAATGTTAACCTTTGTATGGCGGAATACAATACCCAGTTCGCGTGTTTGATTACAGTTAAACTTAGAAAAAACTGTTTTATTGACTCTGTGGTAGAAGTGAAGAAAAGTGTTTTCCTCTGTAAATGAACTATGATTGTGAAAAGTCGACGGACGGTGGGAAAACACCATAGACCGGACTACGTTACATCCTAGATACAGTTAGGGTAATTCGCTACAATATACAAATCTATACTGGCCAGGGTGACGACAATATATACTTAGTATCGTAAGGACTTATCCTGGTCGGAGTGAGGGTAATTCGCTACATTATACGGACCTATCCTGGTCGGAGTGAGGGTAATTCGCTACATTATACGGACATATCCTGGTCAGAGTGAGGGTAATTCGCTACATAATACGGACTTATCCTGGTCAGAGTGAGGGTAATTCGCTACATAATACGGACTTATCCTGGTCAGAGTGAGGGTAATTCGCTACATTATACGGACTTATCCTGGTCAGAGTGAGGGTAATTCGCTACATTATACAGACTTATCTTGGACAGAGTGAGGGTAATTCGCTACATTATACGGACCTATCCTGGTCAGAGTGAGGGTAATTCGCTACATTATACGGACTTATCCTGGTCAGAGTGAGGGTAATTCGCTACATTATACGGACCTATCCTGGACAGAGTGAGGGTAATTCGCTACATTATACGGACCTATCCTGGTCAGAGTGAGGGTAATTCGCTACATTATACGGACCTATCCTGGACAGAGTGAGGGTAATTCGCTACATTATACAGACTTATCTTGGACAGAGTGAGGGTAATTCGCTACATTATACGGACATATCCTGGTCAGAGTGAGGGTAATTCGCTACATAATACGGACATATCCTGGTCAGAGTGAGGGTAATTCGCTACATTATGTATATACCAGGTAAGTGTATGTTGGATGGAGTAAATATGGGAACATGTTTAGTAGTAATGTACAGCTTAAATTGTGACTGTTTCAATGCTACATGTATATTAATTCCATCTCATACTGTACAAGTTTAACTGTCCGAGATAAGAACGTAGTCAGTTTAAACCTGGGACAGTTTACCTGTTTCTATGGTATCATGTATATAATTCAATTAGTATTCTTTTGGTCGGTTTATTGTATTATATTGGTCGATTTATTGCGCGTGCTTCTTCCTACTCGTACAGTGTATTTATGATATGTGTATTCGGTGGTATTAAGATCTGAGGCGACTGAAACTCAACGCACAAAGATCGAAGCAACGTAAATATGGCAATGTAAGGATTTCTCACCATTTAGTCTAGACTAGTCCCCAGTTTCTAGAATATTGAAACTATAAATGAAATTAAGAAACCTTTATGATGCCGGTGTCTGGGATATATCAGATTCCTTACTTTGTAACTAGAGGGGGGTAATCTAATACGAAATAGAATAATAATAACAAAGGGAAATACCTCCCCCCCCCTACCCCCCTCCCCCTCCCCCCACTCCCGTCCCCACCTAAAAACAATAATAATAACAAAGGGAAAGACCCCCCTCCCCCCCCCCACTCCCGTCCCCACCTAAAAACAATAATAATAAAAACAAAGGGAAAGACACCCCCCTCTACCCCCCCCCCCCCACTCCCGTCCCCACCTAAAAACAATAATAATAATAACAAAGGGAAAGACCCCCCCTCCTACCCCCCTCCCCCTCCCCCCACTCCTGTCCCCACCTAAAAACAATAATAATAAAAACAAAGGGAAAGACACCCCCCCCCCCCCCCCCCCCCCACACACACACACACACCTAAAAATAAGATAAAAACTTAGGCGTTGGTGGCAAGTCTACGTCTAGTCGTGAATAAAAACTGAAACACACGAGTAAGTTATATTGTAATACTGTATATCAGATTGTTTGGACCTCGTTTAGAATGTGGTGCAGTTCTCTTGTCTCAAATCTATGTTTGAATCACTAAACGTTTATAATACAGTGGCTACTGAAATCAAACACATTTTTGATAGGAATTAATTTTCGCGATGTTTGCGTGTCAGGACAAGTACGAAAATTAATCACCGTGGAAATGTTACCGAAATATTTTATTCAAGTGAAAACAAAACTCTCTTCTGTCATTTCGGGAAAATACTTCCCTTGTTAAGGATATCTGACAGATGCTGTTTCCTATAACTAATAACCATCTTAATAGTAGTTAGATGTCTGATTATATTGATATTTGTATTTTATACTTTGTTTGTTTGTTGTTACGTATGCTTATATCTTTGTCGACCATTAAAAGTCCTTCTAGGTTTGTTCTGCCTTCAAAATGAATAATTCTAAGACACTTTATCTAAGATGGATGTCTTAGTGGAAAGCTATACTAGAAACTACATGTATAACGCGTGAGGCTGATTCCGTCAACCCTTTATGCTGTTAATAATCGATAATACTTCAGCTCGCAGATCATTTAATTGTCTGATTATATCATACCTATAATGTATGCAATTTATATGAAAACACATAATTCAACGCGTCTGGCAATAATTAGTCTGCGTTTTAACATAAATTAAGATTCATTACCTACGAAAAATCACAGTACCGCGATATTTCGATATTCGTGGTAATGGTTATATGGACCCCAAACCCATTATTCTGTCCATTGGCTGCAGAAGTGTCCAAGGCATTTGACGGACAGCATACATTTGGTCACGTAATTTCACTTCATGAACGTAATACTAACTAGCCAAACTCTATATATATTACGTGTCCGTATCGGGTTCTGTGAGTCCATAATATTATACTCCAGAGCCGGCATCATGTCAGGTTCAGACGCCCACTCCCCCTCTCCACTGATCCCAGCGTGTTTTGACACTGTCTTGATATAAAGCTACTTATTAAAAGAAGGACAGTTTACCATATCATGCGGCAGGATTTTCACATCTATTAAGCAAAGTTTTGCTGATAAAGCTTGTGCCTTTAATATTATTAATATATCATATTCATTTAATATTCACTAAACTTTATACAATTTACACGTTGAAACATAGACTGGGGTTCGTCCGCCAATCACCTCCCCCTCCCACCTTCCCCCTCAATGGGTGCTCACAGTATGTACTGATTGTCACAAAACTGCATGAACTAGTACCGTGGTAAAATAGTATCACAATTAACACAAACACAACAAAAGAAACGATGAAAAATATAAAAAAAAAAAGAGCGTCCTAAAAAAGTCCGAAAGTTACAAACCAAATATTAAGACGGGCACGATAGGATTCCTCTTGGAGGACATGAATTATTCATTCTGTGAAATAAACGTAATTCACGTAAAAAGGAGATCACAAGATTGATTAAACTTGATATAAAGACATGCAAGGTACATTGTATGTGATATATTATAAAACATATGGATATTCTATTTTGTCATACTCATTAGTATATAGATCACCAACACAGCACAGGGTTAGTAACAATTACCGTAACGTTGACATCCATTCTGATCACCATACCTGATGCTCATTTATAACTTTATAAGAGCTCGTGTCTGTTTAATTAAACCCGAACATTTATTATGTATAATTAGCATTTTATAAACTATTAACACCCTAACAAGGACTTGTTGTAAGCGACCCTATCTTTGATCATACCGCGCCATATGGGCTTGGTTTATTTTATCTCGTTAAAATTTATTGACTTGGTTTGCGATACTACTGGTATATACTTCAATGACAATAAATCCTGGGTGATAAACTGACTGGCCCCTGTGTGTTTATACAGCGAACACTCTCACCCATACTCACACATCTGTCTGCCTTCATCTCATCTGTGGTCATTTCTGGGGCGAGCGTTCAGCCGATGTACAGCTATGCGATTCTCTGGAAAGGCTTGTGCCATTTTGTGGATTAATATAGCACCTCCGACAGGTATTTATGATTGTCTAATATACATGGCGTTTATAACTGAGAAACACGTCTATACCTGAAACACAGAGCTTTCTAGTATAGTACAATATTATCTGTAGTGGCTTACAAACTGAAACCGTCACGATATATGTCCCCGTCTTTACATTTATTTTATTGACAGCTTGATATAAATAATGATTTACTAGTTATAGTATTATAGTATACATATACCTGTACAGGTATCACATTATAGTATACAAACACCTGTACATGTGTTACATTATAGTATATATATACCTGTACAGGTATCACATTATAGTATACATATAGCTGTACAGGTATCACATTATAGTATACATATAGATGTATAGATATCACATTATAGTATACATACACCTGTACAGGTATCACATTATAGTATACAAACACCTGTACATGTGTTACATTATAGTATATATATACCTGTACAGGTATCACATTATAGTATACATATAGCTGTACAGGTATCACATTATAGTATACATATACCTGTACAGGTATCACATTATAGTATATATACACCTGTATAAATATCACATTATAGTATACATATACCTGTACAGGTATCACATTATAGTATATATACACCTGTATATATATCACATTATAGTATACATATACCTGTACACGTATCACATTGTAGTATACATACACCTGTACAGGTATCATAGTATACATATACCTGTACAGGTATCACATTATCGTATATATACACCTGTATATATATATCACATTATAGTATATATACACCTGTACAGGTATCACATTATAGTATACATACACCTGTATATATATCACATTATAGTATACAAACACCTGTACAGGTATCACATTATAGTATACATATACCTGTACAGATATCACATTATAGTATACATATACCTGTACAGGTATCACATTATAGTATACATATACATGTACATGTATCATATTATAGTATACAAACACCTGTACAGTCATAATTAAAGTCATTATCGCAAAGATTTTATTGAATTAAATTGAATGGGTATTAGAAAACAGGCAAAAGCCTATATAAACCCTCTTTCTTTGGTGGTTTAATGAACTGCATACATCAATAATAATAGTAATGAAGCTAAACAAAAATGGCACACACTTAACGGACCAACATGTACCGCATAGTAGATAATGTTTGGTTACCTCCCTTTACATGTTTACAAAATAGAGAATGGAGCGTTTTAGAGACACAGAATAATCTATATTTATAATCACATGAATAAAAGTCATCATGCATATTCAAAATGTTCAATGTGACTTCCAAACATGTTGTCTGCGCTGTGAAAATGTGTTTCAGTTAATATTCAGTCGATCGTGACCCCGCTCGACGCTGCGTGCTTTCAGCAGATTTTTTCAAGAAAACGTGCATCTGGGATACTCTTGCAACATATACACATAATTTCTTTTTCAGCGAAATACCGCGATTGAGTGAAGTCGATAGGGGTAGGGCTATTGTCGATAGGGGTAGGGCCATTGTCGATAGGGGTAGGGTGACTAGGGCCATTGCTCTGATAATGTAGGGGCATTCACAACGTCGTGTAGTCCAGCAATATGGTGTACATGATACAACAATATCCCGATAAGTTTGGCGTCTCAGAACCACAAAGAGATTGGTTGACCGTCCCAGGAGCGGAGGGGCCGCGGTGGCCGAGTGGTTAAGGTGTCCCGACACTTTAACACTAGCCCTCCACCTCTGGGTTGCGAGTTCGAAACCTACGTGGGGCAGTTGCCAGGTACTGACCGTAGGCCGGTGGTTTTTCTCCGGGTACTCCGGCTTTCCTCCACCTCCAAAACCTGGCACGTCCTTAAATGACCCTGGCTGTTAATAGGACGTTAAACAAAAACAAACCAAAACCAACCCAGGAGCGGACGCTCGAGGATTACGTGGCGGCGTCAAGATATACCCTAATATAATCTGTCACCTCCTTAGGTGTGAGACATGAGGATCTCGAGGCTTGACGAGTGTTTGACAGCTTAAGTATCTTACCTGGACGGGTGAGATTACTCTGTCTTACTTCCATGAGATGAATGATTATTTTTCTCTTATCGTATTCACCCTTTTATGTATCTAATATGGACTGACATTAATGCAAGGAATATTGACGTGTCGTGACGTAATTGAATTGTCAACGTGACGTCATTGTATTGTCGCCGTAACGTCATTGCATTGTTAACGTGACGAAATGCAATTGCTGAGAACGTTCAAAGAGCAAGTAAAGCTTTTTCCTAACATGAGATAAGAAAAGCTCACCCTTGTAAAACTCCTGATATCTCTATCCAGGGTAAGAGAAATACGTTTCTCGCACCTCCGTTACCGATTTCATTTCGCGGGAGTAGGCTACGACGCCCCTATGTTAGTTTGCCATTAATGCAAAGCTGACGCCAATGTCGAATGCAGAAGTTTCTTGCATATGAAGCTAATCGGTTTGATTGGGCCCATTGAAGAATCTTGTTATCCACTGGCGAATCTCGCTTTATGCTTTACAGGTCAGATGGACGACAAAGTGTCGATCGACGTCTTTGTGAGCGACATTCTGACTCTTGCGTAAAGTGACAGATTCGGGAGAGGATCTGTCATGGTATGGGCAGGGATATATCAAGGCAGTGGCTCCCCTCTCGTGGTTATCCATGGTGATCTTACAGCAGCAAGATGTCGGAATCACGTCTTGAAACCACACATTCTTCCTTGTATCCGTCAACTTACGCTGCTGCAGGACAACGAGGCGCCATGTTGTTAGGGTTTGTCGTGACTTTCTGACTCAAAACAACGTTCCGGTTCTTGATTGGCCCGTTATAGTCCAGATATGTCCTCAACCGAGAATTTATGGGACGAGCCAGATAGGAGGGTTAGGAAGTGTAACAACGTTCAATATAATGTCGCTTATTCAGGAGTGGAATAATATCCTTCAAAGGGCAGTAAACATTGATGGGGTCAATGTTAAAGGGAGTAAGAGCAGCCCCTGGTGCAAAGGGTGGGCATACGTTACTGATTTGGATCATACGGCGTATCTTACCCTTATTTTTTTCGGTTTTCGCACAAACTTTGTGACAGGACAACAAAAATCATCAAAACGTATTCAGTAACGATGGAAACCAACACCATAAACACATCATTAAATAAGCATGTAAAATAATAAGTATAGAAAATAAACTTGCCATCCCTTTTCCCGCTAGTATAGTTCATTTTCCATTTCTAAAGGTAGATAGTGACATCCCTTTCCCCCTAACCTACTGTGTTTAATATCCAACTTGATTCGATATTTAGGGACGTATATAAAATGTCACGATGCCGGTGACAAAAATCGACTGTAACGTTTATAGGTGATAGTAAAGATCACGGGGAAGGTTTAAGGTCACCATAATGATGCTATCAGGGGATGTTCTATTTCCTTATGATGTATGAAGTGTCGGATGTATTTGCTTCTTGTTGATATGTCTGGTGGTTCAATTGTCACAAACACAGCTCCTTTTTTAGAATTCGACTTAGATATATATAGTGGGTGTTGTGGATAAGGCAGAAGACGTGTACCCTACTTGAATTTCAGACGTTATTTTATTTCTATCTGCATTTTGTTCAAATTTGCCTCGTTTTATATCATAACGATATTTTCTGCTGTTTCCGAATACGTGCATCACTTACGTGGTGATAGTTCTGATTTTAGGTCCGGTAAAGAGCATGATGGGCTTGTATTGATAGGCATGAAGCAGACTGAAAAAGAAAATCAATAAAAACGGGTATCGGCAGGGGTCACTTGCTCTCTATCCACGTTATATCTTATGTCATGTGGGATATAGCAATTTTCCCAAAAATTAAAGAAATAAAATTTGAAAAGTTGAAAATTTTCATCGACATTGATGCATGCTACCTGTTTTTCAAACAGTAAAACGGGCTTTATGTAGGGAATAAAGCACATCGAAGAGCGCATATCAAATGAAATCGTCCGTGTTAAGTTATCACATATGACACTAGTGTTATATACCCTAGACAGATGTTCATTGGCTGGGCATTTCATAAAATAGACCATAACGTGACGCCTTGAATTCTGAATTGAGCAACAAAAACGGCTGTCTCTGTTTGATGAAGTCTTCCACACGCTGACTTTAAAACATGTCAAAATGTTTTGTTTTTTTTTATAAAAAGTATTTTAAATCTGTTTTCATTTCATATGAGGTTTTTATGAAACCCGTCTCACCACGGCTATAACAATTAAAAAAACTTCTAATACTCGTTTCATAAGATTTCGTATCAAATGAATATCCTTTAAGATCTTATGTACACGTACACGATACTGTATATAGCCCCGTGTCCGATCCCTTGCAATCATAAGGATGCTGAGATTTGATTTTAATCTGTTTTATCGATGGTCAGTACTCCTTTGTTACAGATGGTAACGGTATAGAAATGTTCTGTCTTATTGTATGAGCATGTTACACACTATTGCAATCCAAATTTATCTTCTGGTCAAATCCTAACACAATGTTAATATTGTAGTGTTGGTTGTATAATACTGATCCAAAGTCTCTTATCCACAAGCTTGCTGCAGCATCAACTAGCAATAACACATTCCACAATAAGAAGCTGTTAATTTCGCGCGTGACCTTTGTAGTAGTTATTTGATAGTCTATCGTTTACTTGGCTGTTTTGATACGAACTTATATTAATATTACAATCAGTTTTTTTAGTCGCTGTTATTAACTCCAAACCATAACCATTGATTTGTACGTAAATGCGAAGTTCCTTATCAACTCAGGTTCTGCGTCGTATACAATTTCACAAATCATTTATTTCATTACTTTTTCTGATCTCCGGTATTCTAACGATGATGTTTGAGAGGAAAACAAATAGGATCAATACAAAAAAGAACAATAAACAATTTATTTTTCCGGGTAATTGGCATCATGTGATAGTTCTTTTTTAGCATAAACGCGATATTGTCGGTAATAAAGTAAAGCCATATAGACACCATGTGTGGTATTTCAGTGTGATAACACTATAAAATCATTCTTCAGTGCTCCCATTGTCTGTGGACACCGTTCCTAAATAACCTTGTGTTAATTGTCATAAAAAAGTGAGACTCTTCCAAACCAGATCAGTCATAAATAAATGTCTGTTTGACGCACTGGCTGTTTATTGAGACAAGTTGATATGGTATATTAGGTATTATTGAAATAATGAGGCCTGACACAAAACTAATGCGCATAGATATATGTAATCCCTATCAAAGATAAGGACGGGTTTCGAAGTTACTGAAAACACTCGATCAAGATTCCAATTTAATTCTTAACTTAAACACATACTTTTTTTCTAAAGACAATACCATTCGATGACACAATTTTACAAGTTTCTTGGTTGTATTTCAATACCGTTTGTATAAGTCGTACAAGGATCGGCCAGACTATTGCTTGTTACTGAGAGATCTGTTCAGATGTATCAATATCAAGTTTCAGGATGGTCTGGCAATATCCAACATTTGTTTAATTTGGAGGAGAATCCACAAGGGAGACCGAATGTGGTCGGTTTACAGATTCTTCCTCGCCTGTTAAGCTGTAAATTTATAGACAATGTAAAAAAAAAACCCGCTCTAATAGCGCCAAGGTGGTGCCTTATCCGAAACCTTGGCTGATAGATGTAGAGACATTGGTTGATAGATGGCGGTTACTTTTTATTGTGATTGGAAGGAAGACGGCAATTTTCATCTATACTCTATACTACAGGTATTAATCAAGCTATCATTGACTCTGTAACATTTGCTCTGGCGACATTTTTGACGGTTTGTTAACTGCTGTATGGGGTTTAACGTTAGACGGTGTCTATTGGGGTCGCTGCGTCTAGTACAAACAGAAGAAAACAAAACATACGAATACAGACGAACCTCTTTATCTCGAGTATTTCAGGCGATATTTTATAGAGGTTTTTATTGTTGGAACTGAAGTTTTTACTTCGAACCAAAGCGAGTCTTCGTTTCTGTTTACTGGTCCGATATTATTTCGTTCCTCACGCGTAAAACAACAAACAACACACACTCCAGTAACCTGGTAAATGTCTAAGTATCAATACAACCTTTGCTCATGTTCTGATGTTTAAACCCCAACAACTTCCACCTGACTACGCTGTATTTTCTGTCCTAATGCATTTTTGGCAACACATTGTGAGACTGGCCTTCGTGTGAAGTGTGCGCCAAAGAAGAATGATAACTGTTCTGTAAGCAGACAGAGAAATGCAATCACTTAATGTTCTTCGTTTTGCGTTTGGCAAACAAAAACTGTAAGGACTGGTTAGGCTGTCAATACAATGCGAACTATTGAAGATTTGTGCAACAATGTCGAGGGTGTGGCATTTCAGTTTGACAACACTTGGAAGTTTATCTTCAAGCATCATACTTAAATATGCATACGTGCATATGTTAAATCTGTATAGCTGTAATATTTCACGATAGGGTCCTGTCTGAACTATTTAACAGGTATTAGATTTAGCGCTACATCGCCTTATACACGTTCTTCGGTACACATTACTATACATTTGAGTGTATTTAAGCGAACGCGATTATATTTAGCGAAATTACCGCAACCACCCACCCCACCCACCCCCACCCCCTTCCTAGGAAAGGTATCTACTGTACATTCACTACAACATTAAGACGTTATACGTTTTGAAATTTGCATATATTTTTTTTTATAAAACAGAATAGATTAATATAAAAATAACATAATGCAATGATTGTATCAGATATACATAAATAGCAAGCTAGACTGTCATCCTTTTAGGAAATAATTGATCTTTTGGATTATAGGCTTTGGTACCTGGAATCACTGAGGAGTCCTAGACGAACGAGACGGCTCCATGATGCAGTTTTAATTCAATATTTGTAACGTACTTCGTACTGTATTTGTTGCTTAATCTTTATTTATATATAAAAAAAAATCTTGTTTTATGTTTTTGTTTCATAAAATAGCAAATAATGATATCTTTTATACCAACAACTATGTAAGCACTCGTTTTCCTTTGTTGTTTTAGAAGCCTGAATCCTGAAGAAAACGCATCTCTTTGGGGGAAAAACGAGTCAGAAAAGGAATATCACGAATGGACACACTGTTAGAAAAATAACATCACGTACGGACTTACTGTTTGATTCATGTAGCAAACGACAAACACTGGTGATGGGGTCCAAAGATAGACATATATTTTGATGACAAAAGCTATCGTTCATACCTGCATTATTAAGAGACTTCTATATTTAATTGTTACACTGTTGTGAGGAGCCGACAGAATGTTATATTGGAAATAACTGTACCAAGGCAGTGTGATAGAACCAGCTTTTGTGATGATGGACACGGTCAGTCTCTCAGAGAGAAATAGATAAGTGAGAACGCCGATCATGACCTAGATATCAGGGTGTTTGATAAATAACGATGTATGTGTCAATTATCACATTTTGTTATCCCCAAACGATAGTAGTTCGTACAAAAGTGATTCCATTGAGTTTAAACAGGTATGTGTGAACCATGCGAACCATGCGTCCTAGAAACGATTAACTCTTAATAACTTCCTATTGACTTTCACGTCTATACTAAGATATTGTGCCGTTTATCGATCCGCGTGTGATATGACTGACCAGTAGTATTGGTCAAATACAAAATACTCGGACCGTTGACCGGTATATATCTGTCGAGTACATGAACACGGCTGTTTTCTGGGAGATAAATAGTTATTGTTTTACGGATACATTTTAGGGTTTTCTGAATGCTCTTTTTATCCCCTTGGTCGATGATTCTCTCTGTAAACAGTGTTGGAGCTAGAGTGTCGTGTTCTCGGCAACTCGTGCATACGAAAGTGTACTTAACTGTTATAGACTTGGGAAAATAGTAAACTGAGGTTTCAGTCCTATATCGGAACTCTGCTGTAAAACTTTTCAGGGATTGATGTGCCGTATGTATACTACCGGCCGGACTCTTACAGAAGTAAGGTAGCTTCTGTTTATTTACCGATTAGACACGAGTTAGATAATTTACAGTTTACACCTTCTCTCAACATGGATTACAGGATCACCTACGTTGTCTTTATACAAGTAAGTACCCTTTTCACATTTGGTGTCATATATATATATGTAGCAATAGTTTAGACTATTTTCCATATTCTTTGCACAGTTCGAACATTGGTAATACTTTCTTATTGACAGTACAGATTCTTAACGTTTGAAAAATAATTTCCTTTTGAAAGTTTTTTTATCTTGTTGACTCACTAATGTTTGATAAGAATAATTTTGAAAAAAATAGCATAAAGAAATATGTATATCGCCTGTCATCAGCTGATCGAGCCTGTGGTATAGATCTACACGAAATGGAATATAACTTACCGCCGTTGGATTGTTTTGAAACACACCTAATGTAGTCATGTCGTCCAGATGACTCTGTGTTCTCGGGATTACGTCCAACCCAGCATTAGTACAAATGTGTTGTAGTTATCAACATATGGTGGAGTGTGTCTAAACATGATTTCTGTTTCTAGCATGCACGTAAATTTGATCATTGATCCTTTTTGACGATCATTTCCCGTTAATTTAAAGCATTATGACATTAAAGACATTATGGTTTTGCAAGGTACACTTATTATATATGTAGTACTATTTTTTTGCGATGACAAACACATTTTTCAGTTTCATTTCCTTTCTCATATTTTAAGTCTTTATCCAGTGTTTATCGGTACTATTACTCAATTCACATTTTTGATTTTCAAAAATATTTTTAAAAGTGATCTTGTCAAAGAGAGTCTTATATTAGAAATCGCACACTTTTAAGGAAAACATCAGCGAAGTAATTTACTATTCTGTTTTCTAGACAGGATGTTATCGGTTGTGAGCAATAAAATGTCTATAAACCAGCATGGTAGATCACCGTGAGATATGCATAGCTGTTAGAATGTGGCTACAGAAATAGAGGACAGCGCCTTCTCTACTAGAAAGATTAGAAAGTTTGTGTTGTATTTGCTTCTATCATTGAAATTGAAAGTTATCTTTTAAAAACTTACAATAAATCACTAGGTATCGTATCAAAAACATCTGTTTCCGACACGACGAAATGTATACTCGTGTGCCAAACCGACCTGTTGATAAGCTACAGTATTTTAAGATAGATATCCTGTGAATTGGAATACTACCGGAATCCAGAAATAACTCGCAACGACGTAATGTTCTTTCTTATTCACATTTATTTTAATTGTTCTTTATATCTGGGTTTTCTGTTTTCTCTCCACTCTCAGCTTCCACATTAAAAAAACAAAGACTTTCATACTTCTTAAATTGTGTGTCATTTGTACAGTCTTTATAATACCATGACTGTGGCATTTTGTTGTGTTTTCGGCAATGTGGGGTTTATGTTCTGTCCCAATAGCCGAGACATTCCGTGGTCTATATATAACAGTACCGGGTTTATGTTCTGTCCCCATAGCCGAGACATTCCGTGGTCTATATATAACAGTACCGGGTTTATGTTCTGTCCCCATAGTCGAGACATTCCGTGGTCTATATATAACAGTACCAGGTTTATGTTCTGTCCCCATAGCCGAGACATTCCGTGGTCTATATATAACAGTACCGGGTTTATGTTCTGTCCCCATAACCGATACATTCCGTGGTCTATATATAACAGTACCGGGTTTATGTTCTGTCCCCATAGCCGAGACATTCCGTGGTCTATATATAACAGTACCGGGTTTATGTTCTGTCCCCATAGCCGAGACATTCCGTGGTCTATATATAACAGTACCGGGTTTATGTTCTGTCCCCATAGCCGAGACATTCCGTGGTCTATATATAACAGTACCGGGTTTATGTTCTGTCCCCATAGCCGAGACATTCCGTGGTCTATATATAATGACAGTACCGGGTTTATGTTCTGTCCCCATAGCCGAGACATTCCGTGGTCTATATATAACAATGACAGTACCGGGTTTATGTTCTGTCCCCATAGCCGAGACATTCCGTGGTCTATATATAACAGTATCGGGTTGATGTTCTGTCCCCATAGCCGAGACATTCCGTGGTCTATATATAACAATGACAGTACCGGGTTTATGTTCTGTCCCCATAGCCGAGACATTCCGTGGTCTATATATAACAGTACCGGGTTTATGTTCTGTCCCCATAGCCGAGACATTCCGTGGTCTATATATAACAATGACAGTACCGGGTTTATGTTCTGTCCCCATAGCCGAGACATTCCGTGGTCTATATTTAACAGTACCGGGTTTATGTTCTGTCCCCATAGCCGAGACATTCCGTGGTCTATATATAACAGTACCGGGTTTATGTTCTGTCCCCATAACCGAGACATTCCGTGGTCTATATATAACAGTACCGGGTTTATGTTCTGTCCCCATAGCCGAGACATTCAGTGGTCTATATATAACAGTACCGGGTTTATGTTCTGTCCCCATAGCCGAGACATTCCGTGGTCTATATATAACAATGACAGTACCGGGTTTATGTTCTGTCCCCATAGCCGAGACATTCCGTGGTCTATATATAACAGTACCGGGTTTATGTTCTGTCCCCATAGCCGAGACATTCCGTGGTCTATATATAACAGTACCGGGTTTATGTTCTGTCCCCATAGCCGAGACATTCCGTGGTCTATATATAACAGTACCGGGTTTATGTTCTGTCCCCATAGCCGAGACATTCCGTGGTCTATATATAACAATACAGTACCGGGTTTATGTTCTGTCCCCATAGCCGAGACATTCCGTGGTCTATATATAACAATGACAGTACCGGGTTTATGTTCTGTCCCCATAGCCGAGACATTCCGTGGTCTATATATAACAGTACCGGGTTTATGTTCTGTCCCCATAGCCGAGACATTCCGTGGTCTATATATAACAGTACCGGGTTTATGTTCTGTCCCCATAGCCGAGACATTCCGTGGTCTATATATAACAATGACAGTACCGGGTTTATGTTCTGTCCCCATAGCCGAGACATTCCGTGGTCTATATATAACAATGACAGTACCGGGTTTATGTTCTGTCCCCATAGCCGAGACATTCCGTGGTCTATATATAACAGTACCGGGTTTATGTTCTGTCCCCATAGCCGAGACATTCCGTGGTCTATATATAACAGTACCGGGTTTATGTTCTGTCCCCATAGCCGAGACATTCCGTGGTCTATATATAACAATAACAGTACCGGGTTTATGTTCTGTCCCCATAGCCGAGACATTCCGTGGTCTATATATAACAGTACCGGGTTTATGTTCTGTCCCCATAGCCGAGACATTCCGTGGTCTATATATAACAGTACCGGGTTTATGTTCTGTCCCCATAGCCGAGACATTCCGTGGTCTATATATAACAGTACCGGGTTTATGTTCTGTCCCCATAGCCGAGACATTCCGTGGTCTATATATAACAGTACCGGGTTTATGTTCTGTCCCCATAGCCGAGACATTCCGTGGTCTATATATAACAATGACAGTACCGGGTTTATGTTCTGTCCCCATAGCCGAGACATTCCGTGGTCTATATATAACAGTACCGGGTTTATGTTCTGTCCCCATTATGTTCTGTCCCCATAGCCGATACATTCCGTGGTCTATATATAACAGTACCGGGTTTATGTTCTGTCCCCATTATGTTCTGTCCCCATAGCCGATACATTCCGTGGTCTATATATAACAGTACCGGGTTTATGTTCTGTCCCCATAGCCGAGACATTCCGTGGTCTATATATAACAGTACCGGGTTTATGTTCTGTCCCCATAGCCGAGACATTCCGTGGTCTATATATAACAGTACCGGGTTTATGTTCTGTCCCCATAGCCGAGACATTCCGTGGTCTATATATAACAATGACAGTACCGGGTTTATGTTCTGTCCCCATAGCCGAGACATTCCAGTGGTCTATATATAACAATAACAGTACCGGGTTTATGTTCTGTCCCTATAGCCGAGACATTCCGTGGTCTATATATAACAATGACAGTACCGGGTTTATGTTCTGTCCCCATAGCCGAGACATTCCGTGGTCTATATATAACAGTACCGGGTTTATGTTCTGTCCCCATAGCCGAGACATTCCGTGGTCTATATATAAACCCGGGTTTATGTTCTGTCCCCATAGCCGAGACATTCCGTGGTCTATATATAACAGTACCGGGTTTATGTTCTGTCCCCATAGCCGAGACATTCCGTGGTCTATATATAACAATGACAGTACCGGGTTTATGTTCTGTCCCCATAGCCGAGACATTCCGTGGTCTATATATAACAATGACAGTACCGGGTTTATGTTCTGTCCCCATAGCCGAGACATTCCGTGGTCTATATATAACAGTACCGGGTTTATGTTCTGTCCCCATAGCCGAGACATTCCGTGGTCTATATATAACAGTACCGGGTTTATGTTCTGTCCCCATAGCCGATACATTCCGTGGTCTATATATAACAGTACCGGGTTTATGTTCTGTCCCCATAGCCGAGACATTCCGTGGTCTATATATAACAGTACCGGGTTTATGTTCTGTCCCCATAGCCGAGACATTCCGTGGTCTATATATAACAGTACCGGGTTTATGTTCTGTCCCCATAGCCGAGACATTCCGTGGTCTATATATAACAGTACCGGGTTTATGTTCTGTCCCCATAGCCGAGACATTCCGTGGTCTATATATAACAATAACAGTACCGGGTTTATGTTCTGTCCCCATAGCCGAGACATTCCGTGGTCTATATATAACAGTACCGGGTTTATGTTCTGTCCCCATAGCCGAGACATTCCGTGGTCTATATATAACAATAACAGTACCGGGTTTATGTTCTGTCCCCATAGCCGAGACATTCCGTGGTCTATATATAACAATGACAGTACCGGGTTTATGTTCTGTCCCCATAGCCGAGACATTCCGTGGTCTATATATAACAATGACAGTACCGGGTTTATGTTCTGTCCCCATAGCCGAGACATTCCGTGGTCTATATATAACAATGACAGTACCGGGTTTATGTTCTGTCCCCATAGCCGAGACATTCCGTGGTCTATATATAACAATAACAGTACCGGGTTTATGTTCTGTCCCCATAGCCGAGACATTCCGTGGTCTATATATAACAGTACCGGGTTTATGTTCTGTCCCCATAGCCGAGACATTCCGTGGTCTATATATAACAATGACAGTACCGGGTTTATGTTCTGTCCCCATAGCCGAGACATTCCGTGGTCTATATATAACAATGACAGTACCGGGTTTATGTTCTGTCCCCATAGCCGAGACATTCCGTGGTCTATATATAACAATGACAGTACCGGGTTTATGTTCTGTCCCCATAGCCGAGACATTCCGTGGTCTATATATAACAATGACAGTACCGGGTTTATGTTCTGTCCCCATAGCCGAGACATTCCATGGTCTATATATAACAATGACAGTACCGGGTTTATGTTCTGTCCCCATAGCCGAGACATTCCGTGGTCTATATATAACAATGACAGTACCGGGTTTATGTTCTGTCCCCATAGCCGAGACATTCCGTGGTCTATATATAAGACAGTACCGGGTTTATGTTCTGTCCCCATAGCCGAGACATTCCGTGGTCTATATATAACAGTACCGGGTTTATGTTCTGTCCCCATAGCCGAGACATTCCGTGGTCTATATATAACAATGACAGTACCGGGTTTATGTTCTGTCCCCATAGCCGAGACATTCCGTGGTCTATATATAACAGTACCGGGTTTATGTTCTGTCCCCATAGCCGAGACATTCCGTGGTCTATATATAACAATGACAGTACCGGGTTTATGTTCTGTCCCCATAGCCGAGACATTCCGTGGTCTATATATAACAATAACAGTACCGGGTTTATGTTCTGTCCCCATAGCCGAGACATTCCGTGGTCTATATATAACAGTACCGGGTTTATGTTCTGTCCCCATAGCCGAGACATTCCGTGGTCTATATATAACAGTACCGGGTTTATGTTCTGTCCCCATAGCCGAGACATTCCGTGGTCTATATATAACAGTACCGGGTTTATGTTCTGTCCCCATAGCCGAGACATTCCGTGGTCTATATATAACAATGACAGTACCGGGTTTATGTTCTGTCCCCATAGCCGAGACATTCCGTGGTCTATATATAACAGTACCGGGTTTATGTTCTGTCCCCATAGCCGAGACATTCCGTGGTCTATATATAACAGTACCGGGTTTATGTTCTGTCCCCATAGCCGAGACATTCCGTGGTCTATATATAACAATGACAGTACCGGGTTTATGTTCTGTCCCCATAGCCGAGACATTCCGTGGTCTATATATAACAATGACAGTACCGGGTTTATGTTCTGTCCCCATAGCCGAGACATTCCGTGGTCTATATATAACAGTACCGGGTTTATGTTCTGTCCCCATAGCCGAGACATTCCGTGGTCTATATATAACAGTACCGGGTTTATGTTCTGTCCCCATAGCCGAGACATTCCGTGGTCTATATATAACAGTACCGGGTTTATGTTCTGTCCCCATAGCCGAGACATTCCGTGGTCTATATATAACAATAACAGTACCGGGTTTATGTTCTGTCCCCATAGCCGAGACATTCCGTGGTCTATATATAACAATGACAGTACCGGGTTTATGTTCTGTCCCCATAGCCGAGACATTCCGTGGTCTATATATAACAGTACCGGGTTTATGTTCTGTCCCCATAGCCGAGACATTCCGTGGTCTATATATAACAGTACCGGGTTTATGTTCTGTCCCCATAGCCGAGACATTCCGTGGTCTATATATAACAGTACCGGGTTTATGTTCTGTCCCCATAGCCGAGACATTCCGTGGTCTATATATAACAGTACCGGGTTTATGTTCTGTCCCCATAGCCGAGACATTCCGTGGTCTATATATAACAGTACCGGGTTTATGTTCTGTCCCCATAGCCGAGACATTCCGTGGTCTATATATAACAGTACCGGGTTTATGTTCTGTCCCCATAGCCGAGACATTCCGTGGTCTATATATAACAGTACCGGGTTTATGTTCTGTCCCCATAGCCGAGACATTCCGTGGTCTATATATAACAATAACAGTACCGGGTTTATGTTCTGTCCCCATAGCCGAGACATTCCGTGGTCTATATATAACAATGACAGTACCGGGTTTATGTTCTGTCCCCATAGCCGAGACATTCCGTGGTCTATATATAACAGTACCGGGTTTATGTTCTGTCCCCATAGCCGAGACATTCCGTGGTCTATATATAACAGTACCGGGTTTATGTTCTGTCCCCATAGCCGATACATTCCGTGGTCTATATATAACAGTACCGGGTTTATGTTCTGTCCCCATAGCCGAGACATTCCGTGGTCTATATATAACAGTACCGGGTTTATGTTCTGTCCCCATAGTCGAGACATTCCGTGGTCTATATATAACAGTACCGGGTTTATGTTCTGTCCCCATAGCCGAGACATTCCGTGGTCTATATATAACAGTACCGGGTTTATGTTCTGTCCCCATAGCCGAGACATTCCGTGGTCTATATATAACAATGACAGTACCGGGTTTATGTTCTGTCCCCATAGCCGAGACATTCCGTGGTCTATATATAACAGTACCGGGTTTATGTTCTGTCCCCATAGCCGATACATTCCGTGGTCTATATATAACAGTACCGGGTTTATGTTCTGTCCCCATTATGTTCTGTCCCCATAGCCGATACATTCCGTGGTCTATATATAACCGTACCGGGTTTATGTTCTGTCCCCATAGCCGAGACATTCCGTGGTCTATATATAACAATGACAGTACCGGGTTTATGTTCTGTCCCCATAGCCGAGACATTCCATGGTCTATATATAACAATGACAGTACCGGGTTTATGTTCTGTCCCCATAGCCGAGACATTCCATGGTCTATATATAACAATGACAGTACCGGGTTTATGTTCTGTCCCCAAAGGCGAGACATTCCGTGGTCTATATATAACAATGACAGTACCGGGTTTATGTTCTGTCCCCATAGCCGAGACATTCCATGGTCTATATATAACAATGGCAGTACCGGGTTTATGTTCTGTCCCCATAGCCGAGACATTCCGTGGTCTATATATAACAATGACAGTACCGGGTTTATGTTCTGTCCCCATAGCCGAGACATTCCGTGGTCTATATATAACAATAACAGTACCGGGTTTATGTTCTGTCCCCATAGCCGAGACATTCCGTGGTCTATATATAACAATGACAGTACCGGGTTTATGTTCTGTCCCCATAGCCGAGACATTCCGTGGTCTATATATAACAGTACCGGGTTTATGTTCTGTCCCCATAGCCGAGACATTCCGTGGTCTATATATAACAGTACCGGGTTTATGTTCTGTCCCCATAGCCGAGACATTCCGTGGTCTATATATAACAGTACCGGGTTTATGTTCTGTCCCCATAGCCGAGACATTCCGTGGTCTATATATAACAGTACCGGGTTTATGTTCTGTCCCCATAGCCGAGACATTCCGTGGTCTATATATAACAATGACAGTACCGGGTTTATGTTCTGTCCCCATAGCCGAGACATTCCGTGGTCTATATATAACAATGACAGTACCGGGTTTATGTTCTGTCCCCATAGCCGATACATTCCGTGGTCTATATATAACAGTACCGGGTTTATGTTCTGTCCCCATAGCCGAGACATTCCGTGGTCTATATATAACAGTACCGGGTTTATGTTCTGTCCCCATAGCCGAGACATTCCGTGGTCTATATATAACAGTACCGGGTTTATGTTCTGTCCCCATAGCCGAGACATTCCGTGGTCTATATATAACAATGACAGTACCGGGTTTATGTTCTGTCCCCATAGCCGAGACATTCCGTGGTCTATATATAACAATGACAGTACCGGGTTTATGTTCTGTCCCCATAGCCGATACATTCCGTGGTCTATATATAACAGTACCGGGTTTATGTTCTGTCCCCATAGCCGAGACATTCCGTGGTCTATATATAACAATGACAGTACCGGGTTTATGTTCTGTCCCCATAGCCGAGACATTCCGTGGTCTATATATAACAATGACAGTACCGGGTTTATGTTCTGTCCCCATAACCGAGACATTCCGTGGTCTATATATAACAGTACCGGGTTTATGTTCTGTCCCCATAGCCGAGACATTCCGTGGTCTATATATAACAGTACCGGGTTTATGTTCTGTCCCCATAGCCGAGACATTCCGTGGTCTATATATAACAGTACCGGGTTTATGTTCTGTCCCCATAGCCGAGACATTCCGTGGTCTATATATAACAATGACAGTACCGGGTTTATGTTCTGTCCCCATAGCCGAGACATTCCGTGGTCTATATATAACAATGACAGTACCGGGTTTATGTTCTGTCCCCATAGCCGAGACATTCCGTGGTCTATATATAACAGTACCGGGTTTATGTTCTGTCCCCATAGCCGAGACATTCCGTGGTCTATATATAACAGTACCGGGTTTATGTTCTGTCCCCATAGCCGAGACATTCCGTGGTCTATATATAACAGTACCGGGTTTATGTTCTGTCCCCATAGCCGAGACATTCCGTGGTCTATATATAACAGTACCGGGTTTATGTTCTGTCCCCATAGCCGAGACATTCCGTGGTCTATATATAACAGTACCGGGTTTATGTTCTGTCCCCATAGCCGAGACATTCCGTGGTCTATATATAACAGTACCGGGTTTATGTTCTGTCCCCATAGCCGAGACATTCCAGTGGTCTATATATAACAGTACCGGGTTTATGTTCTGTCCCCATAGCCGAGACATTCCGTGGTCTATATATAACAATGACAGTACCGGGTTTATGTTCTGTCCCCATAGCCGAGACATTCCGTGGTCTATATATAACAATGACAGTACCGGGTTTATGTTCTGTCCCCATAGCCGAGACATTCCGTGGTCTATATATAACAGTACCGGGTTTATGTTCTGTCCCCATAGCCGAGACATTCCGTGGTCTATATATAACAATGACAGTACCGGGTTTATGTTCTGTCCCCATAGCCGAGACATTCCGTGGTCTATATATAACAATGACAGTACCGGGTTTATGTTCTGTCCCCATAGCCGAGACATTCCGTGGTCTATATATAACAGTACCGGGTTTATGTTCTGTCCCCATAGCCGAGACATTCCGTGGTCTATATATAACAGTACCGGGTTTATGTTCTGTCCCCATAGCCGAGACATTCCGTGGTCTATATATAACAGTACCGGGTTTATGTTCTGTCCCCATAGCCGAGACATTCCGTGGTCTATATATAACAGTACCGGGTTTATGTTCTGTCCCCATAGCCGAGACATTCCGTGGTCTATATATAACAATGACAGTACCGGGTTTATGTTCTGTCCCCATAGCCGAGACATTCCGTGGTCTATATATAACAGTACCGGGTTTATGTTCTGTCCCCATTATGTTCTGTCCCCATAGCCGATACATTCCGTGGTCTATATATAACAGTACCGGGTTTATGTTCTGTCCCCATTATGTTCTGTCCCCATAGCCGATACATTCCGTGGTCTATATATAACAGTACCGGGTTTATGTTCTGTCCCCATAGCCGATACATTCCGTGGTCTATATATAACAGTACCGGGTTTATGTTCTGTCCCCATAGCCGAGACATTCCGTGGTCTATATATAACAGTACCGGGTTTATGTTCTGTCCCCATAGCCGAGACATTCCGTGGTCTATATATAACAATGACAGTACCGGGTTTATGTTCTGTCCCCATAGCCGAGACATTCCATGGTCTATATATAACAATAACAGTACCGGGTTTATGTTCTGTCCCTATAGCCGAGACATTCCGTGGTCTATATATAACAATGACAGTACCGGGTTTATGTTCTGTCCCCATAGCCGAGACATTCCGTGGTCTATATATAACAGTACCGGGTTTATGTTCTGTCCCCATAGCCGAGACATTCCGTGGTCTATATATAAACAGTACCGGGTTTATGTTCTGTCCCCATAGCCGAGACATTCCGTGGTCTATATATAACAGTACCGGGTTTATGTTCTGTCCCCATAGCCGAGACATTCCGTGGTCTATATATAACAATGACAGTACCGGGTTTATGTTCTGTCCCCATAGCCGAGACATTCCGTGGTCTATATATAACAATGAAAGTACCGGGTTTATGTTCTGTCCCCATAGCCGAGACATTCCGTGGTCTATATATAACAGTACCGGGTTTATGTTCTGTCCCCATAGCCGAGACATTCCGTGGTCTATATATAACAGTACCGGGTTTATGTTCTGTCCCCATAGCCGATACATTCCGTGGTCTATATATAACAGTACCGGGTTTATGTTCTGTCCCCATAGCCGAGACATTCCGTGGTCTATATATAACAGTACCGGGTTTATGTTCTGTCCCCATAGCCGAGACATTCCGTGGTCTATATATAACAGTACCGGGTTTATGTTCTGTCCCCATAGCCGAGACATTCCGTGGTCTATATATAACAGTACCGGGTTTATGTTCTGTCCCCATAGCCGAGACATTCCGTGGTCTATATATAACAATGACAGTACCGGGTTTATGTTCTGTCCCCATAGCCGAGACATTCCGTGGTCTATATATAACAGTACCGGGTTTATGTTCTGTCCCCATTATGTTCTGTCCCCATAGCCGATACATTCCGTGGTCTATATATAACAGTACCGGGTTTATGTTCTGTCCCCATAGCCGAGACATTCCGTGGTCTATATATAACCGTACCGGGTTTATGTTCTGTCCCCATAGCCGAGACATTCCGTGGTCTATATATAACAATGACAGTACCGGGTTTATGTTCTGTCCCCATAGCCGAGACATTCCAGTGGTCTATATATAACAATGACAGTACCGGGTTTATGTTCTGTCCCCATAGCCGAGACATTCCGTGGTCTATATATAACAATGACAGTACCGGGTTTATGTTCTGTCCCCATAGCCGAGACATTCCGTGGTCTATATATAACAATGACAGTACCGGGTTTATGTTCTGTCCCCATAGCCGAGACATTCCGTGGTCTATATATAACAATGACAGTACCGGGTTTATGTTCTGTCCCCATAGCCGAGACATTCCGTGGTCTATATATAACAATAACAGTACCGGGTTTATGTTCTGTCCCCATAGCCGAGACATTCCGTGGTCTATATATAACAATGACAGTACCGGGTTTATGTTCTGTCCCCATAGCCGATACATTCCGTGGTCTATATATAACAGTACCGGGTTTATGTTCTGTCCCCATAGCCGAGACATTCCGTGGTCTATATATAACAGTACCGGGTTTATGTTCTGTCCCCATAGCCGAGACATTCCGTGGTCTATATATAACAGTACCGGGTTTATGTTCTGTCCCCATAGCCGATACATTCCGTGGTCTATATATAACAATGACAGTACCGGGTTTATGTTCTGTCCCCATAGCCAAGACATTCCGTGGTCTATATATAACAATGACAGTACCGGGTTTATGTTCTGTCCCCATAGCCGAGACATTCCGTGGTCTATATATAACAGTACCGGGTTTATGTTCTGTCCCCATAGCCGAGACATTCCGTG
Organism: Pecten maximus; assembly: GCF_902652985.1. Taxonomy (NCBI): domain Eukaryota; kingdom Metazoa; phylum Mollusca; class Bivalvia; order Pectinida; family Pectinidae; genus Pecten; species Pecten maximus. The sequence continues at coordinate 38,113,110 of NC_047029.1, read as the reverse complement.
GTCTATATATAACAATGACAGTACCGGGTTTATGTTCTGTCCCCATAGCCGAGACATTCCGTGGTCTATATATAACAATGACAGTACCGGGTTTATGTTCTGTCCCCATAGCCGAGACATTCCGTGGTCTATATATAACAATGACAGTACCGGGTTTATGTTCTGTCCCCATAGCCGAGACATTCCATGGTCTATATATAACAATGGCAGTACCGGGTTTATGTTCTGTCCCCATAGCCGAGACATTCCGTGGTCTATATATAACAGTACCGGGTTTATGTTCTGTCCCCATAGCCGAGACATTCCGTGGTCTATATATAACAGTACCGGGTTTATGTTCTGTCCCCATAGCCGAGACATTCCGTGGTCTATATATAACAGTACCGGGTTTATGTTCTGTCCCCATAGCCGAGACATTCCGTGGTCTATATATAACAGTACCGGGTTTATGTTCTGTCCCCATAGCCGAGACATTCCGTGGTCTATATATAACAGTACCGGGTTTATGTTCTGTCCCCATAGCCGAGACATTCCGTGGTCTATATATAACAATGACAGTACCGGGTTTATGTTCTGTCCCCATAGCCGAGACATTCCGTGGTCTATATATAACAATGACAGTACCGGGTTTATGTTCTGTCCCCATAGCCGAGACATTCCGTGGTCTATATATAACAGTACCGGGTTTATGTTCTGTCCCCATAGCCGAGACATTCCGTGGTCTATATATAACAATAACAGTACCGGGTTTATGTTCTGTCCCCATAGCCGATACATTCCGTGGTCTATATATAACAGTACCGGGTTTATGTTCTGTCCCCATAGCCGAGACATTCCGTGGTCTATATATAACAGTACCGGGTTTATGTTCTGTCCCCATAGCCGAGACATTCCGTGGTCTATATATAACAGTACCGGGTTTATGTTCTGTCCCCATAGCCGAGACATTCCGTGGTCTATATATAACAGTACCGGGTTTATGTTCTGTCCCCATAGCCGAGACATTTCGTGGTCTATATATAACAATCACAGTAGCGGGTTTATGTCCTGTCCCCATAGCCGAGACAATCGCTCTATAACAATGATATGCGGGATTTGTTTTTCTGTTCCCATATCCGAGACAAACGGTCTATAACAATAATTTGCGGGATTTGTTTTTTTGTCCCCATATCCGAGTCATTCGGCCTGCTACGATGATATTACGGGGATTGTGTTCTTTCTCCATGGTTGAAACGTTCGGTCTATGACAATGCAGGGTTTGTTTTCCTGTCTCAATAGCCGAGACAATCGGTGTATGACAATGACAAATGACAATGGTTTAGCTGTGACTGTCATTATCATGTGACAGTCATTATCCTGTGTCAGTCATAATCCTGTGACTGTCATTATCATGTGACAGTCATTATCCTGTGTCAGTCATTATCCTGTGACAGTCATTATCCTGTGATAGTCATTATCCTGTGACTGTCATTATCCTGTGATAGTCATTATCCTGTGTCAGTCATTATCCTGTGACAGTCATTATCCTGTGACTGCCATTATCATGTGACTGTCATTATCATGTGACTGTCTTTATCCTGTAAGAGTCATTATCCTGTGACTGTCGTTATCCTGTGACAGTCATTATCCCATGAATGTCATTATCCTGTGACAGTCATTATCCCGTGACTGCCATTATCATGTGATTGTCATTATCCTGTGACTGTCTTTATCCTGTAAGAGTCATTATCCTGTGACAGTCATTATCCTGTATCAGTCATTATCCTGTGACTGCCATTATCCTGTGACAGTCATTATCCTATGACTGTCATTATCCTGTGACTGTCATTATCCTGTGACTGTCATTATCATGTGACTGTCATTATCATGTGACAGTCATTATCCTGTGACTGTCATTATCTAATGTCAGTCATTATCCTGTGACAGTCATTATCCTATGTCAGTCATTATCCTATGACTGCTATTATCCTGTGACAGTCATTATCCTATGACTGTCATTATCCTGTGACAGTCATTATCATGTGACAGTCATTATCATGTGACTGTCATTATCCCGTGATTGTCATTATCAGGTGCCTTTTTTCTGACAATGACTTAAATGTAAAACACTCAATAATAGTAATGCTAACTACTGTACTGGGTATAGCTAAAGTAATAACTATATACTAACCCCGCTAGAAATAGTAGCAGTGACTCAAAAAACTTTAAACTTGTATGAGATCAAAATTGTTGAAGGACTAAAGATTCTAGATCGCTGAAATCCTCTGGTGTTACGTACATACTTACAAAGGGGACGGATAATCTATAGTCCATATTCCACCGGTCTTATCGATAGGGGACTGATAATAACACGTTTGAATATAATTGATAGAAACGGATGCCAATGATAGCTATAGATCTTGATCGTACAGCTGGTTCGCCTTTCTCACGGCTGTTTAATCCTTCTCTGGCCCATCAGTTATACCAGGGGCGTCATACAGCTGTTTAATCCTTCTCTGGCCCATCAGTTATATCAGGGGCGTCATACAGCTGTTTGGTCCTTCTCTGGCCAATCAGTTATACCAGGGGCGTCATACAGCTGTTTCATCCTTCTCTGGCCAATCAGTTATACTAGAGCCTCATACAGCTGTTTCACCCTTCTCTGGCCAATCAGTTATACTAGAGCCTCATACAGCTGTTTCACCCTTCTCTGGCCAATCAGTTATACTAGAGCCTCATACAGCTGTTTCACCCTTCTCTGGCCAATCAGTTATATCAGGGGCGTCATACAGCTGTTTGGTCCTTCTCTGGCCAATCAGTTATACCAGTGGCGTCATACAGCTGTTTCACCCTTCTCTGGCCAATCAGTTATACTAGAGGCGTCATACAGCTGTTTCACCCTTCTCTGGCCAATCAGTTATATCAGGGGCGTCATACAGCTGTTTCACCCTTCTCTGGCCAATCAGTTATACCAGGGGCGTCATACAGCTGTTTCATCCTTCTCTGGCCCATCAGTTATATCAGGGGCGTCATACAGCTGTTTCACCCTTCTCTGGCCAATCAGTTATACCAGGGGCGTCATACAGCTGTTTGGTCCTTCTCTGGCCCATCAGTTATACCAGTGGCATCATACAGCTGTTTGGTCCTTCTCTGGCCCATCAGTTATACCAGGGGCGTCATACAGCTGTTTCACCCTTCTCTGGCCCATCAGTTATAATAGAACCTCATACAGCTGTTTCATCCTTCTCTGGCCCATCAGTTATATCAGGGGCGTCATACAACTGTTTCACCCTTCTCTGGCCAATCAGTTATACCAGGGGCGTCATACAGCTATTTCATCCTTCTCTGGCCCATCAGTTATACCAGGGGCGTCATACAGCTGTTTGGTCCTTCTCTGGCCAATCAGTTATATCAGGGGCGTCATACAGCTGTTTCACCCTTCTCTGGCCCATCAGTTATACCAGGGGCGTCATACAGCTGTTTCACCCTTCTCTGGCCAATCAGTTATACTAGAGGCGTCATACAGCTGTTTAATCCTTCTCTGGCCCATCAGTTATACTAGAGCCTCATACAGCTGTTTAATCCTTCTCTGGCTCATCCGTTATACCAGGGGCGTCATACAGCTGTTTGGTCCTTCTCTGGCCCATCAGTTATATCAGGGGCGTCATACAGCTGTTTCACCCTTCTCTGGCCAATCAGTTATACCAGGGGCGTCATACAGCTGTTTGGTCCTTCTCTGGCCCATCAGTTATACCAGTGGCATCATACAGCTGTTTGGTCCTTCTCTGGCCCATCAGTTATACCAGGGGCGTCATACAGCTGTTTCACCCTTCTCTGGCCCATCAGTTATAATAGAACCTCATACAGCTGTTTAATCCTTCTCTGGCCAATCAGTTATACCAGGGGCGTCATACAGCTGTTTGGTCCTTCTCTGGCCAATTAGTTATACCAGTGGCGTCATACAGCTGTTTGGTCCTTCTCTAGCCCATCAGTTATATCAGGGGCGTCATACAGCTGTTTGGTCCTTCTCTGGCCAATCAGTTATACCAGGGGCCTCATACAGCTGTTTGGTCCTTCTCTAGCCCATCAGTTATACCAGGGGCGTCATACAGCTGTTTAATCCTTATCTGGCCCATCAGTTATACTAGAGGCACCATACAGCTCTTTGGTCCTTCTTGGACTCACCGCCTAGGGGCAGAATGCTTCAGAACAGGCTTCAATACAAAACGGAAAAGCAGTTCATCCTCGTGATTTTAAACTTATTGTTTATTTCCATTGTTTCCGTTATTAACTGTAATCCTAAATGAAATATGTTTTTTTTTAAATGTATATATAGGTTATACTTTTGAACGCATTGTTCGTCTATCGCTGATAGTAGTCTCCTGGCCATGTACATGCGAATAATCTATTCAACACGTCGGTCGCTGAGTGCGAGATTCATCATTGTAGATAGATGTTAGACTCCTATCGTGCCGCCAGAAAAGAAATATCGCTTCCATCATTAGACATAAGAGACAGAAAACGTCCGTTGTGAGTGTTTCTGACGGAACTCCCAATTCTCTTAATGAGGACATATACATCCCGCTGATATTATACCACACGCCGAGTCATGGAGTGGACATATACATCCCGCCGATATTATACCACACGCCGAGTCATGGAGTGAACATATACATCCCGCCGATATTATACCACACGCCCAGTCATGGAGTGAACTTTCCCGATAACCTTTTTGACAATTGAGTAAATATGAAAAAAAACTACTTGTGCGTTCGATAAAGTTCAGAAACATTCATACAAGAAAACATTATCAATTTGACAGAACAAATGATTAGATGGACATCTCTCAGATTGTATTGTGCTGTGACAACAATGTACCGCGTTTCACGGTGTTTCTGGTAAACACCCAACCTATCTAGTTCCTCAGGTCTTATTATTTTACTAACAACATATTTTCAAACAAATTAATTTGCGATGAATACTTTTATCAGTGATAAAAATGATATCATAAACTTTTAGTCCGGTTGGTGTTTTGTATTGTGTCTGTCTGGTGTTGTTGGTACTAAGTCATGTTAGGTTGGTGGTTTGTATTGTGAGTGTCTTTTAGTGTTGTTTAGTATTTAAACACTGTCAATTGACCTTTAGCCATGCATAACAATACGGAATAGCTTCATCTATGTACAACCGTCCAATAAATCATCACAAATGTTAGAATATTTCCAAATAAACCGAAACCAGTTATGATAAACCGCGCGAGTCTTTGAATATTACTCTCGCGTCAGGAGTTAATGAAGGAATTGCGAGTCGGACCATTCTGGTTTTGTGGTTGCTGTAAATGGTATTGTTCTCGGAGTTATTTTTATCCTAGCGGTAAGTGTGAATGGTAGGTAAGTGTTAAACTGCCGTCTTTGTAAAGTAAATGAGCGTCATGCAATTCCTCTGCCATCTTGTGAGAATTGCAGGACAATAACTACTGCTACCACTGACTTGTTTGGCCGTGTCGTTGGTTGTTTGGTCAGAGAAAGTACCTACTCCAAGCGGGCAACTTAATTTTTCACTCTCGTGCTGGAACCAGCCAAGTTGCATGTATTTATGTTTTAGGGTTATTAAACTTTCATTTTATGTTTAAACATTTTTGTTTCATTTAATTACAGCGTGAATATCCAACAATGAAACACAGGTTTTCCAATTTTTGAAATTCGACTAAACCTTTCGGTAAATATATCGTGCTTATTGAATTAATTCGAAGGCAAAATACGTAAAACTAGGGTAAGCTATGAAATAATTTCTTTGGTAACTTTAGTAAGTTCAAGGAGAATAGAACACAACGCCTCGGAAGGAAAAGCATCTGATGTAAGATATGCGGGGTGTTTTATATCATAGGGAAATCAAATGAAGGATGTCCTACATGTTTATTTGGACATCACGGGATCCTTCTTAAAATGATAAATAAAAAATATTTTAGCGAAAAATGCATGCCAATAGTTTGACAAAAACAAAACAGTTCCTGCCATTTTGAGAATCATTAACGCGGTTTGTCTCATTGTTTTTAAGTCTCGTATTTGAACAGTTACCAGGCATTCTAACTAGCATTTCAAAGACAAACGGAGCTGCGTTTGTCGTTTAATTAGTCTTTCTCGTGGTTTTTTTTCTTCAAATCTCCCAATTATTGTCATTTAAATAATCGCTATTCCTTTAATCAAAAAATCTGTGTTGATGAATAAATAGCAGCAATACAAATATCAACAAAGAAACCGGTGCAATCCTGTATTTGTTATTGTTGCAACGTCTTCGTCATTTTTCGGCTTTAAAAGAATATGTCATCAGCTAAATGTAAATACGCTTGCTCGAGGCAGCCGGGGTCATGACACATTCGAAGATAAAGATGAAGGGCATGAGGTATCTGTCGCAACAAGATCCTTCACAAATCTTTTACATGGTATCCGTGTTTGATCATCGCTTCAAACAAATGAGAATGTCTGATGGACAGATTAAAAACTACTTGACAACGGATGCCTAACAAAAAGCGATTACATGGCATGTTGGGAGGTGGAAGATTCCACAAAGGCTTGGTATATCGTGCAATTCGTCTTACTTTCACTGTCCTTCAGTGAAATGTCTTCATAATTCACGTCTAGCTACCGATATCTGGATCCCTAATGACCGATATTGAACAAAGTGTACAAATACTAACTTCTCTCGACATGCACGTATTCGTTTGTCATATGTCCGATAATATATGTTATCCTCACACCGCTGAAGAGTTCAATATGAAACAAACAAAAGTGTAGCTTCTATAACTTATTTCCGGGGGGGGGGGTATATTTACCATCGAACTACGATAAAGAAAATATGAGCTCTACCGATAATGGACCATTTTTTATTGTTAACGTAAACTCTATGTAATAAATAGGTACACAGTTACTGTATGTAGATATCTTATGTTCTTCCGCAACAGCTTCGTAAACATTTTACGTAATCGTCCAACACAATCAGACTAAAGTGACACAATCAATAGTACCATAAACTTGATTTCCCCCAAAAATAACATAACATAAAAAAAATAGCCTGATATCCAAATTGGTTAAATCGACTGGAGTGATTAATGCGCCTTCTCTTCCGTCCGATGCTTCACAGCTCAACAACTGGACAATTTGCTAACGGATTCAAACTGCCTGGAGTCAATATGCACAGAGATGCGTGGACTCGTTTCTACCCTAATAAGGTTTTAGAGGCGGCGGTAATCTGTTCAAAAACACACAAGGAGATTACTAATTATTGGATGTCGTCGCCACGGTTAAATTTGTTTAAATTGTCTTCTTTGTGAATTATGTAACCAATTGTAAAGACATTAAAGGTATTGACACTTTAACCAAGTGTGGGGCGCAATGGGCTATGCATCCCTCTGTCGTGTTAAGAGGATCTTAAATGACTTTCGATGTAATATGGAATTGATTAAATGAGTTCAGTTATAAAGGCTCGTGCGATCAATTTATACAACGGGTTAAACATTCCATATCATATTGATATTAGTGTATGATGTCGCTCAGCAAATTATTTATATCAACGGAAAAGTGAAATCTTTAACTGAATTCTCCTCTAAAACAAGCGAGTTTTAACGTTACGGTTTTATTAAACAATTGTCTAACGGCGTCATACATAAATGACGTCACAATAGTGTTACGGCGCGTGCATCGTTACCACACTGGGAAATAGTCTGATATTGAGAATGCCGTTATAACCTCAGATACACTGTTATGTTTCAATCGGTTACAGGATCTACTCTCCATTCAACAATTGTACCTGTGGGGACGTCCTGATAATGTAATATACGTCACACACCTTACCTGTAGGGACGTCCTGATAATGTAATATACGTCACACACCTTACCTGTGGGGACGTCCTGATAATGTGATATACGTCACACACCTTACCTGTGGGGACGTCCTGATAATGTAATATACGTCACACACCTTACCTGTGGGGACGTCCTGATAATGTAATATACGTCACACACCTTACCTGTGGGGACGTCCTGATAATGTAATATACGTCACACACCTTACCTGTAGGGACGTGCTGATAATGTAATATACGTCACATACCTTACCTGTAGGGACGTCCTGATAATGTAATATACGTCACACACCTTACCTGTAGGGTCGTCTTGATCATGTAATATACGTCACACACCTTACCTGTAGGGACGTCCTGATAATGTAATATACGTCACACACCTTACCTGTAGGGACGTCCTGATAATGTAATATACGTCACACGCCTTACCTGTAGGGACGTCCTGATAATGTAATATACGTCACACACCTTACCTGTAGGGACGTCCTGGTAATGTAATATACGTCACACACCTTACCTGTAGGGACGTCCTGATAATGTAATATACGTCACACACCGTACCTGTAGGGACGTCCTGATAATGTAATATACGTCACATACCTTACCTGTAGGGACGTCCTGATAATGTAATATACGTCACATACCTTACCTGTAGGGACGTCCTGATAGTGTAATATACGTCACATACCTTACCTGTAGGGACGTCCTGATAATGTAATATACGACACACACCTTACCTGTAGGGACGTCCTGATAATGTAATATACGTCACACACCTTACCCGTAGGGACGTCCTGATAATGTAACATACGTCACACACCTTACCTGTAGGGACGTCCTGATAATGTAATATACGTCACACACCTTACCTGTGAGGACGTCCTGATAATGTAATATACGTCACACACCTTACCTGTAGGGACGTCCTGATAATGTAATATACGTCACACGCCTTACCTGTAGGGACGTCCTGATAATGTAATATACGACACACACCTTACCTGTAGGGACGTCCTGATAATGTAATATACGTCACACACCTTACCTGTAGGGACGTCCTGATAATGTAATATACGTCACACACCTTACCTGTAGGGACGTCCTGATAATGTAATATACGTCACACACCTTACCTGTAGGGACGTCCTGATAATGTAATATACGTCACTCACCTTACCTGTAGGGACGTCCTGATAATGTAATATACGTCACACACCTTACCTGTGGGGACGTCCTGATAATGTAATATACGTCACACACCTTACCTGTAGGGACGTCCTGATAATGTAATATACGTCACACACCTTACCTGTGGGGACGTCCTGATAATGTAATATACGTCAAACACCTTACCTGTGGGGACGTCCTGATAATGTAATATACGTCACACACCTTACCTGTAGGGACGTCCTGATAATGTAATATACGTCACACACCGTACCTGTAGGGACGTCCTGATAATGTAATATACGTCACAGGCCTTACCTGTAGGGACGTCCTGATAATGTAATATACGTCACACACCTTACCTGTAGGGACGTCCTGATAATGTAACATACGTCACAAACATTACCTGTAGGGACGTCCTGATAATGTAATATACGTCACACACCTTACCTGTAGGGACGTCCTGATAATGTAATATACGTTACACACCTTACCTGTAGGGACGTCCTGATAATGTAATATACGTCACACACCTTACCTGTAGGGACGTCCTGATAATGTAATATAGGTCACACACCTTACCTGTAGGGACGTCCTGATAATGTAATATACGTTACACACCTTACCTGTAGGGACGTCCTGATAATGTAATATACGTCACACGCCGTACCTGTAGGGACGTCCTGATAATGTAATATACGTCACACACCTTACCTGTAGGGACGTCCTGATAATGTAATATACGTTACACACCTTACCTGTAGGGACGTCCTGATAATGTAATATACGTCACACACCTTACCTGTAGGGACGTCCTGATAATGTAATATACGTCACACACCTTACCTGTAGGGACGTCCTGATAATGTAATATACGTCACACACCTTACCTGTAGGGACGTCCTGATATTGTAATATACGTTACACACCTTACCTGTAGGGACGTCCTGCTAATGTAATATACGACACACCTTACCTGTAGGGACGTCCTGATAATGTAATATACGACACACACCTTACCTGTAGGGACGTCCTGATAATGTAATATACGTCACACACCTTACCTGTAGGGACGTCCTGATAATGTAATATACGTCACACACCTTACCTGTAGGGACGTCCTGATAATGTAATATACGACACACACCTTACCTGTAGGGACGTCCTGATAATGTAATATACGTCACACGCCTTACCTGTAGGGACGTCCTGATAATGTAATATACGTCACACCTTACCTGTAGGGACGTCCTGATAATGTAATATACGACACACACCTTACCTGTAGGGACGTCCTGATAATGTAATATACGTCACACACCTTACCTGTAGGGACGTCCTGATAATGTAATATACGTCACACACCTTACCTGTAGGGACGTCCTGATAATGTAATATACGACACACACCTTACCTGTAGGGACGTCCTGATAATGTAATATACGTCACACACCTTACCTGTAGGGACGTCCTGATATTGTAATATACGTTACACACCTTACCTGTAGGGACGTCCTGCTAATGTAATATACGACACACCTTACCTGTAGGGACGTCCTGATAATGTAATATACGACACACACCTTACCTGTAGGGACGTCCTGATAATGTAATATACGTCACACACCTTACCTGTAGGGACGTCCTGATAATGTAATATACGTCACACACCTTACCTGTAGGGACGTCCTGATAATGTAATATACGACACACACCTTACCTGTAGGGACGTCCTGATAATGTGATATACGTCACACGCCTTACCTGTAGGGACGTCCTGATAATGTAATATACGTCACACCTTACCTGTAGGGACGTCCTGATAATGTAATATACGACACACACCTTACCTGTAGGGACGTCCTGATAATGTAATATACGTCACACACCTTACCTGTAGGGACGTCCTGATAATGTAATATACGTCACACACCTTACCTGTAGGGACGTCCTGATAATGTAATATACGACACACACCTTACCTGTAGGGACGTCCTGATAATGTAATATACGTCACACACCTTACCTGTAGGGACGTCCTGATAATGTAATATACGTCACACACCTTACCTGTAGGGACGTCCTGATAATGTAATATACGTCACACACCTTACCTGTAGGGACGTCCTGATAATGTAATATACGTCACACACCTTACCTGTAGGGACGTCCTGATAATGTAGTATACGTCACACACCTTACCTGTAGGGACGTCCTGATAATGTAATATACGTCACACACCTTACCTGTAGGGACGTCCTGATAATGTGATATACGTCACACACCTTACCTGTAGGGACGTCCTGATACTGTAATATACGTCACACACCTTACCTGTAGGGACGTCCTGATAATGTGATATACGTCACACACCTTACCTGTAGGGACGTCCTGATACTGTAATATACGTCACACACCTTACCTGTAGGGACGTCCTGATAATGTGATATACGTAACACACCTTACCTGTAGGGACGTCCTGATACTGTAATATACGTCACACACCTTACCTGTAGGGACGTCCTGATAATGTGATATACGTCACACACCTTACCTGTAGGGACGTCCTGATACTGTAATATACGACACACACCTTACCTGTAGGGACGTCCTGATAATGTGATATACGTCACACACCTTACCTGTAGGGACGTCCTGATAATGTAATATACGTCACACACCTTACCTGTAGGGACGTCCTGATAATGTAATATATGTCACACACCTTACCTGTAGGGACGTCCTGATACTGTAATATACGTCAAACACCTTACCTGTAGGGACGTCCTGATAATGTAATATACGACACACACCTTACCTGTAGGGACGTCCTGATAATGTAATATACGTCACACACCTTACCTGTAGGGACGTCCTGATAATGTAATATACCACACACACCTTACCTGTAGGGACGTCCTGATAATGTAATATACGTCACACACCTTACCTGTAGGGACGTCCTGATAATGTAATATATGTCACACACCTTACCTGTAGGGACGTCCTGATAATGTAATATACGTCACACACCTTACCTGTAGGGACGTCCTGATAATGTAATATACGTCACACACCTTACCTGTAGGGACGTCCTGATAATGTAATATACGTCACACACCTTACCTGTAGGGACGTCCTGATAATGTAATATACGTCACACACCTTACCTGTGGGGACGTCCTGATAATGTAATATACGTCACACACCTTACCTGTAGGGACGTCCTGATAATGTAATATATGTCACACACCTTACCTGTGGGGACGTCCTGATAATGTAATATACGTCACACACCTTTACCTGTAGGGACGTCCTGATACTGTAATATACGTCACACACCTTACCTGTAGGGACGTCCTGATAATGTAATATACGACACACACCTTACCTGTAGGGACGTCCTGATAATGTAATATACGTCACACACCTTACCTGTATGGACGTCCTGATAATGTAATATATGTCACACACCTTACCTGTAGGGACGTCCTGATATTGTAATATACGTCACTCACCTTACCTGTAGGGACGTCCTGATAATGTAATATACGTCACACACCTTACCTGTAGGGGCGTCCTGATAATGTAATATACGTCACACACCTTACCTGTAGGGACGTCCTGATAATGTAATATACGTCACACACCTTACCTGTAGGGACGTCCTGATAATGTGATATACGTAACACACCTTACCTGTAGGGACGTCCTGATACTGTAATATACGTCAAACACCTTACCTGTAGGGACGTCCTGATAATGTAATATACGACACACACCTTACCTGTAGGGACGTCCTGATAATGTAATATACGACACACACCTTACCTGTAGGGACGTCCTGATAATGTAATATACGTCACACACCTTACCTGTAGGGACGTCCTGATAATGTAATATACCACACACACCTTACCTGTAGGGACGTCCTGATAATGTAATATACGTCACACACCTTACCTGTAGGGACGTCCTGATAATGTAATATATGTCACACACCTTACCTGTAGGGACGTCCTGATAATGTAATATACGTCACACACCTTACCTGTAGGGACGTCCTGATAATGTAATATACGTCACACACCTTACCTGTAGGGACGTCCTGATAATGTAATATACGTCACACACCTTACCTGTAGGGACGTCCTGATAATGTAATATACGTCACACACCTTACCTGTGGGGACGTCCTGATAATGTAATATACGTCACACACCTTACCTGTAGGGACGTCCTGATAATGTAATATATGTCACACACCTTACCTGTGGGGACGTCCTGATAATGTAATATACGTCACACACCTTTACCTGTAGGGACGTCCTGATACTGTAATATACGTCACACACCTTACCTGTAGGGACGTCCTGATAATGTAATATACGACACACACCTTACCTGTAGGGACGTCCTGATAATGTAATATACGTCACACACCTTACCTGTAGGGACGTCCTGATAATGTAATATATGTCACACACCTTACCTGTAGGGACGTCCTGATATTGTAATATACGTCACTCACCTTACCTGTAGGGACGTCCTGATAATGTAATATACGTCACACACCTTACCTGTAGGGGCGTCCTGATAATGTAATATACGTCACACACCTTACCTGTAGGGACGTCCTGATAATGTAATATACGTCACACACCTTACCTGTAGGGACGTCCTGATAATGTGATATACGTAACACACCTTACCTGTAGGGACGTCCTGATACTGTAATATACGTCAAACACCTTACCTGTAGGGACGTCCTGATAATGTAATATACGACACACACCTTACCTGTAGGGACGTCCTGATAATGTAATATACGTCACACACCTTACCTGTAGGGACGTCCTGATAATGTAATATACCACACACACCTTACCTGTAGGGACGTCCTGATAATGTAATATACGTCACACACCTTACCTGTAGGGACGTCCTGATAATGTAATATATGTCACACACCTTACCTGTAGGGACGTCCTGATAATGTAATATACGTCACACACCTTACCTGTAGGGACGTCCTGATAATGTAATATACGTCACACACCTTACCTGTAGGGACGTCCTGATAATGTAATATACGTCACACACCTTACCTGTAGGGACGTCCTGATAATGTAATATACGTCACACACCTTACCTGTGGGGACGTCCTGATAATGTAATATACGTCACACACCTTACCTGTAGGGACGTCCTGATAATGTAATATATGTCACACACCTTACCTGTGGGGACGTCCTGATAATGTAATATACGTCACACACCTTTACCTGTAGGGACGTCCTGATACTGTAATATACGTCACACACCTTACCTGTAGGGACGTCCTGATAATGTAATATACGACACACACCTTACCTGTAGGGACGTCCTGATAATGTAATATACGTCACACACCTTACCTGTAGGGACGTCCTGATAATGTAATATATGTCACACACCTTACCTGTAGGGACGTCCTGATATTGTAATATACGTCACTCACCTTACCTGTAGGGACGTCCTGATAATGTAATATACGTCACACACCTTACCTGTAGGGGCGTCCTGATAATGTAATATACGTCACACACCTTACCTGTAGGGACGTCCTGATAATGTAATATACGTCACACACCTTACCTGTAGGGGCGTCCTGATAATGTAATATACGTCACACACCTTACCTGTAGGGACGTCCTGATAATGTAATATACGTCACACACCTTACCTGTAGGGACGTCCTGATAATGTAATATACGTCACACACCTTACCTGTAGGGACGTCCTGATATTGTAATATACGTCACACACCTTACCTGTAGGGACGTCCTGATAATGTAATATACGTCACACGCCTTACCTGTAGGGACGTCCTGATAATGTAATATACGTCACACACCTTACCTGTAGGGACGTCCTGATAATGTAATATACGACACACACCTTACCTGTAGGGACGTCCTGATACTGTAATATACGTCACATACCTTACCTGTAGGGACGTCCTGATAATGTAATATACGACACACACCTTACCTGTAGGGACGTCCTGATAATGTAATATACGACACACACCTTACCTGTAGGGACGTCGTGATAATGTAATATACGTCACACACCTTACCTGTAGGGGCGTCCTGATAATGTAATATACGTCACACACCTTACCTGTAGGGACGTCCTGATAATGTAATATACGTCACACACCTTACCTGTAGGGGCGTCCTGATAATGTAATATACGTCACACACCTTACCTGTAGGGACGTCCTGATAATGTAATATACGTCACACACCTTACCTGTAGGGACGTCCTGATAATGTAATATACGTCACACACCTTACCTGTAGGGACGTCCTGATATTGTAATATACCACACACACCTTACCTGTAGGGACGTCCTGATAATGTAATATACGTCACACACCTTACCTGTAGGGACGTCCTGATAATGTAATATATGTCACACACCTTACCTGTAGGGACGTCCTGATAATGTAATATACGTCACACACCTTACCTGTAGGGACGTCCTGATAATGTAATATACGTTACACACCTTACCTGTAGGGGCGTCCTTATAATGTAATATACGTTACACACCTTACCTGTAGGGACGTCCTGATAATGTAATATACGACACACACCGTACCTGTGAGGACGTCCTGATAATGTGATATACGTCACACATCTTACCTGTAGGGACGTCCTGATAATGTAATATACGACACAGACTTTACCTAGAGGGACGTCCTATGATAAAATTCTTGTGGAGAGGAACATGATAGATTAAAGCAATGAGGCATTGTGGTCAAACCTTGGATTTTCATTCCGAATAAGATATGATCAATGTTCTCAGCTTTCACCAAGTGGTAGACAAATCATCGCTTTTGTTTGCCCCGCGGATGCACCACAAAGATTTTATCACACTTACATAATGTACATGTAGTACTCCAAATATCTAAACGATTCTTTTTTTGGTTTTGTGACATAAATCTATTCTCAGTTAAAAGTGCATTTCCATACTCTTTAAACTGCGGGTATTATATGTGTAAGGCTTTCTGTAGCTATGTATCTCTAGTGAGGTCATATCCATGCAAAACGGCTCAATATACTGTCGGATCAGGCAAACGTAAAGGAAAATAATTCTGATTTAACACAAAAGTTTAAAAAAAATCTGGTAACAAGGGAAATGTTCGCAACAGTATTAGGTATATGTGTTTCCCATTAGTTGTAATGGACCCATCGACCTGTAGATACAATATTGTGATATAAAAGATCCGTAATGAGGGTTATAACATCAGTTTGGATTTATAATCGTATTGTAATTTGTAATCAACAAACAGAAGCAGAGTGCTGTTTAGGGAATGTTTACGGCCTGTTCGCAGTTCTGAATATAGGTACATGTACAACTTCAGTAGGTTTTTTTTTCGTATGACACCTACTGCCATGCAGCTCAACACTAAATGCACTTTACATATCAATACACCGGATATTGGTATCTGACAATTCATCTATTTAGCTATTCAATTTTTTAATATTTTCCTAATTCCTGAACTATTATTTTTTGGACATCCCAACAGCATTTCTCATATATCTTACATTATATTACTGCTATTCGATACTCAGTTTGGTCGCCTCCCGTCGTCGACAGTATATTTACATTATACTACTGCACCGATATACATATTCTGTTATCTCCCGTCGTCGACAGTATTTTTACATTACACTACTGCACCGATATACATATATTCTGTCTCCTCCCGTCGTCGACTTTATAAATCTCGACAATCCCGGACAGTCTGTAATGTATCCCTTAGTGACATTTCGGTACTCGTAAATATTGGTTTGTATACAGTCCTAATTAATTTTATATAACTTTGCACTCAGATACGTTGGCCAATTTGATATTTTACGGGATATTTTGAGAGTTCTTCAGTCCCTGTACGCTGTATCCATCAATAATCGTTGGGACGAAACGTCTATTAACACTTCGGCATTTACACGCACGGAATATTTTCAAATGTCTTCGCCGTTGGTCGCATAGTGTTCCATCAAAGAGCATGGTTTTGTACATGTCACGCTAGCCACCGCCTTCGGTCCACGCCAGCCGAAGGGTACATGGTAATTTAACTACAACCAAAAATGTTACTCTTTCTGTATCTTATCTTTTGGTAGTACTGTTTATATATCATGTAATTGTATTTGCATTATTAATGTGTCTTGAAAAAGGGACGGATTGCCTCGAAAATTTCACAATTTTCATTGTTCACACTATTAGAATTAGTTCTATGCCCCATATGAACATTTCAAGTAGTTCGTATCCTGCAGACATATCTCTGCAAGGATCCCGTGTTATTCGGATACTTACCGTTAACATCACTTCTTTGACACACTCATATGTATAGTATAATAACGTAGTAGTAATAACGACAATTCAGACAAGTAAATTGTCGAATTTTCGAGACAATCTGCCCCTTTATCAAGACACCAGTAAATTACAAACGATCACATATAGACATAGAACATGGAACAGTTACACACATTTAGTAGATAAACAACGGAAAATATCGTCATGTTAATGAAAACGGTCCTCTCGGTCGATAATTAATACGCCGAGGGCCCATTGTAATTAATTAGAAAACATCTTAGGTGGTGTACAGATATATATATTAATATCAGTGACCGCATTGTTATATCTGTATATAGGGAGGACATAGCGTCATTAACACATCGCTTTGTACCATCGGTGTGTCGAGGAGGTATACATGAGAGTATTGTTTTTATTTTTGGATCATAATTAGTCACCTCATGTAATACCTACACAAACATACTGTTGTATGCATAACCTAATTAACCTTATGAGAGATTATCCAGACACTATGTCACAAACTTTAAAATATTTTAATAAATAAAAGGGACTTAATAGTAGATTATTTAGACGCCTTTATCTCAAACGTAATAATTCTGTTAATAACGAATGTTGCCTTTGGGTAGATTATCTAGACGCTATGAACGAAATACGACTACAACCTAGTGTATACTGCACATTAGTTTAATCGTAAATCCCTGTTAGGGATTCGAAAATTTCAAAAAATCAATTCTGTCACCAGTAAAAGATATCAAACTGAGCATTGTGTATCCGGAAGGATTTCCGTGTAAGGTTTCATGAGAAATTGTTTTCTCAGAGGACTTCAATCTTCTGCATCGTGTAAAACAAGTTGGTTTTATTAAGCCAGTTTATCGGTTGTGGAGATGTTAAATAGTCATCATTTTGACAAGACGATTGATAAGCCTAACCCATTCCTAATCTTCAAATTAAGCTGTTGTGCAGAATTTAAAAAAACAGTACTGAGTCACAAACCTATTTTACCAAGAAGCCATCATATACATTGTCGCAAATTACCGATTTCTATCGTATTTTTTAATGCTAATTGATAGACGCAGCCTTGTAGGCCCTACCACACGTTGATGATCTATCTAGTTCTCGGTGATAATGCCTTACTTTGCTAGGCATTCGCCAAGGAATTTAGCAATGTGTTAGTTTCACGTTTGATACGCTATATGTTAGGTGGCTGGGTACTGCTGAGCAGCAGAAAGAAGCGGCATCGGTAATCGTTATTTTAATTCGGGTACGAATGTACAATCCCTTGACTTTATATCGAGTACAAATGAGCAACAACATAGCAAAATGCTCGATAAATTTGTAGTATGCAGTTTGAAAAAGTGGATGAAATCATCTTGGCCAATAGGCAAACTGTTCAAACTGGCCGGGTCTGGCCAGTATACAATACTTATACACACATTATAGAAGTATTAGCTATTATTTCAAAGCATTTGCGAATAAAACAAAAAAGGCATACATCATGTTGATGGACTACACTGTTTTAAGGTGTAGGAATCGTCTCTCCACCGACACACGTATGTCTTATGTCGCGTCGGCTGGGTGACAATGTCTTATGTCGCGTCAGCTTGGTGACAATGCCTCATGTCGCGTCAGCTTGGTGACAATGTCTTATGTCGCGTCAGCTTGGTGACAATGTCTTATGTCGTGTCAGCTTGGTGACAATGTCTTATGTCGTCTCAGCTAGGTGACAATGTCTTATGTCGTGTCAGCTTGGTGACAATGTCTTATGTCGTCTCAGCTAGGTGACAATGTCTTATGTCGTGTCAGCTTGGTGACAATGTCTTATGTCGTGTCAGCTTAGTGACAATGTCTTATGTCGCGTCGGCTGGGTGACAATGTTTACATTATTTCAGAAGATAGGCTTACAGAAATGATTCAGACATTCCCACCACCAGAACGGCCATTGCGGACAGTGAATAATTAAAAGTTTTGAAAATGTTCAAACACGTCTATTCGATTCTGTCCAATGAGTGGTAAAATAAAGGTAAATTACAGAAATAAATAAAGCCACGATGCTTTCTATAACTTCTCGTTCAAACGAGAATCACAGGGATAACTCTGGCTCTTAAAACCTATGGGAGATTTTATGAGATTAGCAAAATTCCTTTGAGATTTGTCTGTATAAAGAGGTACAATTTTGAATTTTTAATGAGATTTTTTTGAAAAACATGGGTAAAAATCCCCAAATCTCTGCCCAAAGTGATCGCTGGAATCAAATGTATAATTTGACACAAAAATGGAATAACTGAACTATAGAAGAGCGTTCTATAGGGCTGTTACTTTTAGGAAGGGCATATTTACTAGTTAACTGATGATTTTGAATATTTATAACGAAGTATTTGAAAATACATTTTTGATAAAAAAAAAGATATCGAATCATGTTTCCTCTTTATGTGACATTCATTCTAGTTAAATAACATCAAATGTGATCTTATTAGTCGCTGGGTATCTTAATGTGAACAATGGTGGAATACCAATGCGATATCACATCAAAGACATTTACTATAGAACGTGACGTTTAAGGAATACTTTTCATATAAGTGATACTCTGGAGCATTATATTTAACAAAGCATTCGGATAGATTCCCAGATCGCCAGAATGCTTTTGAGGTCGCCAGATACAAAGTCTTCTGGACAATTACAGCCGACTTCTTCAACCGTCGTGCGTCGTTCTTTCGTAAACGATTCATATTTTTGATTTCTTCTCGTTCTCAGACCTCCTTGAAATGTTGCAGTGTCTTCTGGGCCCAGTTGTTCAAAGGGTGATTAGCTTAATCACTTGATTAGTGAAAATTTAATTTCTCCATTTCTTCAAAATCTATGTCTGTATATTCCTTGTAATGGGCAGGTAGGAAGAGACTGTCGAGTGTTGCTGTTTTATAAAATTTATAAAAAGTTTGTTTTACTAGAAATTATTTTACCAGGATTTTGAAATTGTTGTTAAACTGTGATTAGCCTGATTACATTTTGAACAACTGGGCCTTGATGTCACAGACTTAGTTGTAGGCAGGTCTTTATCAAAGCAAAAATAATTTTTTTGTTAAACTGTGATTAGCCACTTTGAACAACTGGGCCTTGATGTCACAGAATTAGTTGTAGGCAGGTCTTTATATAAACATCATAAGATGTTCTATGTGTTTGTACGTTATTGAAGGGAACTCACATTTGTGTCTCGCTGCATGTCAAAACGATGTCGCCAATCTAGTGTTTTTAACAAAAAATACGGTGTTGTATTAAATGCATCCATAGGAAACTGTACTCTGGACTACTGACATGTATAGCCCTGAACAGACATGCAAGGCTACAGGGTGTGGCTAACGTCACTAGACACATATTATCATCATACCTCTCTGCTCTCAATAACCATCATTCCCACTTATACGCCGAAATATACATCAATATGCTGTACTAGATCAAACATACATGTACGTATATTTATTGTACATTTTGTATCGGTGTGTCCATATATCGGTCTGACAGGAATATATATTATAAACACATATACTTGAGCCAACATGCGGGGACGAGCTGTAATTATAGTGTAACCTATCATTTAAACGGCAGATGTAGAACAATGATCTATAATAGATAACAAAACCAAATTTGAAATATTTTGACATTTCATTCAATTTGATGAATCATTTTTTTTTATTTTCGTTACAGAAATAAATGATATCCTCAGGGGTGACTTTAATAAAGTTTTTATTTTCATTTTACTGAAACGCGTTTTCTCTAAGATAAATCTTTAACGCTTCCTTTAGTTGTAGATTTTAGTGTATTCACTGCACTTTAATCTAGTGATCAATCTAAATACAAATCACCAGTTATACAATGATTTATCATAAAGAAATTGCTAATCAATCAGGATTCATAGCGAGACTAATTTTACACGGTAGAAAGGATTAAAAAAAAACACCGCTGAAAAGTAGAAGGTAGGAAGAGAGAATCCACGTGCTCTTATTTGGCCAGCATTACGTTTCTTTTTTCCTCTTGAACAGAACATCGGTATGTGACATTGGACGTGACATATAGTGTCGTTATGTTGGAAACTTGCTTCTAAGTACGCTGTTAAGTGTTCATGTACAGCATGTCAATAGTTTTATCTGTGGAGATTTAGCAGGGCCACACAGCCTTCTCTCTTTGTTCCAGCTTCTTCTCCTCCAATTAATCGGTATCTACCGTAGCTGAGGTTAGAGCAGTTTTATGGGTTTTTATCATAAACATACACCGCTTTCCTTCGTCTGGGGTTGAGTGGAGGGTAACGTGCCATCACGGAGAGTCTTGAACATATACTTAGTAAAGTGCGAGAGAAAAGCTAAAACAGTACTGACAAGATACAGACGTTAATTATTGTACCGATGAGAGATATGTTTAACGTGTAAACTTTCTCACTGTGTACTGCTAGCGAGGGCAACCCACAGCCCCGGAAATAGTCTCGAATCTTGCGTTTTACAAAGGTAAGACACAAAGCATATTGTACTCTGTATAATTCAAAACTTCAGATTCACACTTTTCTTTCCCGCCTTCAAATATAAATATTCATAAATTGTTGGATGTTAACGTGCTGGTTTTGGCGCACTCAAATTTTACAAGATAACTGAATTGTTACAGACTTAAGCCACGATAGATAGGTATTATCACACTGCTTGCCATAAACACATAGCTTACATAAACTGAAAATTTAGCGGAACAGTCACCATCGCGAATAATGCTTGAAATGATTTCCGCTAAATGATAAATTAAAAACCTCTCTAATATAAAAAAAAACAAAACGTACATACTAATGTGTCAATGTCCACTTGGTATGACCAATGTATCACAAAAACACTTAGGGTTGCAAGTTTACTGATGCCATTATTTTGTCTTTGTCAACAATAAAAAATGCTGAATCCATCGTAAAATAGATCATTCTTCTAGAGCGGCACCTATAATACAACCGGATGTAATTAAAGTGCTTTATGCTAATGGTGATGTTTTCAAGTTAACAAGTTCCTGAATACGCGCGAGAACGGCAATATTAACCATACTCCTCCAGGAACCAGAACTCTCTATGAACAACCTATTGTACACGGAATCGCTACATGACGTCTATCTAACGAGTCTCTGGAAGTCTACTAGGCAGTATCCTGCATCCTAACCTATTTAAAGGACAACACAAAGATTGGCTTTAGTTAAAGTTTTGTTGTTTTTTTTACGGCTAATGACTCGCTCTCTGATTTTCAATAAGGTCATAACAAGCGAATTGTGCTCAATTTAAGAACCCGATGTGTGCCGTAACCTGCATGAATCGTTTTGATTCCCATGAATTGCTGCACAGCTCAGCATATCAATATGCGTTTGACGTTCGTTCTGTTAAAATGTTAAAAAATTTGAAATTTATTCAATTATGAGGATATTGTGTCTCCTACCTTCCTATTTAGAGTTTTCTCGGTATCATTACCTTACATTATACATTCTTATCAGTATGACGAATGTCAGAATGGCGAGATACATGTAGCAGTATAGTAGGAGAATTTAGCTGAATTAATTTCATCGGTATTGAATATAACTCTTAATTAGGAATGAAAGAAACTAATAGACTATGTGGCTTCGTATTATCCATGACATAAATGGCTTGTCATATTGTTTGTATAATGCATCCGGTGTAGTGTCGCATTCGATAATGGCTTCTCCATATGACCTTGGCTATGGTAAGGGTAAAAACAAACAAACGAACAGATGAAAGAAGGCTAATTAAGTTACATTAGCAGATGAAGCATCCCGTCTATTATGGAGATTTCAGCAAAATAGATATGTATGTAAAATAGGGACCGTTATCATAATATGCTGTTTCTGTTGTTTACTATCTAATTACATTACATTCATTTTACGTTCTGCCAAAACAATCTTGTCTGTTGGAAATAAAACACTAATGTGGGACATTTGTCTATTTAATGTTTCTGTACAAATGACATATTTCTCTCGCATTCGGTTGCAAGTCTTTAGTGTTTGTAGTTTGTTTTTTACCAAGTCGTGATATATATTGCAATAATTTCTGAATTCAATCTCAACACCTCCCTGTGGAAATCAATCGCTTTGCAATGCTACAAAATTGCATTCTTCATTCCCTTTTATAAATCCTGATAACGAAATGCATGATATTATTTCTGTAGCACAAGAAGATTGTCAAAAAATAAGAAAGAAATATAAAAAATAACTTAATTGATGAATAAACAGAAGACCTGGTTTGCTTCATGAGTAGAACACAATAACGATTATGGACATTCTCGTAAAACAAACTCGTAAATCAAACCCATTATCGATTAAACGAGGGTAAATACCAACATGATATTGATTTGAACCATTGAGAAGTATTAGACCATGTGTTCCGAACAGTAGCGTCCTCGGCTTCATCGACGGCTCATACCATACCAATTAAGTTAACCCACATAATGATAACTGTGGTGGTGAATATACAACCATTAGGTATATCAACACGCATTGCTGGACACGTCAGATTTCGTATCGCACAAGGAATGGTAAAACTTTCAAATGATGTCGACAACGGAACTTCCGCGTGGCCTTTATCAACCTGCATCTCTCGAAATTTTATCTGCTGCCTCTACTTTGGCCTTGAGTCTAGCATTTGCCTCTGTGAGGAAAGTTTTATCCCCTGGTCGAGACATAACGTGGTCTCCAAAATGGTCTCCTACTTAAAACTTGGAATACGACTCATGGTTCTAATATGCAGGCAGGGAATCAAGGTTGTTACTATCTAGAAATGGAAAACTACAAATCAGTGATTTGAAACCGATTATCATAGGCTGGTAAGTAAGCAATCTATGCTGATACAATAGGGGTAAAGACACGCGTGGTCGATGTCTACAAAATGGAAATTATATAGACTCTGACTGTTATTTGATCAGATTTGTTTAATCATCTTTGTCAATAAAATTTGTAGAGGTAAACACTGTGTTCAGGGGAGAAGAGTTAATTTCAGGTGACCAAGTGTGACCATGAGCATTTCTTGCGGTTCCTAACAACTCTGATAATAGGATCAATGAATATCGTGAGGCCAAACAACCATAATCTGTGGCGAGAGAAACATTTTTGACGGTATGTAGGCCCGTTACGTGGTCAGGACTAAGGATTGGGATTTTTGCTATGTCAATATGATGATACCTGCGACATGACATTGTAGTACTATTGTACCTGTCACATGACATTTCAATGAACCTGTCACATGACATTCCATTACAATTATACCGGTCACATGACATGTCAGTGTAATTATACATGTCACATGACATTTCATTGTAATTATACCTGTCACATGACATTGGGGTAAATAATGAAACCCTTAATTCAGTACAGTTATACTTGCGACATGACACATTTGTACCTGTCACTTGATGGCATCCTAGTAAAATGAACTTATTTCAGTGAAATGATACCTGCGATGTGACATGCCTTGTAATGATACATTTTGTACTTGCGATATAACATTTCAATGAAATGTATCCTGTTACAATGCATTCCAGTAAAATAATACTTCAAAGTCGTTACATCAATGTTGACGCCATCCTTTAATGACCCTAACCCTAACCTTAATTGTCTTAATGACCATTCATAACAAAACTAATATCTGGTAAATGAAAGAGAAAAAGCTGAGGGCGGAGGAAGTGCCTTTTAAGAAACATTACGCTTACGATACATGTTCTTGCTATACCGTGTGATTTTCTCTATACATAACCCACGTCCTTGAATGCGCGCCTCGATACTGAATCACTGCAGTAACGGCTTTTCGCAATATTCTGACATGTATGTATTTCTTCCGTTGCGACTTAACGTTTTATGACTGCAGGTCGTTAATATTCACAAAACCACGTAACAATCGGTTGACGTAATTGGCTGACGTTTAGTCTGAAATTCATTACCCCATTTTCAAAACGGCGATCGAAAACCAAAATCGAGGATTCCATGGAAACCACTTACCGAAGCCGTACTTGAATAATGGAAATCTTGTAACCTTATGGATATGACTGGCATATACCTTATCTGTCTCTTTCTGTGACAAAGCTAGTAGTTGTTTCGCCCGATGTATTTAAAGCACGCATATTTCCTAAGTATGTATATGATAAACGGCGATTATAGTTTCTGCTTTATATTTGTTTGACACGAACACATCCCGATAACAATTATCAGCTGTACCTACATTGACGTTATATCTGTCTACAGCTTCCCGATATACAGTCCAGCGGGGGCATGTTGTAGTTTGTTTGGGATTTGCTTAGGATTTGTGTGCCGCTTGTTGTTGGTTATTAGATGGTTGTTTGTGAATTGTTGTGTGTTTGTGTGAATATTGTTTGTTGTTTGTTTGAGATTTGCTTGGAGGCGTGTTTATAATGTGGAGAGGCTGTGCAGCTCGCGCGATTCACATTATGTGGTACAAAACAATCATTCCGTTATGCTCACAAGTGTTTGTTAGATGCCAATTTGGCATTGGTTTGACCGGATGTGACTCTATACAATCGTAAACATAGATTCTATATTTACCTTGAAATGCTGAAATGCAAAAGGCGGTTGTGAATGATATCGCACAAATATAGCACATTTTTATTAGAGACTACTATGAATTGTGGGGAGGGGGAAAATGGTAAAAATTGCGTTTTTTGACAAAGTTCCACGCTCCACAGTTAAAATATTTGTCCCCTAAAACAGTCTACTTACCATGTTCAGACGTCTAATGGTATGCGATAACAGCCTTTCTAGTAATTTAAATACATCCCTGTCATATAAATAGAATACTCTACAGCAGCTATTTGCATTTGAAGTTCAAAACAAAGCCATTGCGTTCTGGTTTATTCTGACAGAACTGGTCAAACAACTGCCCATATTTTATCTTATAGACACTTCTAGGCATAAAAAAACATGGCTGGGCGCTAATCATGTTACCCAAATTAGCTGTATATGTTTTTCTGAACATTGATTTGTCGTACAGTTTGCCCTAATTTGCAAATAGTTTAGAATATTAAATGCCATGGACAAGGTCTGTGATCACAAATGCTGCATACTATTCAGTTTTTTTCTATGCTTGAACAGTTTTTGACCATTCTTCTATTATTGACAGTGAACTGACCTGGATTGTCAAGTAGACATATCACACAGCGATGTTAATTAGTCATTGGCTTAAATATATAAATATAAACAATCCAAATATTACTAGACTACTGTTAAATAAAACATTTAACTTATACCTACTAGGGTATAGTAGCAGACAGACAACTGTCGGGTAAGAGCATATATGCGTAGATATACGGTACTAGACTTTAAAAATACAGAAGAATGTATGATATCAAAATCAAATAAATATTTTTAATACAACGAAAAACATTACAAAACAGCAAATGTATGAACTTGATTATGTTTTAATATAATGTTCTGTGAGAGAGTCATCTATCTACCTAACATGATAATATTACCACGCCATGGGCAACCCATGTGATTTAAAACCAAACCATTTATATAGTGAGCATCAGAGTTGCTTAGAAAATAGATACATCTGTCATAGGATACAGTCTGTTATGTCCGTTACTAGACACAAAAATTGGAACCCGCGGGATCTAGACACAATTTCCGGTCATAACATCAGTGGCACCAGCGATTTGTCTTTAGGCTGTAAACAATGTTACATTTTATTTGTTTTTATAATCCAAATTGCATGCATTCTTGGCATGACTTGCCTGTAGTTACATTAGACGTATTTGATGGGCAATATCGTACTACCTCATGGTGCTATAACATGGCCATGTCTTTTGCTGTAATATAGCTTTTGATTTTGTTTAAATCACAGAAACTTATCCATATGTCGTATAAAGTGTTCCACGAGGTATATCGCCAGTGCCAAGACTGATGAATTGCTCTGCATATTTGATCACATGGTTGTGTTGTTATTACTGTGGATGTCGTGTACAAATTCCTATTTCTACAAAACGCTCCAAGATTGTTTGGATAAAGCATCTTCCGTCATACAAAAGGGTTGTTATTATGAGGATTAGTTTCTAGGAAGACGGGCAAAGTAAGCTAAAGTCCTGAAAAAGTCGACAAGAGAAAGATGATAAACTTCCCAAATAGTGTATCGTGTTTGGAACAGTAGTAAAGGAGACCCCGCCTCGGGGATATTAAAAAGGGGATGATCTTGCAATAGATTTGTCTGATCATAGTATAACACTGAAAACTATGGGACATACTTTAGGTTTAGAATTCAGCTGGGGATTCCTTCAAACACCTAAGGTGCTTGTACTTATGGTATCAGATAACACGTTTCGATAGTGTCCCTATGTTGAATACATCACAATTCTGTAAAAAGGTCAAATATACATAAATTTTAGCAAGGTAACTTGCGACAACTCTTGCTTCGTGGTATATCCAATGTTCCCTAAATATAGACCATCGACAAAACCACCCTGAGTCTACAGTGAGCCTCAATTAGTTGCCGTAATACGAAATAGGTTCATGATTTCCGCGACACTTCGACGGTTGTGTCATTACATTGAGTTAGTTATAAATCAACTCGTAATAAAATCCGAACAGGAGCTGTTTTAAGGATGTGTCTGTTGTGTCTTAGTGCGTCTGTCCTGCTGACACTAAACACTAAATCGTATGCACAAATGTAATGGAAATGACTATTAAGATGCCAGTTTGAATAGTCTGGGAGTGATGTCATGCCAATGTGCCTGTGATATGGCTCTACAAAGCCGGTCTGGAGTTTGCTGGTCCCATTCAATATGGCACCAATCTTGAATGACCGTTGATAGCATGTAAACGCATGTAACCAATCGACCAAGTAACGTATTCAAATACCTTGAACAATAGTAAGACATTCATCAATAACACTGTAGTGATATATATCCTAGGTACGGTAGAACTTCAACATGTGTGTGTGTGGCGATAGACTGAAGGCCTTATTTGAACTGAGTTTATTAAAACTCATTTGTATCGTGTGTTTATGATATCGGTCGGACATGTAAACACTGACGGGCTTTAGTAAACACTTAGTAAACAAACCTGGAATGTTCGCATTCAATTGATATGGACCCATTCTAGTGAACCCAGTACGCAGTGTAGTGTGTATCGTATAAGGTAATGCGAATGGTATCAGTATAATGTGTAGGAACAAAATATTATTAACATTGTTCAATTCAATTATAAATTTTACAATTTTAACCTTGAAATGGGCATTCCTTCGTTGGAATAAAGTTTAGGTCGTCAAAATTAAACTTCCTGGAAAAGATGTATTTTTTCAAGTAGTGAAATTTATAATCTGTACATTAATACGGCAGTTTTACTCTCAAGATAAACAAAAGTTCTTCAAGTATTAATTCACGAACATTGTTAATACGCCCGAAGTATTACCGCAGAGACTCACGGTATTTGTATACGATACGTCTTTTTCTTGTATATTTCGGCGTTAGTTTCATTACCGTTAGGGACACACTCATATAATCATCGTTCGGGTATAGATTTAATCCATAGAAATTCTGCATATCTCTGATGTCCGAACGAATGAATGCCCCTTTAAAATGGATGGCGAAATTTGTTATTTATTTTTCTTGGCGTTTTTTATCCTGTGTTATTTAGTCATAAATGACCAAACTAAACAAATAACTCGAAGGTAAAAATATAAAGAAGTGTGCTTTAAATGCGATGTTGTAGTTTGTTTAATACATGTTTCCTTGTAGTTTATAGAAAAAATGATTTTAATTTGTATGGTATAATGTAGTTTATATGGTACATTGTTTGGTATCTTGTATTTTGTATGATACATTGTAATTTTTATTGTACATTGTAGTGTATTTACTACATTATAATTTGTATAACATATTTTACTTTGCATGATGAATTGTAGTTTGTATAGTACGTTTATGAAACATGGTAGTTTGTATTATACATTGTAGTTTGTATTATACATTGTAATTAGTATGGTAGTTTGTATGATACTTTGTAATTAGTATGGTGGTTTGTATTATACATTGTAGTTTGTATGATACTTTGTAATTAGTATGGTAGTTTGTTTTTTTGTACGTTACAGTGCAATTATACGTTGTAGTTTTATGGGACATTGCATTGTACATCGTAATTGTATGGTTCATGTTATTGTATGGTATGGTACATACTGGTACATCATATATTGCATTTCATGTTTTAATTTGTATGGCACATTGTTATTTGAATAGTAGTTTATATTGTATATTGTTTTGTACATTGTAGCTTGTAGAGACCAACCAACCAATTGTTTTCCCATAGACTTTAGTGTTAACGTTTTGGAGTATTTCATGAATTCAATATGACAATTATGGTTTATAACAAAAGTTAAGGGTCTGATATAACACCTAATCAAAAAAAAAAGTTGGGTCCTTCAGCTCAAATTTTCTCCAGGGTAGCCATTTTGAAAATGGGCGAATTTCGCAGTAAAAATTCTCAAAAATCTTAAATTTTTACCTGTTAATTGTTATTACGTGAACTTTTGGGAAAAAAATCAATCGGACTTACGAAATTAATGTCAACATTTCTTATTGATAGCTACCTATCAGGCTACATATCTATTTTCTCGCTTCATAACATACTGGCCAATCAGTGGCTGTCAGATATTTTATCCTTGGCTCAACGTTCTATACACAGGGGCTGTTTCAAAAATCTATTTTTTCAATTGGTTGGTTGTTCCCTGTACGGTATATCGTAATTTGGCATTGTAAATTGTAGCTTTTATGATTCATTGCTATTTACATGACACATTGTAGTTTGTATTGTACGTTGTAGTTTGTATTGTATATTGTAGTTTGTATTTTACATTGTAGTTTGTATGGTACATTGTAGTTTGTATGGTACATTGTAGTTTGTATTGTACATTGTAGTTTGTATTGTACATTGTAGTTTGTATGGTACATTGTAGTTTGTATGGTACATTGTAGTTTGTATGATACAAGTTTGTTCGTATGATACATTATACATGTAGTTTGTTTGATACATTGTGGTTTATATGGTATATTTTGTTTTGTATGGTAGTTTGTATTGTACAGTATACTTTGTCTGGCTATGTAATGGCCTGGCATTTGATTATATAACACAGACATCAGACTAATTTTAAGAGGCGACTAATGTGAGACATCTCTAGAGATTAGAGAGTTGTGTGGTCAATACATGGCGATATGAAAATGATCGTTTAACCTTTCTTGTGGTCTTCGATAGCAACAATTACGGAAGATTTGATGATAAAAGGTACATTACAATAACTTTAATCATTTAACAGTGAACGTACTCGATAATATCGCAAACGACAAACAATCCAATTGGTTGATCTATGGAAAAGTAGTCGAAACCCAACCGAGCTGTCTCCCTTCAATGTCTGATGGTAATACTAGGAGAAATAAGGATGACTGACAAACATCGGTTGCCATGACCTATCAAAGAGAGTCTGTGATACCGTGTATATACATCATGCGAACAGATGTACAAAGGTTTCGAAGGTTACATTTATTGTAAACCAAAACCGCTCAGTAATGTCCAGACTTCATCTTTCACTTTAGTACAGAGTGTGGATACCATTGTGATTTCTTATTCGTCTTATTCGCCGCGACCTGTATATCATAACGGAGCATGAAAAATACTGTGGAGGTTTCCGACCCAAACTCTCAAACCTAGATATATACAACCTGCATATCATAACGGAGCATGGAAAATACTGTGGAGGTTTCTGACCCAAACTCTCAAACCTAGATATATACAACCTGTATATCATAACGGAGCATGACAAATACTGTGGAGGTTTCCGACCCAAGCTCTCAAACCTAGATATATACAACCTGTATATCATAACGGAGCATGGAAAATACTGTGGAGGTTTCCGACCCAAACAATCAAACCTAGATATATACAACCTGTATATCATAACGGAGCATGGAAAATACTGTGGAGGTTTCCGACCCAAACTCTCAAACCTAGATATATACAACCTGTATATCATAACGGAGCATGGAAAATACTGTGGAGGTTTCCGACCCAAACAATCAAACCTAGATATATACAACCTGTATATCATAACGGAGCATGGAAAATACTGTGGAGGTTTCCGACCCAAACTCTCAAACCTAGATATATACAACCTGTATATCATAACGGAGCATGACAAATACTGTGGAGGTTTCCGACCCAAACTCTCAAACCTAGATATATACAACCTGTATATCATAACGGAGCATGGAAAATACTGTGGAGGTTTCCGACCCAAACAATCAAACCTAGATATATACAACCTGTATATCATAACGGAGCATGACAAATACTGTGGAGGTTTCCGACCCAAGCTCTCAAACCTAGATATATACAACCTGTATATCATAACGGAGCATGGAAAATACTGTGAATGTTTCGACCCAAACTCTCAAACCTAGATATATAAAATTACTTATACTGTCTACAGCACATTGGTGTATCCAGCTCAGTCTGACCCGGATGTAAAAGGTGGCGGTTGGGTCGAGAAATCATTTACTCGCTTCTACAATAGCCGTCAACAATCACGAGTGTAGCAGGTTTTAACCAATATCTATGTCCCGACAGCTTCGCTGGATTGTTGAGTTATGGAATGGTTGAGTTGTATTGTCCTATGTCCAGACAACTTCGGTTGAATGGTTGAGTTGTATTGTCCTATGTCCAGACAACTTCGGTTGAATGGTTGAGTTGTATTGTCCTATGTCCAGACGACTTCGGTTGAATGGTTGAGTTGTATTGGACTATGTCCAGTCAACTTCGGTTGAATGGTTGAGTTCTATTGGTATATGTCCCGGCCACTTCGTTGAAATGGTTGAGTTGTATTGTCCTATGTCCAGACGACTTCGGTTGAATGGTTGAGTTGTATTGTCCTATGTCCCGACCACTTCGTTGAAATGGTTGAATTGTATTGTCCTATGTCCAGACGACTTTGGTTGAATGGTTGAGTTGTATTGCCCTATGTCCAGACGACTTTGGTTGAATGGTTGAGTTGTATTACCCTATGTCCAGACGACTTTGGTTGAATGGTTGAGTTGTATTGGACTATGTCCCGACCACTTCGTTGGAATGGTTGAGTTGATTTATTATCACTGTTTTCGTTTTCTATTTCATTTTTTTTTTACGATGCCCTTTAATCACTTAAATCGTTAGCTACTTGGCTCTTCTGACACGTATGGACTGTTTACAGGCTATGTTGTGATTGTTACGACACGTTTTTTGGTTTGGTTTGGCTTATTTTATTTAACGTCCTATTAACAGCTAAGGTCATTTAAGGACGGCCTCCGTGCGTGCGATATGCATGCGTGTGGTGAGTGGATATGTGTGTTTTGGGAGACTGTGGTATGTTCGTGTTAAGTCTCCCTGTGATAGGCCGGAACTTTTGCCGATTTATAGTGCTACCTCACTGAAGCATACTACCGAAGACACCCAGCAGGACACCCCACCCGGTCACATTATACTAACAGCGGGCCAACCAGTCGTCCAACTCCTTGTATGCTGAGCGCTAAGCAGGAGCAGTAACTACCATTTTTAAAGACTCTGGTATGTCTCGGCCAGGGGACAGAACCCAAAGCCTTCCTCACGGGGGCGAACGCTCAATTATAGGCCAAAAGTGAGGCAGTGTCAAGGGAGACGTAAGGAAGAAGAAAGTTGTTAAGAAAGAAGAGAAAAGATAAGATCCCAAATTTAGTCGCCTCTTACGATCATGCAATGGGGGCAGCAGGTACGATTCTTACGCCCTACCTGCAAGGACGACGACACGTTTCACATTTCCTTAAAAGAAATATCTGTACAGTGATATCCTTAATATATGGAAAGTATAGCTACCGTAACAAAGCGACTTATGTCTCATAATAAATATTTAGGGTTTCCTGCAGTGCAGCTCTACTTTATGATTGGGTTAATGGCCAGCTGAGCTACATTACCAACATTCTGAAAACACCTGTTTAACCCGAGCCTTTATATAAGCCCCTGTCTACTCTGCTTCTGACCCAATATCATATCTAGCCATGTAGGTAACACCATCACCAACAACCTCATCAGGTATGATATCCTTAGGTAACATGCGTTTCCTTTCCAGCAATATATATGCATCCGCTTTGATCTTGGAAGAACGGTTAACAAAATTATACTTTGCAATGCATTACTTTTGTATAGTATTTTATCTAGTGTTTTCTCAATACAATTTGTTTACCGGAAGTGGCCTTAAGTCACCAGGTCACGGCATGCCTGTATCCTGAAAACGACCCTGGAAATGACAATTCTTCATGCACATATTTAGGGACACCTTTCGGGATGATGTATTGCGTTCCCCAAACAAATGTGATTACTCCGTTTGTTCTTCAGCCGTAATAGTTTCGTGAAAACTATTGTACGGAACTTCAGGAAACTTGACTCAAAGGTTCACCATGGTCAGGGGTTCGCAACTGACTCTTTTTTTCCCGATCGTTCAACCAAGATGGCCGCCATTTCCTGCCATCTTATTTGTCCAAATTTAGATATTGTCTGATTTTTATGAAACGTAGGTCGATCACTGTACGTTCTTTCATACAACCTTGGCTGGGTATTATATGATGCATTGTGTATGTCTTCAAAAACTTGGCTGGGTAGTATGTAACATGTCTTACAAACTTGGCTTCAGACAGGAAAGTGTCCATTTTATGCGGTATCAGATCTGTCTTACCTCATCGCCATCAGTGGCCGAGATGATATTTTCTATTTCGGGATTTGGGTATATCATTAATGTTTCACCGTGTATTGCTTTCCCTGGCATTTACAAGAATTCCGGTTAGTCATTAAGGCCACCGGATGCAGAAAACAACTACTGTTGGCACATTGTTATACAGGACAATGGTCGGCTTAGCCATGCCCAAAGGAACTGATTGGACGTCTAATCGGAGCCAATATTGATCCTCATCAAATTCGATTGATAGAGTGACATTGTGTGACAAAGAAGAAATGGAAGTCTTGGAATAGTATCATGAAATGACACGTTTTTGTTTTTGTTTTGTTTTTGTTTTTGTTTTTTGTTTGTTTTTGTTTTGTTTGTTTTTTTGTTTTTGTTTGTTTTTTTTTGTTTTGTTTTTTTGTTTTTAATAAACGTTATGCATGATGGTTTTTGTGTCAGGTGATCGAAACCATACCCTATCCCGACCTCACGTAACCCAAACTATGCGAAAACGTGACCAAAACTATCGGTTCATATACTTTTGAATGGTCACAGAATTGATTACTAAGCCTGCAGGCCTGTTGCCATGTATTTGAGAAGCAATATGAAAAAAAAGAAAGTTTAATGACAATTACTTTAACTGAATCTACTGGCAGTTAACTTGGGTCTTTATCCTAGATTCTCGGTAACCATGCATAACTTGTCTAGAATATTTTCTTTTGTCATGAAAAGGGCAAAATTAGCTCGACTTTTATCAAATAACTCCTCGATCGGAATAAACAAATGATATCTACTATAGTCGCGTTATTGCTGAACTTACAGGACTTGGAGTCCTAAACAAGGAGCTTGATAGTGAATTACCCCGGTGTTACTGGTGATTTACCCGGTGTTACTGGTGATTTATCCCGGTGTTACTGGTGATTTACCCCGGTGTTATTGGTGATTTATCCCGATGTTACTGGTGATTTATCCCGGTGTTACTGGTGATTTACCCGGTGTTACTGGTGATTTATCCCGGTGTTACTGGTGATTTATCCCGGTGTTACTGGTGATTTATCCCGGTGTTACTGGTGATTTATCCCGGTGTTACTGGTGATTTATCCCGGTGTTACTGGTGATTTATCCCGGTGTTACTGGTGATTTATCACGGTGTTACTGGTGACTTATCCCGGTGTTACTGGTGACTTATCCCGGTGTTACTGGTGATTTATCCCGGTGTTACTGGTGATTTATCCCGGTGTTACTGGTGATTTATCCCGGTGTTACTGGTGATTTATCCCGGTGTTACTGGTGATTTATCCCGGTGTTACTGGTGATTTATCCCGGTGTTACTGGTGATTTATCCCGGTGTTACTGGTGGTTATCCCGGTGTTACTGTGATTATCCCGGTTACTGGTGATTTATCCCGGTGTTACTGGTGATTATCCCGGTGTTACTGGTGATTTATCCCGGTGTTACTGGTGATTTATCCCGGTGTTACTGGTGATTTATCCCGGTGTTACTGGTGATTTATCCCGGTGTTACTGGTGATTTATCCCGGTGTTACTGGTGATTTATCCCGGTGTTACTGGTGATTTATCCCGGTGTTACTGGTGATTTATCCTGGTGTTACTGGTGATTTATCCCGGTGTTACTGGTGATTTATCCCGGAGTTACTGGTGATTTATCCCGGTGTTACTGGTGATTTATCCCGGTGTTACTGGTGATTTATCCCGGTGTTACTGGTGATTTATCCCGGTGTTACTGATGATTTATCCCGGTGTTACTGGTGATTTATCCCGGTGTTACTGATGATTTATCCCGGTGTTACTGGTGATTTATCCCGGTGTTACTGATGATTTATCCCGGTGTTACTGGTGATTTATCCCGGTGTTACTGGTGATTTATCTCGGTGTTACTGGTGATCTATCCCGGTGTTACTGGTGATTTATCCCGATGTTACTGGTGATTTATCCCGGTGTTACTGGTGATTTATCCTGGTGTTACTGGTGATTTATCCCGGTGTTACTGGTGATTTATCACGGTGTTACTGGTGATTTATCACGGTGTTACTGGTGATTTATCCCGGTGTTACCGGTGATTTATCTCGCTGTTACTGGTGATTTATCCTGGTGTTACTGGTGATTTATCCCGTTGTTACTGGTGATTTATCCCGGTGTTATTGGTGATTTATCACGGTGTTATTGGTGATTTATCCCGGTGTTACTGATGTTTTATCTCGGTGTTACCGGTGATTTATCCCGGTGTTATTGGTGATTTATCACGGTGTTATTGGTGATTTATCCCGGTGTTACTGGTGATTTATCTCGGTGTTACTGGTGATTTATCCCGGTGTTATTGGTGATTTATCCCGTTGTTACTGGTGATTTATCCCGGTGTTATTGGTGATTTATCACGGTGTTATTGGTGATTTATCTCGGTGTTACCGGTGATTTATCCCGGTGTTATTGGTGATTTATCCCGGTGTTACCGGTGATTTATCCCGGTGTTATTGGTGATTTATCACGGTGTTACTGGTGATTTATCCCGGTGTTACTGGTGATTTATCCCGGTGTTACTGGTGATTTATCCCGGTGTTACTGGTGATTTATCCCGGTGTTACCGGTGATTTATCCCGGTGTTACTGGTGATTTATCCCGGTGTTACTGGTGATTTATCTCGGTGTTACTGGTGATTTATCCCGGTGTTACTGGTGATTTATCCGGTGTTACCGGTGATTTATCCCGGTGTTACCGGTGATTTATCCCGGTGTTACTGGTGATTTATCCCGGTGTTACTGGTGATTTATCCCGATGTTACTGGTGATTTATCCCGGTGTTACTGGTGATTTATCCCGGTGTTACTGGTGATTTATCCCGGTGTTACTGGTGATTTATCCCGGTGTTACTGATGATTTATCCCGGTGTTACTGGTGGTTAAGTTTTCCGATTTATTATTCAGCGTTACAGTAATATATGATCAGTTTACTTTTATAACTGAAACATTCAGTGTGCTATTTGACATGTACTCGGGCAGTCTGAAACATTCAGTGTGCTATTTGACATGTACTAGGGCCGTTTGGATACACCGTCTAACCTAGTCATCTCAAACTCTGATAAGAATCTTCTTACTCGAAAAAAAAACAGTTTAGAAAGTTATTATTGTATACAGAATATATTCTGTTATCTCGAATATTCTGAACGTTTTTAGTAACCCCTCTGACTTTGAGGTAACGAGGGTTGCCTGTATTACCCAGATTCCATGGGACGCTGCACAACAATACAACATATTCAGTAAGGATTACACAAAAGACACACTGGATAGAAGCACCAAAACAAACTGAGATAGATACAGTAGAGCCAAATTGAATTAAAATGCACCACTGTCATTCTTTTAGGACACGTCAGTGATGCTTAGGGCGTAAAGTTATTATAGGAGGCGATCAAATAACTCGAGATGCAACAGGCATATAACTAAAGGAATTTCATAATTTTCAAGATTGAATTTCATTCTTAACCGTTAATTAAAGTTTGACAAGTATTAGTTTGAATAAGTTGTAGTAATTCAGACTAATGACAGAATGACCAAAATATTGTTCTTAATTATAAATGATATTTAGTATAAATGGTTATCATATAAACACGTGCCGGTCTCTGTATTACAGAACAGATTTAATTGTAGAATATCTTTGCCAAAAACAATGTATAAAAATTAATATTTTTTCCTTTATGTTTATTTGTTTGATAAAGTCCCATGCGCCATTACAAAAGGTAAAATCATGTGTACAGTTAATCGACGGTTGTTCGGGCTTGTTTGCACAATTGCTCACTCATCGGTACTTACCGTTAAATGTAAAGCCGAATGCCAACTGCATAGAGAGCATATGTCATTAGGGGACTGAGCCTATGAGCGGTCGCCCTGGAAACTAGCATTAGTACAAATCCTGGAAAACAAGCGCCGTTAAGAGGAAATCAAAACAGCCGTGTTTTAATGGTGCGCCAGGTATAGAAATAGACACAGCGGGTATATTCTTTGACCAGCAGACACGAACATTGAAAATGTGTTTGGCTATAAATGGTAGTTTATTATGGTCAATACAGACTTGTCTTCCTAAATTGATACGTGTCAGTACAGACCCCCATTGATACAACCTAATTTCAGTCTTTTTTCTTGAACGCAATGCAATAATATATCGATGTAGCTTTTCACCTGTACAATTCCGCCCTAAATGGATAAATTTTGTCGCGTTTGTCCTTAATTCATTCAAAATAAATATGTTGGTTACCAGTAAGGATTACTTTGATAGCTATATACCTGATCACCCTCTGTCGGAATGAATGCTCGATCACGCACTCTGAAAATCTTTCTTCAGCGAAATCCCTGTTTCTTAACATACCACTAATGAATGCTATTATGTCAATGTTCTTGGCTCCTTTCAACCGACCATATTAGTGACGTCAGCAAATCAAGTGCACTGCCCGATGTGTACTTCCGGTCAATTCAAATACGGAATAAACACAGCTGTAAACGATTGTATCCTTCAGGATTTCGATTCCACGAACACATAAAGATTTATAACGGCTCTCGATTACGTTAATTACAACTTGCCGATAAGTGTATTACAGACGCCTTTACTGGCCTCTTACACATATAGCCATATACTAATAAATGTCTGCGCTCAAGTCTGTGTTTGAAGTTTATGGCTCACAATTCAAAAGAGTAAATGTTTAGCTTGAAATATCTTTATGGTTCAATACATGTGTGGCGTCAATTAAACATGGTTTCGAGAGATGCAGGTTGATGGAGACCATATGATGAAAATACTAAACAACATTTAAACTTCCGATTTATCCACTGCACTGGTTCAAGATATAAACTAATTACAATATTGTATTTTGTTAACCGTCGCTGCTAAGGAATTTCAAGGCTTCAATAGAAGGCGAACTCGTTTTAGGTCATCTTGATTTATCACCGACATGAAGGCTGAAAAATGACAAAGTACAGAATGTCGAGTATTTTCCCACCTCAGACAGCCTGTTCTACCGTCAGTTGGCCGAGGGGTGAGTGGTCACTCCGACCTCGTTGTCTGAACAGATCGTCAGGTTACTGACTACCCACACTTGACTGTTTTCCTGTCTCGTCCTGCCTGTTCTACGGCTTGGCTAGACCAATTATGATACTCAGATATGTAATTTTATCACGGTTCTAGTATGATAATGGTTTTTCTATGATTTATTGCGATACATACCGGTGTATAGGGGTTAAGATAAACACTTCAGGTCTTGTATCGTATCTCCCTTTCTTTCTGTGTTCTGTTGCCTTTTGTCACCAGAGGTCTTGTATCGTATCTCCCTTTCTTTCTGTGTTCTGTTGCCTTTTGTCACCAGTTTTTCGACGAGACTTTTTACTTTGAGGTTGCCGACACTAAAACAATTAATATAATTTCACATTGTCTCGCCCAACACTTTACAAGTGATTTAAACATGTCTCACCCAACACTTTACAAGTGGTTTAAAACATACTCTATACCCGTTATATTTTGGTAACTACGCTCTGTAACTTCCATCAGACAAATGACAAGTGAAAGGTGAGATGGGAATAACACGAGATCGCAATTAAACAGGTAACGCTGACATTGTTGTAAAGTCACTTTTATATAATTAGGAGGATGAATAGAAAAACAAATCATTGGGGCGAGAAAAGGTTTTATCTTACCCAGGAGACAAGGATATCCAACATTTCACCAGTGTGATATTGTTCTTATCTCACCTTGGTAAAACTGCGGATATCCCTGTCCAGGGTAAGACAATTTCTTATCTCACCCTAGGTTTGAGACAAGCTACACGTCTCTTTTCGTGTTCCCGAAATCACGGTAACAAACAATACAATGAAGTCACTCCGAGAATTCCATCATGTATCGTTATCATAATCTGATATTGTTGTAACGTTAATATTAGATACATTGGAAATAAACAGTGCAAGAGCTATATAGATATTCATTCTTGTTGGAGAGAGTGGGATTTAAGCCCTTGAGAAATGATTCATAATCTTTCATCCAAATAGTGAAAACAAAAAAAAATATTCAGATTCTAAAATTTAAAAACACGAGCCTTAAGGATGTGTGCTTTCTTGCCGAAGGAGAAATTTCGATATAAATCAATTTCTAGATAGTAAGATATTCCTATCTACATTATGGGCCGCTAGTTCGTGCTAACTATTAAGATACATAAGCTATACGTCATCAACATCGTTTTTTCCACGGCTTCTGTGTGTTGGCATTCCGCCGTCTTCACTTTGTCATTCCGTACCAGAGGACATTATTCTGAGTGGACCACCATATCGCCTTGTATGGATTCCATATCTTGTATACAGTAACACAATTTGGCGTATTGCTATGGGTGTACACATATGACCGTTGTTAGGTCAATCACCATGGAATCGTCTCGTCTTACTAGATGTAACACGGAACTGTACTCAAAGTTATGTCTACTGATAATTTATTATCAAAAAATCAATTGTTGACATATTCACGCTATCTGAAGGGGCCTGACATTCCTTTTTCGTTAAGGCAAAAACATTGTTACTTTAACTGAATGTAACACACGTCAAACAGACTGGATTTCTACATCCATTTCCTACGTGTGCATCCTTACCATAGCAGTGTTGAGAATCAAACTTTAGATGGTACTGAAATGTCACACCATAACTAGACACGATACAAGCAAAAGCAACTCTTAGATTCTATATGATACATCGGTCCTAAACCATCCCTCGTTTGAATGACGTATTGCACGTGTTGTCCTTGTTAGTCGGCCACATCTTTTGTGAAGGTTTGGGTTAATGTTGTGTCAAAGAAACAAATAAAATATATTGATTTATTTAAATTTCCTCAAAACTTTATAACGACAACATGTTATCGATTTTCTATCACGAAATTGAAATTTCAGAAAGCAAAATTGGATTGATGTTTTATTGTAAATAGATTATAATAACAAATTTAAATCATGATCCAATCCAATGCCATGCCTAGATAGTGATAGTCAAATTATGTGCAAGGCGGTCTACAAAGTGGTTGGATGTGTTTTTGGAAGATATATTCCCGTATGTGATGTGGCGTATTAACGGTAAAACATGCTTTCTAATTAATGTCAACAATGAATCACTTATATTGACTTTCAATCAGCTTACCAAGGACGCCATAATTATCCCAAACCTGACAATATAACGACCTTGGTCTTTTTTAGCTATGGTTTTGACATAATTGTCCGATAATCTATAATTACAGCACCATAGATAAACCAAGAAATTGATGTTCAGTATCTGCAACTCTTTTTTTCTCATCTGACGACATCAACGAAATGACTATCCAAATCAGCATTCGTCTACTACCCGTTTCATGTGGTAACATATCAAATCCTGAGTGAGAACACACCATTTCCCATACGCCTGTATCGTTCAAAGACTCGTCAGTGATAACGTATTCCAAAATAAGGAAACCCAGAAGAGACAACAGTCCCCATTGATATTACATACAGAGGAGGGGGTTAATCAGCCTAAAGTATTTTTTTATTTTTTGTTAAATTCACACATTAATTTTTCTCCAAATTCGAGATTGATTCATAACTGTATAACTCTTAAATGAACAAAAGGTTGACGCCAGTCTCTATAGATAAGTTGTATTTATACACTCCTGGGAGTTTTATTATCACTTGGGTTAAGCGTGGAGACTTTTACGCACTTTGCGTCATATGTTTGATTATTTAGGATGAAGTCAATCGTTACCAGCATATTAAAACAGACTTTTAAAAAATCTCATAATTTTAGAATATGAAAGAAAATACAAATTAAAAAAAAATATTGAAAAATAAAACAATTGAAAACAAATTTGTTTTTTTTAGAAACTGAGCTATTATCGAATTCTGTGTTGTCATTTCACTGACCATGTAATTCAACTAAATCTGAAACTTTCTATCATTTTTTTCTATCATTTATTATACTTTTTTTCCTAGTTTTTTATAATATACATTTTTTATTTATCTATATAAAGTCCTGGAGCTCCTGAACTTTGCTTTGATAATTGCAGATGTCTTCTGCTCCGTGATGTGTCGCTTTTCAAATTTTAAACACTATCTCCAGACGATTATGTTTTTATGTGTGTCTGTAACAGTTACTTTCGAACTCTAACCGTCTACTTTTGTGATATATTACAAACCCATTATTGGCGTAGAAGACATACAGCTGCCTTGGGTGTCATAGCCATAGCTGACATCCCAGATTACTTCCCACACAAAATGAACCGACATACACGTACGGTTTGTCATATTTTATCTCATATTTGGGCTTAAGCTGATAATCACTTTTAACATCTGAAATGTGTTTTATAATTGATAGGGTGTAAGATATCTAGCGAAAATTAAAGCCTCCCATCATAGCTTACGTCAATCGGAGCCAACTATAGTTTCATGCCTAATATAGCATGCGTAGATTCGATTTCTAAACGGAAACGATAGAAGGAAGGTGAAAAAAACACACACATAATTTTCGATACTATTGAGAGTTTAAAATTTACAGTCCAAAATAAATTATTTTCAGTCAGATAGTCGTGATGTCCTTCTACGACTCGTCATCACATTCTTGAACATAAGAAGTTTTTGTTTAGTTAACTTGTACGTAAAGGTCTTCATTCCACTATACTGTGTGTTTCTAACCCTCCAATAGAAGTTGGGCTTGTCATGATGAAGTTGTCTAGAAAGTCAAGTCAACACAATTACACTTCTTGGATATGTTAAACTAAAGTACGTAATGAAAATTCCTTTTATTACATTTTTACCGGTGAAATATCCAAATTTTGTCATTCTATAAAAAATACATTTTTCACTAGTGAAAAGTATCACTTTCTCTGATTTGACCAATCCGAACACAAACTTAAGATTTGCATATAGCTCTCCTGTATGTTATATGACGTCATAAAGCAAGCTAGAACATTTGTGTGCCGTTGACAGGGGACCGCAATGATTTCTTGGAGAGACTGAGCTGCCTCGGTTTATTTTAAACTAAATATCTAACATTATCTTCAGTGATACCAAATATACTTTTTGGTACTAGTGAAGATACGATTAGATATCTTCTATTTATTTAAAAGTATGGCTTTGAACTTGCATCATATATTCGTATTATAAATCAAATACATCAGGTGACCAAAATCACTCGAGCTAGTCTGACCTCCTGATCGGAAATCCCTACCGTGTTGACCTCACTTTACATAACTTGTTACCGGCTTACTCCGGAGGAGACAACATAGGGGATAACAAGAACTTGATACTGTCTCACATATGACAGTTTCAATCGAACTGATCTAAAATGATGGGTCAGTTTGATTTTATCCGTAGCCGAGCGAACATTTACAATTGCCATTTTCGCTCTGGGATAAATTTGATTATAGTATGTATTAGGGAATGGCACGCGATATATCGGCGAGGCTCTCTCAAGCTACATCATTGACAATCATAGGGAGAGTCAGGTCCTTCTGGTCGAACTTAAATCTGCTGTATTTATGTCAATTTACGTCAAATCCATTCGACGTACATTGACTGCTGGTTTTTAACCTTGCCTTGTATGAAACAAGGACATATTATACTCATATCTAATCCTCAATCAAGCATTCTTCGTCTGTATC
Source organism: Pecten maximus (assembly GCF_902652985.1). NCBI lineage: Eukaryota > Metazoa > Mollusca > Bivalvia > Pectinida > Pectinidae > Pecten > Pecten maximus. The sequence goes on along the minus strand of NC_047029.1, from coordinate 38,069,354 downwards.
GTATATATAGGAGGTGGATTCGTGCGCTCTCTTCTTTGCAAGAGAATGTAATTTTCACCTTTTTACAAATTGCATTTGCGAAGAAGTTGTACAGGAAACTAGTTGTTTCCGCAATAGGGAATCGATGTCCACATCCTCAACCCTATACTAATTCTAATTTCGAAGATCGTCAGGTCTGACTATATATTCGAGTCTCTCCAAACAATTCCTGCCATCACTATTATATATACAGCTGACCAAACAATCCATAATATCACTATGTACTTCAGAGCAATTTTGTAAACTTATTCAAATGATTCTGATTGACCACATACACACTGTGTTTATCGGGTTGCGCCTTTAGTTAATGACCCACTGCACGGACAGATACGTCGGTTTGATAAGAGCATGGAGTCCATTAATGAGACAAGGTCAGATTCTATGGTCATCCTGAAGGCGAGTCTGATCAATATATCACATCTGTCACATGTCATACCGTGTCTCACTAAACTATCCAGAAGAATTCAGTTGCCGATGACGTTATTTCCCCCGTAAACGAACAACAACAAAATTCAATAATACGACTCCCATCTACTTGAACGGCTAATATTTACGTTACGATTGTTTTACTCGTTCAACATAACTACACGAACTATGACAACGATGTTACCTCCGAAATTGTGTTGTTGTCAGGATTTACACTGCATTTTATTTAATATTTAGCAGCGTCATAGTTAATACTTAAAAAAGAGGATTCGTAAACAAGTACTCGGTTGTTGTATCGATTCGTCTCCTTGGAAAAGTTGTGGTATTGTACCTATGTTCTACGAGACATAACGTATTAATAGTGAGCTAGACCAGGGGATTTGTTATTTGAGGTTGTATAATTTTTTTTAAACTGTAAACGATGAATTATTATAATTCCTATGATAAATAATCTATAACCCATCAGTCATGTATACGGTATACGTATGAATGACCATTTATTAATTCCACATAGGTTTACACCAATTACTCTAGGTAGAATATAAAGGTAAAGCGACATGTACAGCAAATGTAGGTGCCTTCCAAGAATCAATTGTTTTGAATAAGAATGTTGGTGTCCTCTGTTTATAAACCGTTTTGAAAAAGGAAAGATGTTGTCCTTTAAGAATCTTCCGTTTTAGAATAAGAATGTTGGTGTCCTCTGTTTATAAACCGTTTTGAAAAAGGAAAGATGTTGTCCTTTAAGAATCTTCCGTTTTAGAATAAGAATGTTGGTGTCCTCTGTTTATAAACCGTTTTGAAAAAGGAAAGATGTTGTCCTTTAAGAATCTTCCGTTTTAGAATAAGAATGTTGGTGTCCTCTGTTTATAAACCGTTTTGAAAAAGGAAAGATGTTGTCCTTTAAGAATCTTCCGTTTTAGAATAAGAATGTTGGTGTCCTCTGTTTATAAACCGTTTTGAAAAAGGAAAGATGTTGTCCTTTAAGAATCTTCCGTTTTAGAATAAGGATGTTGGTGTCCTCTGTTTATAAACCGTTTTGAAAAAGGAAAGATGTTGTCCTTTAAGAATCTTCCGTTTTAGAATAAGAATGTTGGTGTCCTCTGTTTATAAACCGTTTTGAAAAAGGAAAGATGTTGTCCTTTAAGAATCTTCCGTTTTAGAATAAGAATGTTGGTGTCCTCTGTTTATAAACCGTTTTGAAAAAGGAAAGATGTTGTCCTTTAAGAATCTTCCGTTTTAGAATAAGAATGCTGGTGTCCTCTGTTTATAAACTTTTTTGAAAAAGGAAAGATGTTGTCCTTTAAGAATCTTCCGTTTTAGAATAAGAATGTTGGTGTCCTCTGTTTATAAACCGTTTTGAAAAAGGAAAGATGTTGTCCTTTAAGAATCTTCCGTTTTAGAATAAGAATGTTGGTGTCCTCTGTTTATAAACCGTTTTGAAAAAGGAAAGATGTTGTCCTTTAAGAATCTTCCGTTTTAGAATAAGAATGCTGGTGTCCTCTGTTTATAAACTTTTTTGAAAAAGGAAAGATGTTGTCCTTTAAGAATCTTCCGTTTTAGAATAAGAATGTTGGTGTCCTCTGTTTATAAACCGTTTTGAAAAAGGAAAGATGTTGTCCTTTAAGAATCTTCCGTTTTAGAATAAGAATGTTGGTGTCCTCTGTTTATAAACCGTTTTGAAAAAGGAAAGATGTTGTCCTTTAAGAATCTTCCGTTTTAGAATAAGAATGTTGGTGTCCTCTGTTTATAAACCGTTTTGAAAAAGGAAAGATGTTGTCCTTTAAGAATCTTCCGTTTTAGAATAAGAATGTTGGTGTCCTCTGTTTATAAACCGTTTTGAAAAAGGAAAGATGTTGTCCTTTAAGAATCTTCCGTTTTAGAATAAGAATGTTGGTGTCCTCTGTTTATAAACCGTTTTGAAAAAGGAAAGATGTTGTCCTTTAAGAATCTTCCGTTTTAGAATAAGAATGTTGGTGTCCTCTGTTTATAAACCGTTTTGAAAAAGGAAAGATGTTGTCCTTTAAGAATCTTCCGTTTTAGAATAAGAATGTTGGTGTCCTCTGTTTATAAACCGTTTTGAAAAAGGAAAGATGTTGTCCTTTAAGAATCTTCCGTTTTAGAATAAGAATGCTGGTGTCCTCTGTTTATAAACTTTTTTGAAAAAGGAAAGATGTTGTCCTTTAAGAATCTTCCGTTTTAGAATAAGAATGTTGGTGTCCTCTGTTTATAAACCGTTTTGAAAAAGGAAAGATGTTGTCCTTTAAGAATCTTCCGTTTTAGAATAAGAATGTTGGTGTCCTCTGTTTATAAACCGTTTTGAAAAAGGAAAGATGTTGTCCTTTAAGAATCTTCCGTTTTAGAATAAGAATGCTGGTGTCCTCTGTTTATAAACCGTTTTGAAAAAGGAAAGATGTTGTCCTTTAAGAATCTTCCGTTTTAGAATAAGAATGTTGGTGTCCTCTGTTTATAAACCGTTTTGAAAAAGGAAAGATGTTGTCCTTTAAGAATCTTCCGTTTTAGAATAAGAATGTTGGTGTCCTCTGTTTATAAACCGTTTTGAAAAAGGAAAGATGTTGTCCTTTAAGAATCTTCCGTTTTAGAATAAGAATGTTGGTGTCCTCTGTTTATAAACCGTTTTGAAAAAGGAAAGATGTTGTCCTTTAAGAATCTTCCGTTTTAGAATAAGAATGTTGGTGTCCTCTGTTTATAAACCGTTTTGAAAAAGGAAAGATGTTGTCCTTTAAGAATCTTCCGTTTTAGAATAAGAATGTTGGTGTCCTCTGTTTATAAACCGTTTTGAAAAAGGAAAGACGTTGTCCTTTAAGAATCTTCCGTTTTAGAATAAGGATGTTGGTGTCCTCTGTTTATAACCCGTTTTGAAAAAGGAAAGATGTTGTCCTTTAAGAATCTTCCGTTTTAGAATAAGAATGTTGGTGTCCTCTGTTTATAAACCTTTTGAAAAAGGAAAGATGTTGTCCTTTAAGAATCTTCCGTTTTAGAATAAGGATGTTGGTGTCCTCTGTTTATAACCCGTTTTGAAAAAGGAAAGATGTTGTCCTTTAAGAATCTTCCGTTTTAGAATAAGAATGTTGGTGTCCTCTGTTTATAAACCGTTTTGAAAAAGGAAAGATGTTGTCCTTTAAGAATCTTCCGTTTTAGAATAAGAATGTTGGTGTCCTCTGTTTATAAACCTTTTGAAAAAGGAAAGATGTTGTCCTTTAAGAATCTTCCGTTTTAGAATAACGATATTGGCGTCCTCTGATGATCAACCGTTTTGAAAATGGGAGATGGTGTCCTCCAGGAATCATTTGTTGGTTTATTATATTGCATTATACAATGAGTTTGATAATTTTTAAATCGTAAACTTGATTTTTAATGTTTTGATAACGGTTTGAAGTACTTCAAATACAGCAATATAACACAATCTCAGATTCAATTAATGTGATATCTAATTTCAATTTGTACACATTTAATAATTGATTACTCGAAGTTGAAGTTAATGGTACAATTACTACAGGAATAGAAAAGATATTGAGGTGTTATTTATTTGTGAAATCCAATAGATAAACGAGGCTGATTTGGGACATACATGAACGTTATCAAAGATGATGTTATATACAATGTATATATTTATATATTTCTCATTGCAATCAAGATTTCTAATTCCATCATCAAAACAGTCAAAGTCGCTCATTTACGGTATTGATATGTAGAAAATAAGCCAAAACTAGTTAGCCTCAATGCGCTCAATATCTAGAATGCCAATGGTTCAAACTGAGTTGACGTGTCATGTTTGAGGCCACTCTAGGCGTATTGGGGTTATTTGGGCAAACACTGGTATCTTCTGACATCTTTCGTGTGCCAGTATAACCCGGTTGTATATTTCGAAGCTGGTCTCTGCTTTGTGTCAAGTAACTGACGCATTAAGCGTATTTAATCGTATCTGTCACAAACCTGCCGCAGCATTTAGTCAAGGTATCATACTGTCAGAGGTGCTGTAGCCTAATGGGGATGCGTCTTACTCGAATTTGATATGTGTCTGAATTAGGGACCTATGTTTTAGGAGTTTGAAAAAAATGTCACTGAGGGGTTCAGGTTATTCTTATGTAGAAAAAAAACATAACCGACTGTTTTGGTCGTCTGTAAAAGATATTAACATAATCTGAACAAACATTACGAAATAAAGCAAAGTAAAAATTATTCATATCATTTTATATTGTATTTCAAGGGTTTTTATAGTCCTACATTAACATTCAAATATATGAAAAATAAAGCAAATGAAAATTCGATAATTCATGTACACTAATATATGTCTGTGAATCGTTAGTCTGTCTGCAGGTTTTATTTCAATGTGTTGAGATAATCCGTAAATTGTATAATACATTATTGATAACATTCATTAATTAGCATGAAATGATTATTCTAAACAAATTAAGATTGTAAGAAAATTTCTAAGGACCATGTTGACAATCACCGGATTGATCAGCGCATTTCATCCAACCTTTAACGTCTTAAAGAAATCACAAACTCATTCATTAGCGTTTGTTTGCCTTGAGGCAGCGTACGTCGTCCGGCAACATTTCCTTTATATCGCTTCCTGCCCTGAACGACTGGATGGATTTTGATGAACTTTGATGTGGAGAATTATTTGACAAAAGTGTTTGAATGTATACACGGAAGATTGTTCCGGGTGATGTATCGGCCAAAGGAGACTTAATGTTGTATAAACAGATGTCTGGCTCCCTTTGAGCCGAAGAGGAAGGCTCAAAAAGGGAAATGAAGGTTAATAATTTGTTACTTGTTCTAAATAACTGAGTGGAAATGTGACACAATTCGGTCTGGAACATTGTTATGCGAAGGATATCTTCTTGTTAAAGAATGACAAGTAAGAAAATACTTACAATTTAACTTAAATGAAAGTATTTTGTAATGATTACTGAAATATCTCGGTGAGCGATGCAGGTGATATGGGCCTTTTTTTCTCGTTCACCAAATCTAACTGTTTGATCTTTCAAACAATAGAGCATAACGTGAGTTCTTGAAATCTTGAATCTTGAATTTCCTTAGATGCTAGATTCATGTTACAAGGTTGATATTCAACTTTTTTATCTGGTTCGATTTAAAAATATTTCCACGATGACGGGGTATGCCCTTATAATATCGAGCTCACAAACAACAATCATATTTTAAGTCAAACACTAGTTGATTGGCAAAGTTATGATAAGTATAACTATCTACCTGCTATCTATCAATCGGTATAACCGGTTAACCATTGACAATATGTACACTAGTTTCCTTAATTTATTTTTGTGTTTGTTGAGTCTTTGACAAAAAGTTTTCTGTCGATTTCTTCCTGGACGTCTTCCATATTGCTAAATTGTCACAAAACGTCACATGAGGCGTTTTGATTTGGTGTTAGTAAATGGTTGGGGAATTCATCCAGCCTATTCCTGATAGTGGGCTACTTCATTATTTTATTTATAGAACGAGGACTGTAACATATTTAAATTTCAGGACTAGAAATTAACGCCAGTCGTATAATAATATTGCATACGGTTTGATCATTCATCCTTATCCCTCGAACGTTTTCAAAAAGAGGCTGCAGCATCTCACAACAGCTGATGGTTTCTACGGTTTAATCGTATACAGTACTTATTGCTGAAGACACGTAAAGGCGTCATATCAAACAACAAACTGATCAAATGATTTCATAAACAATGTAAATATACACATCCATATAGGAATATACACATGCTACACAGGTAAAAAGCACCTTAAAATATCAATTATTTTATATTTTAAAACAAAATAATGAATTTAACTTCCTAATAGAGCTGTTTTTAATTTCAGAAAGGAAATAAAAAGAACCAAATTTTACGCTACAAAACAAATGTAACAAAGTGGCAGGTGCGTCAGCCTCATGATTCGATCAATTTCGTATTTCTGGATATTGAACAATTAAAAAAAAAATTCATGCGATACTGATCCCATAATGCATAAGAAGTTCGACTAGACATGATTACGACAAACTTCGGGGTAATAGAGTGCAACAACGAAACAACAATAAACAGTCTTGAAAAGCAGAGTTGAATAACATTTCTCCAATATGATATGATTGCAACAGTGCTTTGATGTGTGTCTGGCGGCGGCGGCCCCACAGTAATAGACTACTAATATGGAGTTGAATATATGAATATATTTAGTCATTAACGAGCAGCTGGGTGCGGGTGCGCCATATGTATTATCATATCTGCCTGGTGCACTATAATCACGGTTTTGAACCACGTCAACGTTTGTTGTTTCAACAGCAACCATCGAACTAATATAGGCACACAAACATGTTCACGTGAGTGCAAATCTGTGACAGTGTAATTTGTTTTATTCATGATCAGTACAGAAAAACCAAATCCTCATCTGACAACTTTAGTTTCTTATCTTATTTTATTTTCAATTATGCAAAGTAATTCCCTGATAGGTACCTACCAGTCGTCTAATATTTACATATATTGGTATACTGTTAGTATAAAATATAATATTTACAAATATTGGTATACTGTCAGTATAAACTCGAATATTCCTAGAAAGTGGTATACTGTTAGTATAAACTCTAACATTCCCAGAAAGTGGTATACTGTCAGTATAAACTCGAATATTCCCAGAAAGTGGTATACTGTCAGTATAAACTCGAATATTCCCAGAAAGTGGTATACTGTCAGTATAAACTCTAATATCTATAAATAGTGGTATACTGTCAGTATAAACTCTAATATCTACAAATAGTGGTATACTGTTAGTATAAACTCTAATATTACAGATATTGGTATACTGTACGTTTAAACTCGAATTTTACAGATAGTGGTATACTGACAGTATAAACTTAATTAAAATAAACAAAACGCAATTGAGCTCTATTTTTCGATAGCATCATTAGATCACGTGCAGTTAGGAGCCATATGCGCATGATCACACGACCCGAATTCCACAGCATTAATATACCACAGGGGAATGTAGATATTGTCGTTGAATTTCATATATTTCTTTGCAAAAATAAAGTAAATGAGCTCTTAGTTGATGAATGAGATTCACGTAGGAAGAGAATGAAGTTTACTGACACAAAATTGTAGTTACACAACTGACTAGCATGGTTTAAACTATCTGATGACTTTTAAAACCTCCTCGTTATGTTTGTGTGGTAAATGTTCCGGAGCATTATGATACAGATGCTAAGTATTAATTAAATTTAAGCCATTCATGTCACAAGATCGTCAACGAAAGAGATTATGTACGCCCCAGAGTAAAAGAATTCCAATCAAACCATTCTTTCATCTCATTTAAACAAAATACATACATGTATGTATACGTCTCGATGCATTATCTGTTTTATTAACAATATCACCTTTTTGACAAAAATGCAATATTATGATGCATTTGATTTGATAGAACAATAACTTACCTTATCTGGTTTATTACCCAAGTAAATATGCCTCAATGTAAGTTTCGATATAGCCATTTGTCTGATAAAACTGACGCATCCGTGTAATTAAGATAAATTTCTTATCTAAACGGTTCTATATCCTCGGTTTTCATGACAACGGGTCAAATAGCCAATCATAGTTGCTGTTGCAGATGCAAATATAGTTGTAATTCACAGACGTTTATGCACTAAGAAAAAGAGTTTTATATAAAAGAAACTGAAAACTATGCATTTGTTGAATACAGGCTATGTATAAAAAACACACTATCACACAATGCTAGATCATAATGTGGAATGGGAACCGGCTAAAGTTGTATGGTAATAAAGGAAACCATGCTTTTTCATAATATAAACCATGTTTTATCCCTTTCTCCTTAACTTGTACGTGATAAGACGGACTTTTTTAGGTCTCACACAACTAATTATTTCACTATATATTAATACCAATAACGCCACCCCCTCTATCGCTCATTTGAAATCAAAACGACCTTTAAATAATATCAAATTAAAATTTGAAGATTTCACTAACTGACAAATGGTTTGACTGGATAGGGAAATTAGCATCTAAGAGCAGTCCAGTGCTTGGAAATATTCACAGTGAACTGGGGAACCCCTATCTTGTGAATTTCTGCCTTTTTTTTAAACCTGGAATCCTACATCAATCTATTTCCAGTAGGAGTGTATTTTTTTTTTATTTTCGAACTCTCAAGACCCTAATCTTTATTTTCTCATATAGAATGTACCCAGGTCATGTGTCATTTACTCAGTAAAAACCTAAGAAACATATTTTATTCGGGGACTTGATTCTCGTGAAACAGGAGTTAATTTGGTGCGTTAGAGGCCTGATTAGTGAGCGATATTTGCCTATGATATACCGTAATAAATCGTATTTTATTTGATTCACTTACAGATGTTGACAGCGGCTGTGACAGGAGAGGAGCGCACGTGTCATTACAAGTTCGGGGCATATCATCCACAAATATATGACATGTTTACCTGCGCCTGGTGTTACACATTCTTATTTCCAAAACGAGGTTTAACAGCACATCCGGGACATCCGTTTCTTTTCTTGACGTCAGAGACGGGTAGAATACAGGCTCGGTTCAATCCAGACGCTAAGAATGAGACTGCTAGAGCTGATATATGTCGGACCTTGACTGACGAACAGTGTCAGAGGTGGCAGTCATGCTGTAACGCCGCGCATGAGTGTTGTGAGAAACAGCTCTCACTTCCGCCTCCGGATAATTCAACCTGCCAATCTACATGGGACGGATATGGTTGCTGGGATAAAAAAGCGCCCTCAACAGTCAACTATATAAACTGTCCCCTGTACATGTCCTATTCCATCCCAACGCGTGAGTCTTCGACACCGAGTATTTGTATTATATATCTAACACATTTATTACACCTTTAACCAAATTTTTATTAGTTACCAATATGTATTTTGTTCATTTAACACATTCTACATTACCGATTACAGCTGCATTTGGAAACGTTAAACAGTATACATGTATACAAAGCCATATTTCTGTTATTATCATTTTTTTATTTATTCATTTATATATTTATTTATTTATTTATTTATTCATTTATTTATTCATTTATTTATTTGTATATAATCTATTAATATTAACAACATACACAATCACGGATTGGAAGATGAAGAACTTTAACTTGTTGCACATGACTTAATGCGAGAGACTAATATAAAACAAGTATATTGCTTTAAAGAAGCCGTAGACGTATTTTACAGTACTTGTTACCATGAGAGAAAGCTAGCGAGGTGCATCAACAGAGACGAGTACTTCTGCAAACTTGATGTGTCAATGTTCTTTCGTTACAGGGCAAGCAGAGAAGGTATGTCTACCGAATACTACATGGCTGATGAAGAAAGGCATGTACTGGACGGATTATACTCAGTGTTCCAATTACAAAGTAAGTTCATACATCCAGCAAAATTACCAATCGGCTTCTCCGCAAAACGAATTTCATGAAAATACATGAGAACGCTCGTTTGGAAAGTATACAATTACAATAATATCATTCGATAAAGAAGAGGATGTTCGTTCATCCTGTGTGGTGGAGTAGAAAAAACGATCAAAATAAATTGATATTGATATTCCGCTGGAAACTGATCGTAAGATCAATTTCCTGTGATAACATGTGATAATACCAGGTTTAATGCGTCTAGCAGCAATGAACTTGTTCGCCAATACAATTTGTACTTATACTACTGATACATTCGTTTTTGTGACCGTCATTTTGAAGTGAGTGCAATAGAGCCGTACAAAACTACTTTGTAACCCCTCAGTCAAGATATTGGGTGTATTGAAAGCATTTCCCACTACAGTAACATTGCGTCCGGTTCATACCATAAGTTGGTAAAACTTTTGTTTCTTTAAAACTGAACTAGTATCATATTTCCAAAGAATATTTCTCACCAATCAAAGTATTCGCCAATGTGAATCTTCTTAAGTACCAAACACGTTGTCTGGTATAGTGAATACCAAAATATGACATACTGGGGGCGTCTTTTAAATTCGAGATATCTCGTAGTTTTTAGCTCACCTGGACCGAAGGTCCGGTGAGCTTATGCCATGGCGCAGCGTCCGTCGTCCGTCGTCCGTCGTCCGTCGTCCGTCGTCCGTCCCTCCGTCCGTCCGTCCGTCAACATTTGCTTCAAATCGCTACTAGTCATAAAGTTCTTATTGGATTTTGACCAAATTTGGCCAGAAACATCCTTGGCAGAATGGGAACAGATTTTGCATAAATGGTGGCTCTGACCCCCGAGGGGCCAAAGGGGCGGGGCCCAATAGGGGAAATAGAGGTAATTCCTTTAAATCGCTACTTGTCATAAAGTTATGAATGGATTTCAACCCAATTTGGTCAGAAACATCCTTGGGGGAAGGGGAAAAGATTTTGCATAAATGGTGATTCTGACCCCCGAGGGGCCAAAGGGGCGGGGCCCAATATGGGAAATAGAGGTAATTCCTCTAAATCTCTACTTGTCATAAAGTTATGAATGGATTTGAACTCAATTTGGTCAGAAACCTCCTTGGGGGAAGGGGAAAAGATTTTGCATAAATGGTGGCTCTGACCCCCGAGGGGCCAAAGGGGCGGGGCCCAATAGGGGAAATTAAGATAATTCCTTTAAATCGCTACTTGTCATAAAGTTATGAATGGATTTCAACCCAATTTGGTCAGAAACATCCTTGGGGGAAGGGGAAGAGATTTTGCATAAATGGTGGCTCTGACCCCCGAGGGGCCAAAGGGGCGGGGCCCAATAGGGGAAATAGAGGTAATTCCTTTAAATCGCTACTAGTCATAAAGTTATGAATGGATTTGAACCCAATTTGGTCAGAAACCTCCTTGGGGGAAGGGGAAAAGATTTTGCATAAATGGTGGCTCTGACTCCCGAGGGGCCAAAGGGGCGGGGCCCAATAGGGGAAATAGAGGTAATTCCTTTAAATCGCTACTTGTCATAAAGTTATGAATGGATTTCAACCCAATTTGGTCAGAAACATCCTTGGGGGAAGGGGAACAGATTTTGCATAAATGGTGATTCTGACCCCCGAGGGGCCAAAGGGGCGGGGCCAAATATGGGAAATAGAGGTAATTCCTCTAAATCTCTACTTGTCATAAAGTTATGAATGGATTTGAACCCAATTTGGTCAGAAACCTCCTTGGGGGAAGGGGAAAAGATTTTGCATAAATGGTGGCTCTGACCCCCGAGGGGCCAAAGGGGCGGGGCCCAATAGGGGAAATTAAGGTAATTCCTTTAAATCGCTACTTGTCATAAAGTTATGAATGGATTTCAACCCAATTTGGTCAGAAACATCCTTGGGGGAAGGGGAAGAGATTTTGCATAAATGGTGGCTCTGACCCCCGAGGGGCCAAAGGGGCGGGGCCCAATAGGGGTAAATAGAGGTAATTCCTTTAAATCGCTACTAGTCATAAAGTTATGAATGGATTTGAACCCAATTTGGTCAGAAACCTCCTTGGGGGAAGGGGAAAAGATTTTGCATAAATGGTGGCTCTGACTCCCGAGGGGCCAAAGGGGCGGGGCCCAATAGGGGAAATAGAGGTAATTCCTTTAAATCGCTACTTGTCATAAAGTTATGAATGGATTTCAACCCAATTTGGTCAGAAACATCCTTGGGGGAAGGGGAACAGATTTTGCATAAATGGTGATTCTGACCCCCGAGGGGCCAAAGGGGCGGGGCCAAATATGGGAAATAGAGGTAATTCCTCTAAATCTCTACTTGTCATAAAGTTATGAATGGATTTGAACCCAATTTGGTCAGAAACCTCCTTGGGGGAAGGGGAAAAGATTTTGCATAAATGGTGGCTCTGACCCCCGAGGGGCCAAAGGGGCGGGGCCCAATAGGGGAAATTAAGGTAATTCCTTTAAATCGCTACTTGTCATAAAGTTATGAATGGATTTCAACCCAATTTGGTCAGAAACATCCTTGGGGGAAGGGGAAGAGATTTTGCATAAATGGTGGCTCTGACCCCCGAGGGGCCAAAGGGGCGGGGCCCAATAGGGGTAATAGAGGTAATTCCTTTAAATCACTACTAGTCATAAAGTTATGAATGGATTTGAACCCAATTTGGTCAGAAACATCCTTGGGGGAAGGGGAAAAGATTTTGTATAAATGGTGGCTCTGACCCCCGAGGGGCCAAAGGGGCGGGGCCCAATAAGGGAAATTAAGGTAATTCCTTTAAATCGCTACTTGTCATAAAGTTATGAATGGATTTGAACCCAAGTTGGTCAGAGATATCTTATCAGACCTTAGAGAGTCTGGACTTCATTAATCTTTAAAGCAGTTGGGATTCCCACACTATAACCATATATAGCATTGTTAGAATTTTACAAATAAAACAACTTGAATATTTCAACATTTGGTCTAATCCAACCAGGTGAGCGATACAGGCCCCATGGGCCTCTTGTTTTTTATTTGAAAACTGTTTCATTAAAACAATGATTTGACAGGAATCGGACAACAGATTGCCTCTACTAGTCTCTCCCTTGGGATCGAGTCTAAACAATAATAATCATTAGCATAGTAGCGCTGGGTTAGACCTTGAAGAATACTTCATTTTTAGATAAACGAATATTCAAAAACGTATCTATGGTTATTAAAAATACACACAAATATATTTTGATATGTGTCCATATATATCACGAACATGTATATTAATGATGCCAATTCAGCATGCATATGCTTTACAATAAAATAAAATATCAATATCGAACAACTACACTTAAATATGTGAAACAAAGATATCTATGGTCTCCATTACAACCAATGAGGTCTATAGTTTGCCCTCCCATCCCTGTTGTTATTTTTGTCCTTCCTTCCCTGTTATTATTTTTGTCCTTCCTTCCTCGTGGTTATGTTTGTCCTTCCCTCCCTGTGGTTATTGTGTCCTTCCCTCCCTGTGGTTATTGTGTCCTTCCCTCCCTGTGGTTATTGTGTCCTTCCTTCCCTGTGGTTATTGTGTCCTTCCTTCCTCGTGGTTATGTTTGTCCTTCCCTCCCTGTGGTTATTGTGTCCTTCCTTCCCTGTGGTTATTGTGTCCTTCCTTCCCCGTGGTTATTGTGTCCTTCCTTCCCTGTGGTTATTTTTGTCCTTCCTTCCCCGTGGTTATGTTTGTCCTTCCTTCCCTGTTGTTATATTTGCCCTTCCTTCCCCATGGTTATTGTGTCCTTCCTTCCCCGTGGTTATTTTTGTCCTTCCTTCCCCGTGGTTATTTTTTCTTTCCTTCCCCGTGGTTATTTTTGTCCTTCCTTCCCCGTGGTTATTTTTGTCCTTCCTTCCCCGTGGTTATTTTTTCTTTCCTTCCCCGTGGTTATTTTTGTCCTTCCTTCCCCGTGGTTATTTTTGTCCTTCCTTCCCTGTGGTTATTTTTTCTTTCCTTCCCCGTGGTTATTGTGTCCTTCCTTCCCCATGGTTATTTTTGTCCTTCCTTCCCCGTGGTTATTTTTGTCCTTCCTTCCCCATGGTTATTTTTGTCCTTCCTTCCCTGTGGTTATTGTGTCCTTCCTTCCCCGTGGTTATTTTTGTCCTTCCTTCCCCGTGGTTATTATGTCCTTCCTTCCCCATGGTTATTTTTGTCCTTCCCTTCCCATGGTTATATTTGTCCTTCCTTCCCCGTGGTTATTGTGTCCTTCCATCCCCGTGGTTATTTTTGTCCTTCCTTCCCCATGGTTATATTTGTCCTTCCTTCCCCGTGGTTATTTTTGTCCTTCCTTCCCCGTGGTTATTTTTGTCCTTCCTTCCCCGTGGTTATTTTTGTCCTTCCTTCCCCGTGGTTATTTTTGTCCTTCCTTCCCTGTTATTATTTTTCCTTTCCATCCTTGTGGTTATTTTTGTCCTTCCTCCCCTATTATTATTTTTCCTTTCCATCCTTGTGGTTATGTTCGTGGTTAGTTTGTTTTTTCCCTTCCCTGTCGTTATTTTGTCCTCCTGTCACTAAGGTTTGCTTTCCTCTGCTGTCCTATTCAACATTCATCATAATGGTCCGACTGTTGCGGGGATGCACTCATTTTACTGTCCAAACAAACGTTCAATGTTAAGCATGTGCCTCATAAATATACAGTCGTCTCCATAAATAGCTATTTTAGATCTTTTTCTGACATATATACAAACACAAAACATATATCCTAGCTTTATCTAACGATGTAATGGACGTGGTTCTCAATTCACAGTCAGACTGGTTATATAGTTTTTCGTATCTAGCTGTGATAGGCTACGTAGACCACAAGACAATGCCACATTGTCATTAGTAATCTATCGTATCCAACAAAGACCACTGTCAAATCATCAATATCAATTGGAAGTCCGACCGCAGCTGTTTGTCTGGGAGTGGTCAAATTCAAACAAATCGAATCTATGTAACTAGGTTAGTGTGCCGAGGCTGTGTATTCATGTGAAATCTGAATGTAGATTATATACGCGTAACTAATTTAGTGTTTTAGGCTGACAATTCCCATACAAAGAAATTGTTGGACTGTATCGTTTACTTGCCCTCTCTGCTGCATACTAAATATTAGAGTGACCATTTCATTTGTTAAACTTATGCGTGCGCTTGACCGTAGCTGCAAAACAATTATGGTGTATATGTGTACCAAGTCATCCGATACCCAGTGACACGTAATTGTCCGATTTAGCCAATACCTAGCCAGTTTGAACTAACCAATATAACCAATACCTAACCAAAAGTAACTACTCGAAATATTCAATAGCCATCCAAAAGCAATTCTCAGTTTTAGACGAATACCAAGCAAAAACTAGCTACATAGTTTTATCCGATACCCAGCGAAAGTATTTTCACGGATTTAAAAATCAGCTACTCGGTTTTAGCCCCTGCCGAGCCAAAAGTATCTGCACCGGTTTAGCCAATATTTAGTCAAAAGTAGCTATTTGGTTTTAGTCAATAGCAAGCCAAAAACATCTACGAGGTTTTAGCCAATACCTTATTAAACGTAACTACGTGGCTTAGCCAATGCCAACCCTAAAACAAGTACATTATGTACCTAGTTTAGTCAATACCCAGTCAAAAATAGCTACCCAGTTTAGCCATTATCCAACCAAAGTAGCTGTCGAGTTGTAGTTCCAATGTACACCTAGAGAACAGCTGCCAGTATAATGTGAGCAGGTAGGAAGCCATGCTACCCTGTCTAGTTATTATGACGACACTGTTTATGGAATCGTCCGTTAGTTACCCCATCCTCCGTGGAATCTGTCTTTTAAATGACCGATACTATTGCGTATACGGGAAAAACATTCAAAAAGACAATTCTGAACAATTTGCTCGCCTTAGGAGGAAATAATATCTCCACGACACGCCAGGGCCTCTCCTGTAGCAGCCAACGGGAGTATAATCTGTCTCGAATGCCTTAAATGGCATTATTATTCCGATTCTACTTTGCCAATTTTCTTATATCGAGACTGGATTGTACTACTATTTCCAAAGAAGTAACCTATAGCCGCTGGCAGAACATTTTTCTTTGTGTGTCGTCTCGTTGAATCCCTGCTGACCATGCATCGCCTTCCCGTCAGGACCAGAAAAACGATATCTTCCTCTTGGTATGGGTCAGAAACAGCTTGATTGCTCATGATCATCTGCCAATGTCATCCCAACCAGAAAACTCTTATTAGTGGTGAACAATGTCCGCTGTTTTAGGCAGTTAGTATTAATTTCCGATAGGGACACTTCATTGCACTTTTCTAAACTCCTCACCTATGTCACCTATAAATAACCGACATAATGGATTCCTCGGACTGTTCGCTGTTGAATCAGATGGTCATGACAGAACGGACAGAATTCTCTGACATCAGCTTGGTATCCCCTTTAACTAAGAAAATGTCTTCTTTTTTTATATTTTTTCCAATAGTAGCTTCCATACTTTTTGAAAAGGGGCTGTTTTTTATTGACATCCCACTAAAACAACATAATTTGGACCTTGTACATTAAATGTTAAACGTCTAACATACTGTAGTAAAATGGCAAATATTTCATATACTAACTGGGTTCTGGATGTTCAGTTTTTAACACACAGAGCCTAAATATTTATTTCGTGACATAATTTTGATTTCGATTGTTGTGATTCAAAAACGTAATAGGTTTTTAATGGTTCCATGCTGTAAGTAATATGTTTTGTGTATTGGTACACTGGTGGTGAATGATTATGTACATTATGTGTAATAACCATGTACCATAATGATGTTATAGATATGACTATGTACATTATATATAATAACCATGTACCATAATGATGTTATAGGTATGACTATGTACATTGTGTATTATAATCTTGTGCCTTGTTCACGGGTGATCAGGACTGTTTGATATTGACATCCCACTAAAACAACATATTTTGGACCTGTACATTAAATGTTAAACGGCTAACATACTGTAGTAAAATGGCAATAATTTACAATTAAAACAGACATGTTTACACCAGGGACAAAAGTCATGAAACAGTGATGAAATACACATCACGCACACATTTACGCTATTGTGATGGCTGTTATTATACTGTATAAGGGGATCATAATAGACCAGTTCGTAGCTGACAAACTTTATCCGTATGTTATGTATTCGCGGATGTTCCTTATAACTGACGATGACTTGTACGAACATCATAATAAATGCCTCTGAATTATACTCAGTCAATACCATGTTGATCTGTTTCGTAGTTATTCCTCCCAAATGACCACTCGTCATTTTCAGCAATCACGTGGGGAAAACACAAAAATAAATCCCGAAACAAATCTCCGTACAAGAAAACAATTATAACATAAACGTTAAATAATCGAAATTCCTTTGGACAGTTAAAATTGTCATTTATGGTACAATATTGTTATAGATTGTCCAAATAACTACCCAATGCCATACCATGTCATACTATTATGTCATATTTTTCGTAGGACGTATATATATGCCATTGAAATGTTCTTTTTTAAGAACGCCGATGTGGCGAAGCGGTATAAGCTGCGGGTATTTCTGGCTAGGCGATTGGGTGCCATAGATCGTGAGTTCGAGGCCCGGTCAGGTCACGAGTTATAAAGTTGTCTTCCTTCGTCATTGGTGTTACAATGTCATATAATACATATATAATAGCGCTATTGCTTCGTAAACAGAAAAACTGTATTAAGTCTATACGTGATTTTGTTTGCTTATATTCTAATAAATACTAAGCGATGCTATACGTAATAATGTGACAGTTGTGGCTATATGATATCGAAAAGAAATTAAATAATTGTACATATATATGTCACTTGCTTAAAGGCTTGTGGTATATCAGATTATTAACTCGTTTAATAAATTCCATATTGTATAGCCACTGATGTAAAACCATTTACATATAAGTAGTATCCCTATTGTTCCTACAGGATCTGAAGACCTCACTCTACCTCGGGATGGGCTGTAGTATATTCAGCGTCATCGTCCTTGTTCCCGCCATTTATATCTTCCTAAGATATAAGTAAGTATCTACAATGTTAACAAAGTAAATTGATTACAATATTCGACACAATGTACTCAATGTATGGATTGAATGTTTTGTGAGGAAACTCTACTTGTTTGTAATCTGAGAGGATATATGTACAGTACATGTATTTTTGTTGGATAATATATAGTTATTTTGTTATTATAGATGTGTCAATAAATACATATTGTCGCAAAAAAAAAATCAAAAAAATCGACACAATTATAATATTTAAACAGCTGCTAATAGGAACCTCCTCAGTGAAAGCACGTGCTATACCTGCACCCTGTACTTCAAAATGCAATGAAGCTAAATGCAGTTTAACATCAATTTTGAAATCCTGGTACAATCATTGCTTGTAAAAAAAAACCTGACACATGTTACAAAGCACTATATCATCGTCAGTCTTTCCCTTCCTGCATAGTTTAGGGAATCTGCACACACAGGTTTCGAGGTAAAGGAGAAATGCGATTTTTCCCTAAACAAGTGATTAACCTAATCCGCTTTTAAACAGCTAGGTCCTGATGTATTGTCATGGGGTTCACCATGATTCGTTACTGCCGTATTCGGTGTTAGACAAGCGGCTTTCCACCCTTGTTTTGTCCTCATTCATTACACTACTATGATACACTGTTAGTCCTATTTAGCTTATATCATTCATATTTCATAAGGTGCTATTTACGTTTCCAATTGTATACGGTTCTTTCACGTAGATTTTAAGAGTGTAAATGATCGGAAACTCAACTTAACATCGACTAAATATAGACCGAAATGTAAGTGATACGTATCAGCATCTACTGTCTGTCCCTTGGACACTTTGGAGCTAGCTCGTTATCAAAAAGGAAGTGACGTGTAGAGTATCGTTCTGGCTTAAACTCGCTGAGTTTCCTCCCTGGCCCCTCACATCTCTCCCATGAGATCTTGAAAACGGCATAAACGTAGAGTCAATATCTAGATATCGATACAGGATACTGATTTCAGAAATACTGAGAATAACTTATATAAAACCTAATATTCTGATATATCGTCAGGCTTTTAAATACAAATTATCGTGATTATGTTTTAATTTGATAGTAAATTAATAGCGAAAATATGTAAATATGATGTCATATTATCATAATGTTATAATTCACGGGCATTGCTATCTCTATTTAAGAAGAATGCGAAATGTCAATTTACAACAAAACGCTCGTTCTTAGTCCGACATCCACAAATATTTCATATACTAACTAGGTTCTGGATGTTCAGTTTTTAACACACAGAGCCTAAATAATTATTTTGTGACATAATTTTGGTTTCGAATGTTGTGATTCAAAAACGTAATAGGTTTCTTAATGGTTTCATGCTGTAAGTAATATGTTTTGGGTATTGGTACACTGGTGATGAATGAGTATGTACATTATGTGTAATAACCATGTACCATAATGATGTTATAGGTATGACTATGTACATTAGGTATAATAACCATGTACCATAAGGATGTTATATGTATGACTATGTACATTAGGTATAATAACCATGTACCATAAGGATGTTATAGGTATGACTATGTACATTGTGTATAATAACCATGTACCATAATGATGTTATAGGTATGACTTTGTACATTATGTGTAATGACCATGTGCCATAATGGTGTTATAGGTATGATTTTGTACATTATGTATAATAACCATGTACCATAATAATGTTATAGGTATGATTATGTACATTGTGTATAATAACCATGTACCATAATGATGTTATAGGTATGATTTTGTACATTATGTGTAATAACTATGTACCATAATGATGTTATAGGTATGGCTATGTACATTATGTGTAATAACCATGTGCCATAATGATGTTATAGGTATGACTATGTACATTATGTATAATAACCATGAGCAATAATGATGTTAAAGGGCACTTCGCAAGCAGCATCGGATACGACTTCATATCAACTTCTTCCTGGCGCTTCTTCTGAAGGAGGTGATGACCATATTATGGGATATGTTGGTGACGTATGACCGTGTATCGCACGAGGATGCCTTCAACACCATACTGGTACAGAACGGGGTAAGTCTATTGGCGTAGTGTTGGAATTACTGATATGCAATGTTCATGTTCATATATACTTGCACAGAATGGGCTGAGTAAACGGGTCATGTGATAGCATGTAGAGAGTGGACTGAACAAACTGGTCAGATGATAACATGAATGGTTTAC
This sequence comes from Pecten maximus, assembly GCF_902652985.1. Classification (NCBI taxonomy): domain Eukaryota; kingdom Metazoa; phylum Mollusca; class Bivalvia; order Pectinida; family Pectinidae; genus Pecten; species Pecten maximus. The sequence goes on along the minus strand of NC_047029.1, from coordinate 38,049,210 downwards.
AATAAAAAGTACTTGTATATAATTGACTGAGTGAACTGGTCACGTGATAACATTACTGGTACATATATAGATGTACTTCTATATAATTGACTGAGTGAACTTGTCAGGTGATAACATGACCGATATACATATACACCCTCTAGTACAGAATGAACTGAGTACACTGGTCACGTGATAGCATTACTGCTATACATTGTACATGTATTGTGACGACAACGTCAAGTTTAATTCAGGGCTGCCTGAAGGTTCATTCTTTATACCCTTTGCAGTGAACGCCATGCCATAGGTATATTGGCATGACAACTTTTCCAGTCCATTTTACTGACGCTGGAATAGTATTAATATTTATTATCGCTGTTAATGGAGGTAATGTGAGTATTTCGTTCTCTTTATAAAATCGCACTAAAAGGAACGCCTTACTTGTAAGTTGATCACTTATATGGTATACATGTGAGTTTCTCTAAAAGCTGCTAATGACATCTAAATCACACCTTGATGACGACCTATATATCATCACGTAATTCACTACTAATGTATAAATTATTATTTTCAAAAATTCAAACTTTTACCAGAAGATCTTTAATTTCAGACCATGTAATACGGCGTTTGCCCGTATGCAACGCATGAATAATACAAAACCTAAGCACATCCTTTTTTGGTTTTTTAGTTTTATGGTCGTGATATGCGTCTATTGGGTAATTGTACCAGCATTATTTGGCTCATGGGAATACAAATTCCAACGCAATTAATTTACCCCAACAGTTTTAATAATGAAATATTCATTATCTGGTTTTGCTATCAACTTAATTGCTGCGAATTTGTTCCCGAGGTTTTTGAGAAGCACAATAAACACTCTGCTTGGAAATGGTGAACTGTGACATGTATAAGATATCGAACTATGCGATAAAAATGAAATCGTTATGATATACATGTACATATATGACTTTTTGACGCAGAAAGTGTTGATTCAGTGCGCACAGGAACAGACCGAATCATGCTCTATTTGAACTTTAAGATGCGCTTGTTCGCCCCAACATGCATCTTTACGTTATAAAATGTATACAGAATTTTTTACTATCGTTCGTCCAAGTTTTTTTTAATTGATTTTTTATTCATGTTAATTTCTTTACAAGACATGCAATAACATATAGATAAACGTAAGGGGAAGCATTACATACAAAATATACTTTACATCACCATTACATTCTCCCTGGTGGTATAAAAATATATAACGATATACAAAATGTATTATATTAACTAAATCAGGCAGTTGAATTTAGTATCAACGTGTACTGACTTTATCTTTGATGAAAACGTTGTACAATTGCAAAGAATGTAATATACTGGAATAAGGGTGGAGATATGGAGATTTGAAGGAAGGGGGGAGGGGGTACAACAACAACAAAGACAGAATGAGCAATCAAAATAGATTTCTATATACACTGTCGTTCGTCCAAGTTAATCGAACACCAGGTTCGTCTTCGTTGGTAGTTATACGTCCTCTACCGTCTGTTTGATGCGTTGCTATTTAGCATATCATTACAAACCACTTATACGGTTAAGTTTTGTTGGTATCATGATTAGCACACGGACATTCATAGCAGCTCTCCTCCCAAACCGATACTACTGGTCCGAAAAAGAAACAAAAAAGGCTAATCCATCCTTTACCATATTTCAAGTTTATATATATGAATGTGGATATTTTACAGACATTGACCAACGCTTTGAAACTCTATTCTTGGCATTCATCCATAAATTGGTTGGCATTGAAGACCGATAAACCTGTTTTCAGCATTATGTTAACGGGTTTAGTGTCACGCTTTTGTGTCCAGGAGTGGCATTCCAGTGCGATTACGCTATAAAGTCGTCCGTCAGCGGCCCTGCCTTCTGTAAACGCTGTTTACCTGAGGTGAAACAAAAAAAAACCGAGAGGTGCTACTTCTAAACTTCTCGAAATGCATTCTAAGTTAGATTAAGGGCGTTAATAAGCGTTTGTTTAATAGGCTTTTATACAGTCTCATTGTGTTAATTCCCCTGATCGATTGATCGGTATTGAAGCTTAATTTGATGATACCTTAAGTAAGAAATGACATTGCTCTGTTGAAGTGCGACGAAGATATAAAGATGATATTTATTGATACTCCGTAACATCATCTCCTAGTTTTTGTCTAATATTCAATTTTGGATTTTCATTGTTGGATTTGTTTTTGTTTAGGTAATAAAACTACGACAAAAACATGTACACAGTAATTTGTCCTGAAATGACACACCCATTCAAACAAATGAAGTTGTCTTAGTTGTAAAGTTTACTCTCATTATTTCCACAGGTGGGATGTAAGCTGCTGTCGTTCTTCATGATCTACTTTAAGTGCACGAGCTTTACGTGGATGTTCTGTGAAGGATTTTACCTTCATCGCCTGATGAGTGACGCATTTTCCCCACCGCGGTCTCTTGTCACGCTCTACCTCACCGGTTGGGGTAAGTTAGGATTTCTCTGTGATAACTTTATATACCTATCTTTTTTTTCACACCTTTTTATTCATAATGTCCTTAGATATTGATATATATATTACCACGCTCTACCTCACCGGCTTGGGTAAGTTGGGATTTCTCTGTGATAACTTTATATACCTACCTTTTTTCACGCCTTTTTATTCATAATGTCCTTAGATATTGATATATATATTAACACGCTCTACCTCACCGGCTGGGGTAAGTTGACATTTCTGTGTGATAACACTATGTTCTTTCATTGTTTGTGACACCGTCGAGTTTGGTTCATAATGCGCTTTGATATTGTTACATCTTACCACGCCCTACCTGAATGGTTGGGTTAGGTTGACAAATCCGTAGTATAGCAGTATAAAATGACTTTTAATGACTCTATAGTCAGTGTGCGGACAAAGACGGTGCGACGAAACCCAGCTAACAAATCGCATGTGATACAAGCACTATGATATAGCCTTGTTTGTGACAACATATTCCTAAACACAAGACCATTTGCAGTGCTTAAACCAAGATAACATATATTTAATGTACTAACATTCACTCATAATCAAAGTATAATATTGGGTTGTGTAATTTTATTTCGTTGTTTTCTGCAGTAACAAATTCCATGTATTTATTTAATTTGGTTTACTTTGAATATAATTCTATACATTACACAGTTTTGAATTCTAAACCAAATCGTCATACATTATTTTTACTATTAAAGAAAATGATATTAATTTCACGGTCGTTTATAAATTACCTGCATTAAGAACGAGAAAACCTACAACCAATTATCGACACTCCGGCGACAAAGAAGAGAGGTTTATTGATGGTGAATACAGCCTTGGCTCCAGATCCACGGAAGGCCGCCTTGATTAGATAGTAATTATGTCAAACTCATCGTGTATCCGTGTGTTGATAATGACATAATAATAACCTATCGTATCGGGCACAATGACAGTATGTCCTAGAAGCGAAACAATGATACACATGAAGCCTGCCATTATTTCGTTTGTGTGAAAATGAGGGTTTGAATGAGGTATTCATGAGAACGACTATCGACCGTTCTGATTGCACGTTGCGTGAGCAGATTCTGATCGCTTTTGTGTATTGAAGAAAATACAAACAGTAAAAACGGGGCCACAATGTAGTACCGTCTCTGTTAAATCTGACGATTATAGGCGGTTCGCTCAACACGTAATTGTGTTACGTGCGCAAACATACATGATAGAGCTCCACGAGGTGGAGATTTAATGATATTACATTCAACAATGGGAAAGGAGCTCGCACAAATACGTGAGCAGGAAATAAAAGGAAGCGCCTTCCTGACGACGTCATTATGACTAAAATGTACAAATCACTCGCTGTTATTTATAATACAAAATTTACGAAACTCCCAAAATAACGACAACATTCGTATAAGGACTACAATGTGTATAGTTCAGTTGTACATTGGACCCGCCTTTTCCAAATAGGTGTCATCACATGATTTACGCGTACACATGGCGATTGTTCTGTTACGTTTTCAAAAGGTGTATATTTGGCGAACCATAATTGATCCGTTGCGTCCATAGCACAAATGAGAGCCTTTATCTAATCATCAACGATATATCCTCATTTTCTTTTCATAACTCGACTTGATCAATTTAATCTCACCTACTTGATATATCATTTACAACCACTAAATAGATGATGCCAAATATTTGTAACCTTTTGTTTCCCCTTTGATGTTTGTCGACATTTACAAAATCCAGGGGTGAAAACTGATTCCAATACGACCGCAGCGAGAGATGAACGTCCGGACCTATGTACAATTAAGATGTAAAGATATCCGTCTGCCTCATTACTGATATCCGCCGTATCGATCAAGGATGCATCTCACCAATTAAAATGTCAAATCCACATAAACTATATTTAGTCAATTCAAAACCGAGTATGTAGATATCTATTCAGTTTGTAGGGATTATGTGCTGTTTAGTTGAGTTCCGAGTTACGTCCTAATATATTGTAAGGGAGAGGAAGGCGGTGCTAAAAAGGTGCCATATATCGGTTGAATAATGCAATTTAAAAATCCACTGTACTGATTTTAAACTGATATGTTCTGTAAATGTGAGGTCTAAATGGCAATCAACTGGGAGTTTTAAGTTAACAATAAATACACTGTCTCGCTTATACTCGTTAAAATAAATGAGCAGATACCTGTAAAGTGCGAAACGAAATCAAAACGAAACGAAACGAAATCATGTTTCATTTTTCGTTTCCTTTGATTTAGTTTCGTTTCGTTTTGATTTAGTGTCGCGCTTTACAGTTACCCGAATTGAGCTCCATATTTCGTATATACATTTTAGATACTTTGACTCCAAGATGAACCAACAATAAACCATATTATATTGAAGTTATAAGATACACATAAGTCTACACAGATTTAGGTAGGTACCAATATCAAACATACGAAAGTTTATTTTTATCATAAATGTTTTTCTTTTTTTCCCTTGCGATATCTGTCAAGCTATTTAGGTCGTCTTCATGGATTTGTAATAGCTTTGGTTATCTGAAGATTCCGTGACTTTTTGTAGTTGATGATGTGCAAACAGATACAAATAAAATAATCATTGCCACACAGAAAATGGGGCACTGCTGACCTGAATTGTTCATCAGAGCAGACAAGTTAAATGCTATTTAATTGGAGGCTTGTCGCTTTTCCTGATGGAACGGTATTGCGCCAATACTTCGATACTTTAGACGCACTCTTCCATATTCTGTCGAACGGTAAAGTGTCAATGTTGTCAACGCAGTTGGCTCCTTATATTTTCACATCCGATTATGGAATCGAACCCCGTCCGCTTAGGTGAAAGACAGTGTTTTATCACTGTGCCTACCTGTTACTTTACATTTAGACATCTTTCTCCAGTATAACTCGATTTTTACCTGTAACACCCCCTGTTTGCTCGCCCCTTTGTTTTTTTGTTAGTAGTAAATCGCAGTCGTCCAATTATTTTAAATTGTATATAAAATGTTTATAGGCTATTGTATATAAGCTATAGGCTAAGGTTTATATCACCGTGACAATGACATATCACATCATCAGGAAATGGCAAATCTGGTATCTAATTCGATTACGCAATACTTATGACGGGCTAAGCACTTGTTTATGCTGGCACGGAATACCTGTGTACCCCTATATTGAAAACTATGAAACGTATCGAACTAAGGGCTACCGCATCCAGACAATCTATATTTTGACACATTTCAAGTTTCTTTTAAGGACGAAACAGCAGTAAGATGCACTTTAAATCATTTTGACTCGACTGGCTTTAATTTTTGATTTGCGCTATAAAGTGATAATAAACTAGTGTGTCTTTGGTCAATCACTCAACATGGATTAAATTGATAAATATTCTCTAAAAACGATTTCAAACATACCTCCGTGTTTTATTTCTGAACATGCATGTTAAATATAATGTAAAGGTAATATACATTGTCTTCTGGTGTTTAAGCCTCTAGATTGAATTTAAAATTCGCGACTATTACATGTAATATCGCAGATTAAATGATCCAGCAAAGACCGAAGGTTGATAGCGCGGAAACATTGGTTAGGAATGGAAAATAAAGTGATTCCAAGTATTGCGATGGTTGATACAGAACAGTTGTTTTCTCAATGTTAGCCCTGGTGTAGATGTCATAAAAATCATTCCGATTATGAATTAGAATTGTCTGTTTGATCTTAAGATCAAAAGTGTTGCAATTGAGCAGGTGACAGAAGATATTGGTTTTTACTCCTACGATGAACCTGCAGGCAGATACAGATATCCTTGGTCTCCAATCACTGTCCTCCAGATAAAACATCTCTGAAATACCCTTTATCCGCGAGAGGATTGATTTCATTCGAGGTTCCGGAGATCTAGACTAATCAACTGAAAACACATGTAATAATGTGTCATTACCTGTTTCACGCTGATACAGCTCATGCATCAAACTCGGTAGTGGAGTCCTCATTTCTGTGTAATCAGATGTCATACTTCATTAAGGGATATTCGGAGATTACATTGTTCTGGAGGCATCAGGCTCTAGTATATAAAATGTGTCCTGTTCGAGCATGGTCGACTCATTTTCCTTTATAAATAGCTGATTTTTCCTAAGCTCCGACAACCAAACTGACATATAACGTGATGGACGTTTTAACAGAGCTATTACGGAAGTGCCACGCCTGTTACGAAAGTACCACGCCTGTTACGGAAGTGCCACGCCTGTTACGGAAGTTCCGCACCTGTTACGAAAGTGCCACGCCAAGCTGGTCACTTACATGTGTAATATTAATAACGGACAAACCAATCCTTAACGCTTCGAGTCTCAATTTGATTGACCGGGCATCGCCACGGAACGAATTATGTGGGGGAATCAAAGAATGAGAATATATATTAATCCCTAATTCTAAGTCATTTTCCAGGCGAGGATTCAAGGTTTAGTCAATTACGATCATAATACCTCTATATTTATCATACACAAAAGGGTTCGAGAACGAGGCCCTGAAACAGTTGGACGGTTTGTGGTGGACATCATGACCTTATTTGTACTTTTTTATTTCTAAGTCAGACGTGCTCGATATTGTCACTGTTCTAGTTCACTTATGATAGAGAGCCCTGTGATTGTGTTAGAGAGTTCAGTGATTCCGTTGTCACTGCCATAGTTCACTAATGTTAGAGAGTCCAGTGATTCCGTTGTCACTGTCCTAGTTCACTAATGATAGAGAGTTCAGTGATGTCGTTGTCACTGTCCTAGTTCACTAATGATAGAGAGTCCAGTGATTCCGTTGTCGCTGCCCTAGCTCACTAATGATAGAGAGTCCAGTGATGTCGTTGTCACTGTCATAGTTTTGTAATGTCCCTTCAACTTGATCGGGCCTAGATTTTTATTGTGGGTGCGATCGATGAAGACGTTGCCGGAACTTTTCAAGTGTCTGCATGCAAATCTTTATCTTTGATTCGTATTTTACACTCGATTTGTCGGATTTAATTTATAATAATTGTTTCTTTGTTGTCTTTATTATCAAGGGTTTTGTCAATTTTATTTTCTTTGAATTCCAAGTAAAATGAAATTTAAAAAAATCTAAAAATGTGGCATATTCTGTTTAGAATCATTGCCAATATCAAAACAATTGTAAAAACCGACATATCCTGGTTCAGAATTGTATCTTTCATCTTAACATGGTTTTACCATTTTGACTTCTGATAATAATAGAGAGACAAATTATAAACAAAAAAGTATATCACTTACAACACATGTTCTACAAGCGGATGTGTTAGCGTGCTTTCAATTAGATGTTTCCATATTAAAGCTCCACGTATTCGTCCTGTTTATCAATGATACCGCATCATCTTTATCACCTGTGTATGTTGTTGTTATGATGTCAAGCAATAAAACTTCACCTAGTGTAATTAAGACTAACTGTATGCTGATATGAACCCTGGCTCTCGGACATACAATGATACGGTAACACACTCCGCTCTTCTTAGGATCTCAATTCGATTCAGGTAATATCCTGTCACGCGCTCCAAATTACCGGAGCAGGATCGTATCCACCTCTGTATCTCAAAAGCGTTAGATAAATCATTACTGAATGTGTCTTCCATTTTATAAAGTATGATCGACACTCCCTCGTGTGATAAGGGATACTGACTCCGTCATTCAAAGTGAAATAAAACACATCGTCATGGCTGTCATTCACGATTGTGTCTTTAATTTGATTCAACATCTGTCTTATTCACCTGATCTCGCTCAATCAAACTTTCATCTATTTCCAAAACTGAAAACAGCTATTTCAGGCACCCTTGCCCTAACCTTTACTCTAACTCTAACATGCAGTGGATGAATTTTTGAACAGACAAAAGGAAAAGGTCTATGAAAGTGACATTGAAGCTGATCAAAGTGTATTTATATTGAAGGGGACAATGTTGAAAAGTAATACAATATGTCCGGCAAATTCAAATCCTTCACTACGAGGCTTACAACTTATCAATCAGCCCTCGTATAACGTTCATTGACAATGAGGTGTATTTATATGATTTTTTGGCATTTTGTTACCTCTGAACCGTTGGAAACTATCCATCCATCAGTACTTTCCATTTAACGCATTATAATACATCGATTGTTCTAACATAGGTGGTTTGTTTGAAGGCAGTCATTAGGACACTTACTACCCTTTGATGCTTATCTTTAGCATTAAACTGCTCTCTATGGAAAGTTCTCTTTCTGTTACTTTCACAGCAATACAAACAAATTGGATAACATACCTTTGCGCGTTGTGATTATATTATCTCCCGTATTGTAAATAATGTGTCTGAAATGCAGTATGAATTATAGGACATTCTACCATGTTTGCTATGCAACGCCAGTTTTGATTGGTTGAAAACCATGTATTATTTTCCAATAATACTCGCTCGTGCCAATAATGCACGCTCGTGAGTCACGGCTGTTACAATTTTATATATCAAATATTCACAAATTTCATACAAGGTTACTGTAGCCGAGCGGGCTAATGGGTTAGTCTTTCATTACATTTTTATCACGACGCGAGTTCGAATCCTACGGAGGCCCACTTTATTTTCTTTTTTTTTATCCTTTTTTTTTTAATTTTCAAAATCAATGCCATATAATAGATGCTCTTGATCGTAGTACTGTATTGCCTGTAAAGAAATGTATAGTTCATCATTAAATAATGCAATACTCAAGAAATAGATTACAAGGTTTTCCCGGGGTTTCTTTGCTGTTTTTCTGTTAGAAAGAGGTCGATCTCCGAACTAAACAGTACATCGTAGAATAGAAATAATCAACTTTGACTCGTGTATTGTTGCAGGATATACAACTCGGACAAGGATATTTTGCAGTTTTAATTAATAACTCAGGCCTGAGTAAATAGCTGTCCAAAGAAGGCAATTTATTGTTAATATTCCCGTTTTAAGTTTGTTTTCTTATATTCTACCTGCATCATTGTTATCATATTCCAATGTTAATTTTGAATTGATGCCGTCAGGTGACATGTGACGTCAGGACTGCAAGCTATCATTCCCGCCTATTAAAATAATTAAAAAAAAACACCAAATTTTTACCTAATTTCAACATTTTAATCAATATTTTCAACCATCAGAATACATGTATTCACCTTATATATAAGATTTCTCCATACATTTTTAGAGTTACATGTAATAATCGGGATTATTAATCGGGTGTCACATTTTTTTGCGACAACAACCATACACCTAATGCAGTGACGTCAAACAAAACGACGTCATTTATTGATGACGACACGGACATTGTTCTTCATATCACTACACTTATGGGAGTTATGGGAGAATGGTGATCTAATAGCTTTCTTCTAAGTTTGATCATAAAGCGACAATGCAGAGCAAACGCAAATTTTCTATTTTGTCGCCTTGAAGAAGTAAATTAATTACATAACTATTGAAGTACATGTAGTTAACCCTTTAAGTCACGTAAGAATAATACACCAAAACATGCACTTCACACCTATTCTAAATCACTATAGCGTCATACTATCGAAGTTTTATAATATAATCAACAGGCAACCATTACATTTACAGGTATCCCGTTACTGTCGTCAACGATCTACGCTATAATCCGTGGTATATACGCTAACGAAAGGTAAGACATTGACAAATCTATTGTTTAAAGAATAAAATATTGATGCTTTATATATGATGGCAACCGATCTTAGACCTTAATTTATTCCCACACAGAATTGTTCACACATTAAGGAAATAAAGAATCGTCTCAGAGTGTTAACACAGGACACTGATCAGATCGGAAAGTGGATGATTATTATTTATTTCTTTAATGCATGGTTCCAATACATTTCGATGAAATGTGTCTTCCCTTTTTACCAGAAGACCACAGCTTTAGGCTGACTGTTCTAGAGTCTCCGCTTCTAAAGATCAAGTGATATTTGATTTGTTTTTCAGAAGAAAAAAATCACACTGTTAACCTGTTCTTGTTTGATATTGACAAAAGAAATGTTATTTTAAAAAACACAGATTTATGTTTTCCTGTCGTAGGGTAACACCTTGTGTACTAATAACTCATATCAATGAAGTGATCTCGAGAGTTATATAATTTTCATTCATTGTATTGAATATCTAACACAATGAACACAATATGTTTACATTAGCTAGCCGTGATGCTCCATATATATATATGTTTCAAATATCACCAGCTTTATTACAACACGTGTTGTCAAAATCAATATATCGATTAAATTAGATTAAGTTCATTGAGTTTATTTGAACATTACCACAGTTCACGTGTGTATACTCGTTTTTCTATGTTTTATATTTCCTTAATAAAAAAAATGTACTAGTGTCTAAATATATACAGTAAATTTGACACTGAAAAGAGCAGTTATTGATTAAACAAAAATCGATACTGAAAAAGAAATAGCCTTAACCGTAGATCAAAATAAGGTTGCAGTGTATTGATTATTATACTGCTTTTATATTATATAGAATATCGTTTGCTATCAAATTGTTTCACTATCAGTAACAAAAATTATTCTTCACTGTCAGTAACATATCGATGTCAGCTTCAAATATAAAGAATCTAAAAAAAACAACAACAACACACACACACAATAAAACATATTCTCTATTCACTTTGTGGGTGGTCACCGGAAGTCGAGTATAAACTTGGGTGGTCACCGGAAGTCGAGTATAAACTTTCTACTTATCTCTGATCGCCACCAAAGATGATCTGATAATGTCACAGATACAGATATATATATACAAATAATTGGCAAGATAGTACGTTTGAATTTATTTGGGGTAGTTATACAAGGCAATAGGAAACTTTCAATAGAATATAAAACTTTATCCGATAATTTGACATCATATATGTTGTGTATATCATGATAATCATTTTCTTTCAGCTGCTGGTCTACAAGCTATGAAGACAAAGAATGGATATTTTATGCCCCGAATTTAGCATGTCTTATCGTAAGTAGCTCTTGTATTTTGTTGGGTAAAATAAATGACGGTTTTAAAAGGCTCTGTCATTTCCTACCTACAAACAAACACTGACTAAGTGTACATGTCCTTGTATACAAAGATATACTAGTATCCATTACCTGTGGGCTAACTTTTAAACATTGCTAATTTTTACACTACTCTCAACTTCGACCCTAGGGAAATAAACCGTATAATCCAGATTTTGCTCCTATCAGTACGCTGTTGGTTATTCGTTGATGAGTTTCTTTGTAGATAACAAAAATTAATCATTGAAAGACTGTTACAACAATGCTTGAATAGACTCGAAATCTGTCAAAATTATTCCAATTTTAAAACGATGTGTAAGCAGTTTGCCAGCTTCACAAACACATGCCGATACAATATAGTAGCTCGATAGTAAAACTATTTTTGTAGTTGAACAAACTGAATCTCTACGCATAACATTGACGGAAAACTATCGTTTCGGCCGCATCTAAAGCACCTTAAAACATCATCATTTACAACATATGATATTCTAACGATATAGTCCATATCAGCTAGGCCATTACAGAGTGCTAGCTAGATCCAAATTAAACCACGGTTCAATTTTATATGACTACGCTAGACAAGCATTTCTGAAAACAATGCATACTTTACAACATAACGGTCTGAGAATTAATTCTGGAGCCTTCAAAACTTAGCCATCTGCGAGACAGTACGTAGAGGCAAAAGTCTAATTGTCGCAATAAACTGGCATTGCAATAGGCACTTCAATTAAAATCGAATCCTACAAACCCTGTTTATTCCCGTGTATTCGATCCAATTCTTCCATGTTTGCTATGAAACGCCAGTTTTGATTGGTTGAAACCATGTATTATTTGTCAATAATACACGCTCGTGTCAATAGTTTACGCTCTTTAGTCACGGCTGTCACAATGTTATGTATCTAACATTCACCTACTGATAACACGAGTACTGTAGCCGAGTGGGCTCTATTCATCCTTTTTTTAATTTTCAAAATCAATCCTATTTGATAGATGGTCTTAATTGTAGTACTGTCGTGCCTGTAAAGAAAAGTATATTTTATCAACAAAATAATGCAATACTCCAGAAATAAATTACAAGGTTTTCCCGGGGTTTCTTTGCCGTTTTTCTATTAGAAAGAGGCAGATCTCAGAACGAAACAGTACATGGTAGAATAGAAACAATCAACTTTGACTCGTGTATTGTTGCAGGATATACAACTCGGACTCAGATATTTTGCAATTTTGATTAATAACTCCGGCCTTTCTTAATTGCAAAATATCCTCGTCCTCGTTGTATATTCTGCAACAAAACGCGAATCATCGTTAATTATTTCTTAAATAAAAGGATTTGATTCAGTCTAAATCAACATGTTTTCTATAATTTTGGATACGCAGATTTTCACTCATAGTAGCTGCTCAAATTAATGCCGGCACAGTTGCATCTTTTGTACGAATGGACATTCCTCCATGGTCTTGAAAATTACCAAAAATCGGCCTTTCTCTTCATGACACAAAGTAGCGGCAGCCATGGTTACGATAAATACAGCTTTTGAATGACAGCTTCAAAATGAGGCTTGAATTTTCTCCGGGTCTTAGCAACAAAAATATCTATATACGAACTATGCTGATTTTAATACATAACCTTGTCTCAAATTGCCATTTCATCGTTTGCTGTGTTTCCAGACATATCGGAATATCTGAAAAAGTAAAAGGAGATCTCGCAAATAAAGCGTCGTTATCACATATCCAGGATGATTTTAAACTTTATAATACGATTTCTAACCATTTATAACTATTTGATTTATGATTATAAGTGGCAAACGGAATAGGGGTAATAGTTATTATACAATTGATTTCACTCGATTAAAGAAAATATCAGCGAATGATCTCCTTATTAAAGAGACAATCGCCGAAATGAATTGATCCGTGCCTTTTTTGGATAGGCCATGAGTATAAAACATTCCTTCTTACTGATGCAGTAAGACCAGCTTCAGTGCATCGCATGCAGTGAACCATTTCCCGTTAAACACAGTTAATAAACTGTATTGATCTTCAACATACAACAAAAAGTTTTTTACGAAAGCATAGCCAAAATTTCTATACAAAGTTGTTGGCAATTACGAAATGTCAACTGAAATATTCGTCTGTATCACACGATTTGAGTATCTATGGCCACGTTTAACTATAAACTATACTTGAGTGTATCATTATATATTTACATGTTTAATATATTTCGTTTGTTTGAGGTTTCATTTTTGCAAGTGTTTGCTCGACATTTTCTTTGCCGTAGGACATTTACAGTGACAATTGCCAATTTTAGACTATATAGCTATCAACGTCGACTCTACCGAAATATAATTCCTTCTCCAGAGATTGCGGGGCGGAAAGCACTTCTGATGGGTGTAATGCTCTTTAACACACCCCAATGTCCGTTAAAAACAGTGAAATCGGTTCGGAACAAACACGCATGTGTGATGCTCTTTTAAAAATCCAATAATTTATATCGGACCCATGTATGTTTGGGTTATCGCATCTCCCCGACTAAAATGAAGGTTATTGTTCTCAGTATCTCTCGTTATGAATTTAAATATGTCCCAGTAGAACCACATGATGACAATATGGCTGTATGCTGAAGTCTTATTTAATTTTCAGCAGACACTCTACAAATAGATTAGAATTCAAAAGTGCTACTCAACTGCTTTATGTTACATTCTTTAAAGTCATTATGTCGAGGATTTTTTTCTTTTTTCTTTTTTGTTTGTTTGATTTTTTTTTCTTTTTTAACAAAAGCCGTTTTTAAGTATTCTAATTGGAGACTTTGGTAACATTAAACTTGAGAAGCGGTATCAAGCTCGAAAGGTACATCACTGAACCAGACAATATAAATGTAAGGCATGGATTAGATTCACTAAGGATGATAAGCTTTTTAGAGTTGTAAATTAATCTTTTATCGTGTCCTGTACGTGACCGAGTATGGTATATAAATCCTTCGTCGTGTCCTGTACGTAACCGAGTATGGTATATAAATCCTTCGTCGTGTCCTGTACGTAACCGAGTATGGTATATAAATCCTTCGTCGTGTCGTGTACGTGACTGAGTATGGTATATAAATCTTTCGTCGTGTCGTGTACGTGACTGAGTATGGTATATAAATCCTTCGTCGTGTCCTGTACGTGACTGAGTATGGTACATAAATCCTTCGTCGGGTCCTGTACGTGACTGAGTATGGTATATAAATCCTTCGTCGTGTCGTGTACGTGACTGAGTATGGTATATAAATCTTTTGTCGTGTCCTCTACGTGACTGAGTATGGTATATAAATCCTTCGTCGTGTCCTGTACGTGACTGAGTATGGTATATAAATCCTTCGTCGTGTCATGTACGTGACCGAGTATGGTACATAAATCCTTCGTCGTGTCCTGTACGTGACTGAGTATGGTATATAAATCCTTCGTCGTGTCGTGTACGTGACTGAGTATGGTATATAAATCCTTCGTCGTGTCGTGTACGTGACTGAGTATGGTATATAAATCCTTCGTCGGGTCCTGTACGTGACTGAGTATGGTACATAAATCCTTCGTCGTGTCCTGTACGTGACTGAGTATGGTACATAAATCCTTCGTCGTGTCCTGTACGTGACTGAGTATGGTACATAAATCCTTCGTCGTGTCCTGTACGTGACTGAGTATGGTATATAAATCCTTCGTCGTGTCCTGTACGTGACTGAGTATGGTATATAAATCCTTCGTCGTGTACTGTACGTGACTCAGCATGGTAAATAATTCCTTCGTCGTGTCCTGTAAGTAACTGAGTATGGTACATAAATCCTTCGCCGTATCCTGTACGTGACTGAGTATGGTACATAAATCCTTCGCCGTGTCCTGTACGTGGCAGAGTATTGTACATAAATCCTTAGTCGTGTCCTGTACGTGACTGAGTATGGTACATAAATTCTTCGTCGTGTCCTGTACGTGACTGAGTATGGTACATAAATCCTTCGTCGTGTCCTGTACGTGACTGAGTATGGTACATAAATCCTTCGTCGTGTCCTGTACGTGACTGAGTATGGTATATAAATCCTTCGTCGTGTCCTGTACGTGACTGAGTATGGTATATGAATCCTTCGTCGTGTCCTCTACGTGACTGAGTATGGTATATAAATCCTTCGTCGTGTCCTGTACGTGACTGAGTATGGTATATAAATCCTTCGTCGTGTCCTGTACGTGACTGAGTATGGTATATAAATCCTTCGTCGTGTCCTGTACATGACTAGTGTGGTACATAAATCCTTCGTCGTGTCCTCTTCGTGACTGAGTATGGTATATAAATCCTTCGTCGTGTCCTGTACGGGACTGGGTATGGTACATAAATCCTTCGTCATGTCCTGTACGTGACTGAGTATGGTACATAAATCCTTCGTCGTGTCCTCTTCGTGACTGAGTATGGTATATAAATCCTTCGTCGTGTCCTGTACGGGACTGAGTATGGTATATAAATCCTTCGTCGTGTCCTGTACGGGACTGGGTATGGTACATAAATCCTTCGTCATGTCCTGTACGTGACTGAGTATGGTACATAAATCCTTCGTCGTGTCCTGTACATGATTAGCGTGGTATATAAATCCTTCGTCGTGTCCTGTACGTGACCGAGTATGGTACATAAATCCTTCGTCGTGTCCTCTGCGTGACTGAGTATGGTACATAAATCCTTCGTCGGGTCCTGTACGTGACTGAATATGGTATATAAATCCTTCGTCGGGTCATGTACGTGACTGAGTATGGTACAGAAATCCTTCGTCGTGTCCTGTACGTGACCGAGTATGGTATATAAATCCTCCGTCGTGTCCTGTACGTGACTGAGTATGGTACATAAATCCTTCGTCGTGTCCTCTACGTTACTGAGTATGGTACATAAATCCTTCGTCGTGTCCTGTACGTGGCCGAGTATGGTATATAAATCATTCGTCGTGTCCTGTACGTGGCCGAGTATGGTATATAAATCCTTCGTCGTGTCCTGTACGTGACTGAGTATGGTATATAAATCCTTCGTCGTGTCCTGTACGTGACTGAGTATGGTACATACATCCTTCGTCGTGTCCTGTACGTGACTGAGTATGGTACATAAATCCTTCGTCGTGTCCTGTACGTGACTGAGTATGGTATATAAATCCTTCGTCGTGTCCTGTACGTGACTGAGTATGGTATATAAATCCTTCGTCGTGTCCTGTACGTGACTGAGTATGGTACATAAATCCTTCGTCGTGTCCTGTACGTGACTGAGTATGGTATATAAAACGAACGGTAAACCTAGGTCATCTGTATAACCTCCGTTACAGAATATTCTCTCTGATCAGTGCTTCCCTTAAGTGTCATTACGGATATCGGAATCATAAATATACTTGTAGTTAGTGTTGCCCAGTTGGGCCATTCAAAGTTGTTTATATAATATATGGCATTGCTGTCGGTAGGATTTTTCAAGATATATGGTTTTCGTATATAGGAGTCGTCGTTTTGATGTTTCATATGTCAACGGTTCGGTTATTTCACGACGATTTGCTAAGGATTTGTTCAGGGTGAAGTACTCTGCTGATATTTCCAATCCCCTGTCATGTCATTGTGGCCGTAGATCTTAGCTGTTTAGTATGAATCTACCAAGAAAAATGTTAAAATGTCACAGACCTGAACTTCCCAGAAATAATTTATTGAATTCGGAATTTACATTAATAGTCTCTCTGAATTCTCGAAAAAAATCAACGGTCGTTGTAAATTAAAAAATTATACTTTCCTTGTCATAAAATGGGCGTGTTAAATAATCAGTTGTTTTAAATTTTAAATTTATATAATTCCTGCGCTCTGTCCCTACATGGGCGCCAATGTAACAGAGCGCAGGAATTATATAAATTTAAATCACTGCCTCCGCTAGGGATCGAACCCGGGACCTCTGGCTTACTAGTCTTACGCTCAACCGATCGAGCTAAAGAGAAGATCACTCTAGCCGAGCGGTATATTGCGGCTAGTATTTACCAGGGTTACATACTCCCCCTCCAGGAAAGAACTCGTCCTCGAGTTTCCAGGAGTAACAGCGATGCTTGTGGAGCAAGGCTGAGTATTTTTCCCGGGTCCCTACATGGGCGCCAATATAACAAAGTCGGATTTTCAGTTGGGAGGGGCCTTGGCAATAGATAATAAACGGAAGGAGCTTCTGTTCACATGTTTACTTGCACATATTGATAAGTACAGGCAGAAAAGTCCCTGCAATCAAGCAAATAACTTCTGTCAATATACATATACATTCGAAACTAACGCGCCCAACTTTACAACAACAGCGCGTAATTTGAAAACAGTTAAAATTACACATACTCAGATTAGACCACATTCAGTTAACGTATTCGGAGTTAAAATTATTAGGATATGCTTTTAAAATATAAACAGATACCTGATTCGATACAAGTTAACTTAATTTGGAATTATAAACGTCGGTGGAAGTACCGATCACATGATGCACAGTAGATAATGAATTAATAAATAATAATAATTAATAATAACAATTTCACTACTTACTTGGCATGTGGTGCCCAGGACGTATTTACAAAATGTATGAAAAGTTGGCATAAGAATGACCGAGGTGTAACAGATGTTTGCGGAGGAAAACCCCCACCAGGGAGAGGGCACCCTTAGTCTCTATCCAGACCACGCAACCGCTGGAGCTTGTCTGTATGGACTACCTGACTCTGGAGCCTTCCAAGGGAAATTACCAGCACATCTTGGTCATAACCGACCACTTCACTCGCTACGCCGTTGCAGTTCCAACCCGTAACCAGACCAGCAAGACCACCGCCGAGGCTCTGATGAACCATTTCATTGTCCACTATGGGATGCCGAAGCGCCTGCACTCGGACCAAGGAATGACGTTCAGAAGCAAGCTTGTGACGCAGCTTTGCCGTATGACCGGTATTTCTCAGTCCCAGACTACACCATATCATCCACAGGGCAACGGACAATGCGAGCGCTTTAACCGCACATTATTGAGCATGCTCGGAACCCTTGAAGAGGAGGAGAAGAGGGACTGGAAATCCTACGTTGCACCCTTAGTGCATGCATATAACGCCACGAGGAACGAGTCTACGGGATACTCGCCCTTTTATCTCATGTACGGGAGAGAGCCACGATTACCTGTAGACCTTGCCTTCGGAATCGAGTCGGACAGTTCGAGGGAATCATTACACTCCTATGTGGAGTCGATGCGAAGACGACTTAAGGATTCCTACACTATTGCTCTCACCAGGAGTAACGCAGCTAAAGCTAGACAGAAAACCGGATACGATGTACGGATTCGTGGAGCCTTTGTCCGCGCCGGAGATCGGGTCTTGGTTAAAACAGTTGCTTTTGAGGGGAAGCATAAGCTTGCGGACAAGTTGGAGGAGGAAATATATGTTGTTCTAGACCAACCCAACCCAGATATACCTGTCTATGTTGTACAGAAGGAGGATGGCGGAGGGAGAAAGCGTACTCTACACAGAAACCTTCTCCTTCCCGTCGGTTCCCTGGCAACCGATACTGATGACAGGAATGATAATACCCTTACACCACGGAAAACCCCAACCCCAGAACCAAGATTGACACGACGGAGTGTGAAGGAACTACGGATAAAGTCTCAGGCCAAACCTGAGGACGCAATGGAAGTTTCCTCCATTGCCAACTCCGATGACAGCGATACGGAACTCTTTGTGTCAGTGCCCTCTATGCCAGCTGTTGGTGACGCCCAGGCAGGTGCCACGGATACAGCAGCTGAGCAGCCTGTAAACGACCATCAGTCGACAATGGTCCCTGCTGAAGAGGATGCAGACTCCGTTATTGATAGGACCAATAGGGAGGATGTTGATGCACTTGGAGGACAGGAAGAGGATGATACAGCCGGGGTAGAGTCTCCAACAATTCCGAGACGTTCGGGGAGAGTCCGTCGACCACCTAAGAAGTTCACCAGTGGTGATTATGTGATGACAGCAGGTACAGCCCCAGATCTGTCATGGATGCGGAAGGCGGATTATCTTCGCTCCATGGTCTCTGGCGATATTCTGGCTCCAGGAGCAGAACGGATTTTGGAGGCTGTATTGTCAGTGATACAGACATCAACCTGATTGTTTTTAACCATGTATTATCATTTGTCTTATTTTATTCATTCTGCAACGTCATATTTCCATGTAGTTGTATAGATACTATATTATATCTTGTAATGTCTTTACATTACAGGATTCATTCTACTTGTATTTGATTGTTCCTTGTTATCCATTATAGGGATGGCGAGGACGCCATTCTTGCACAGGGGGTGTATGTGGCACCCTGTTAATTTTGGTTATTTTAATTGAATCACTTTTATAACTGCTCGTTGTGTTGTATTTGTGCTGTTCGTATCCCACGTCGTGTTTGTGGCTGTTGGGTAAATGTTCTGTACTCGTCGTGTGATTGTCACGCAGTGTGTATCCTATGCTGTGTTACAGGTAGCTGTCAGTTATGTGCTTTGTATGTGTGGTTCGTGAATGTCCGGAGAGTATGTTCGTGTGATGTATGTTTGTAATAAACTGGTTTGACCACTGACGGACAGGACAGGGCAGGACATGCGCAATGCGTTTTTTCTTCTTTCTTTCTATCCCTTTTTGGCGCTCTTTCCCCAGTTCCACTCTGTACATTGGTCAGAGAAGACGGTCATTCTTATGCCAACTTTTCATACATTTTGTAAATACGTCCTGGGCACCACATGCCAAGTAAGTAGTGAAATTGTTATTATTAATTATTATTATTTATTTATTCATTATCTACTGTGTTACATGTGATCGGTACTTCCACCGACGTTTATAATTCCAAATTAAGTTAACTTGTATCGAATCAGGTATCTGTTTATATTTTAAAAGCATATCCTAATAATTTTAACTCCGAATACGTTAACTGAATGTGGTCTAATCTGAGTATGTGTAATTTTAACTGTTTTCAAATTACGCGCTGTTGTTGTAAAGTTGGGCGCGTTAGTTTCGAATGTATATGTATATTGACAGAAGTTATTTGCTTGATTGCGGGGACTTTTCTGCCTGTACTTATCAATATGTGCAAGTAAACATGTGAACAGAAGCTCCTGCCGTTTATTATCGGCAAGGCCAAGGCCCCTCCCAACTGAAAATCCGACTTTGTTATATACCCATGTTACCAATGGCTTCTTTATTTTATGTATGTATATATCAATGCATAAATT
The DNA here is from genome assembly GCF_902652985.1 of Pecten maximus. NCBI lineage: Eukaryota > Metazoa > Mollusca > Bivalvia > Pectinida > Pectinidae > Pecten > Pecten maximus. Next base: position 38,028,458 of record NC_047029.1, on the reverse strand, counting down.
TTAAAAACGCAGACGAAACGTCCTAGAAAAGACGACTAAAATTCCGTTAAGGACGATGTCCAATCCGTGCCTGTCTACAAAGAATGTCTGATCACTGATTATCAATACATTGTTTCTGATATACAGTCTATGTTGACGAGACGCGGAGGTTCCGTCTGTTGTAACTCTGTATATCCTGTCTCTACTTATGTGATTAAGCTTCAGCCCAGCGCAGGATTACATCTCAAAGACACGATGCAAAACATCATAAGTCTACATATATCCTATGTGGTCAATACCGTATGACCTTGCCTCGGATTATTGTATGTTTGATAGCCCTAGCGTCGGAGACGCTCACAATTTACTTTAAAATGAGAGAGAGATACCCTCGACCTGTTTACTCTTAAATAAGATATTGAATCTCATTCCGGGCAAAAGTCGTAATGTACATCGTAACGCAATTTAAGGAGTAAAAACAATATTCCTTGTATAAGAGCACGTGACATGTCTAGACATGACCTCTAACGTGTTACAGTATGTGTGTACGGTACTTATCACTGCGGCATGATTTAATCTTGTTTGAAACAAGGAATTTTATTCATGACGTAAACAATGACATAGCCGTTGATAAGGTTGTTTTTGATTGGCGAATGGTTCAGCGTAATGATATATAAGAGAAAAAGAGACTATCAATAAAGTGAATTTGTGCAGGGTAGAGATTAAACTATAAGGATTAACTTGGATACATTTTTAGCCCACCATCATCAGATGGTGGGCTATTCAAATCGCCCTGCGTCCGTGGTCCGTCGTCCGTCCGTCCGTCCGTCCCTCCCTCCGTCCGTCCGTCCGTCCGTCCGTCCGTAAACAATTCTTGTTATCGCTAATCCTCAGAAAGTACTGAAGGGATCTTTCTCAAATTTCATATGTAGGTTCCCCTTGGTGCCTAGTTATGCATATTCCATTTTGGGACAGATCGGAAAACAATATGGCCGACAGGCAGCCATCTTGGATTTTGACCATTGAAGTTTGTTATCGCTATTTCTGAGAAAGTACTGAAGGGATCTTTCTCAAATTTCATATGTAGGTTCCCCTTGGTGCCTAGTTATGCATATTGCATTTTGGGACCGATCGGAAAACAACATGGCCGACAGGCAGCCATCTTGGATTTTGACCATTGAAGTTTGTTATCGCTATTTCTGAGAAAGTACTGAAGGGATCTTTCTCAAATTTCATATGTAGGTTTCCCTTGGTGCGTAGTTATGCATATTGCATTTTGGGACCGATCTGAAAACAACATGGCCGACAGGCAGCCATCTTGGATTTTGACCATTGAAGTTTGTTATCGCTATTTCTGAGAAAGTACTGAAGGAATCTTTCTCAAATTTCATATGTAGGTTCCTCTTGGTGCCTAGTAATGCATATAGCATTTTGTGACTGATCGGAAAACAACATGGCCGACAGGCAGCCATCTTGGATTTTGACCATTGAAGTTTGTTATCGCTATTTCTCAGAAAGTACTGAAGGGATCTTTCTCCAATTTCATAGGTAGGTTCCCCTTGGTGCTTAGTTATGCATATTGTATTTTGAGACTAATCAGAAAACAACATGGCCGACAGCCAGCCATCTTGGATTTTGACAATTGAAGTTTGTTATCGATAATTCTCAGAAAGCACTGAAGGGATCTTCCTGAAATTTCATATATAGGTTCCCCTTGGTGCCTAGTTATGCATATTGTATTTTGAGACCAATCGGAAAACAACATGGCCGAAAGGCAGCCATCTTGGATTTTGAAAATTGAAGTTTGTTATCGCTATTTCTCAGAAAGTACTGAAGGAATCTTTCTCAAATTCCATATATAGGTTCCATTTGGTGCCTTAATCTTAACTTTTATATATAGGTTTCCCTTGTTTGAAAAGTACTAGAGGTTTCTTCTGAATTTACACAGATTAGTAAGACTTAGAAGAAGAGAAAAGTAGAGAAAAGATCAATCTGACATGGAACCTATGAAGAACATTCAATGGTGGGCGCCAAGATCCCTCTGGGATCTCTTGTTATGTGACGGGGTTAAGTATAACACAAAAAACAACCTTTCGTGGTTTATTTAGAGCACACACCATTTAATCCATAGATATATATTATCATGTATTAATATATATTAAACATCATTTTTGCTTACTTTGTAGGTAAATTTTATATTTTTATGTAACATTCTGCGGATTCTACTCACGCAATTACAGTCACATCCTAACGAACCAAGCAATTTCCGGTAGGTATATTTTCCTCATCCTTTTATTCATTTTCACAATGATATGAAGTCTTGATTAGAGGCTGCATTAGGCATAACCATGAAGAAAAGAAAAAAAGGTTCCTGTATGAAAGCATTTGCATAATTATTATTACGTTGAATATTGGACATTTGGAAAAGGATGTATGAATGAAAATATTGAGCGTTTACTATGCAAATTACATTAAAAAAACTCATCGACTAAAGTAATCCGTAAGACTGCATTATTATCAAAGATTTCCTATCGCTATAGTTGTTCACTATTTGAAATCGTAATATATAGCAGCACGTTTGAAGTCATGTCGGCGATAAGGTTTTCCTGTCACCTCCCCGTACAATCAGCAACTTAATCTGTTTATACTTAACACAGATTCACTGTTTATGCCGATTGGTTAACCCTTAACAATTCTAATCATACTTGTTTCCAGTTGAACCAGTGCTGACATACGTATCCCTTCTTACGTACAAATAGATTGAGACTCTGAAATGGTTTTCGTTATATTAAGAGCTGTTTATACTATCTACAAAATATATGTATATATATGTGCATTGTAGCAAATGTCAACGAATAATTTAAGTTAACAGATATATCTGAAAACTGGAAGTCATGCGTTGTACTTCGCTGATGACACAACAATAAGTTTTAATCTGCTCCTTAAGATGATCTATGCATTGTTATGTATTAATCCGATACACATTATATTATATACGTTAAATTTTAAGTTAACATATATATCTGGAAACGTGTAGTAGTGCGTTGTACTTCTGCTACTTATTTCTTCACATAATTTAATGCATTTATTTGACACATAGAACACCGATATATATATATATATATATATGTTAGATTTAAGTGCCAAAAGAAGATTCCATAATGTGTTTTGGAGTTCCCAAATTCCGTCACTTATTCGACTACATTGTAACTCTAATATACATATTTTACTTTTCCAACAGGAAGGCTGTGAAGGCCACCTTTGTTTTAATCCCATTGTTTGGTGTCCAACTGTTTGTTACAATCTATAGAATTCCTGTTAACAAACAAGCTGGATTGGAATATGAGAGGTTCTCCTTATTTTGCAACAATTTACAGGTAAGTTATTGTTGTTGAAATTGTTCACGACATTTTTACAGACTTATATATAAGAATTGTGTTATTCTATTTGTCCGCATCAATAGCATATCTATTTTATTCGGTTATTCAAATTCACCCTTTAGTGGAATTTCGCAGAAACGTCCTACGGCAAAGGTTCAACTACGTTTCTGAATTATACGCTCCCCACCCCAATGAGCTGTTGAGAGAGAGCAAGAATATTTTCAAATGTTTTAAAAATGTTTTACTTTTTTTTGACACTATGTACCACTTTTTAGATAGGTCATGCAAGCTTAAAAAACAAAACTAAAATCTATAATCTGTATATGTATATCATAATTCTGGTGGCAGCGAGTGCACGTGACCCTAGTACATTACTCTAAGTTCTGTCGTACATATATGTTTACTAATGGCCGCGTGTTCTTGTTAGAATAGTAAATTAATGTAAACACTCTTTAACGATTTAACAATCACGAATCACGAAGAAATATCTTCTGTACGTGTGCATGCTAGCATCCAATAATATGAAAATGCAATTTTTCGTGTAATAATTAAATCTTGAATCATGGTCACGTGGAACAAAACAAAATATAACACATGTTATTTAGAAGTTCTAGACCACATGCCACATTTGTTTTATTTTACAGGGATTCTTCGTCGCCCTGATATTCTGCTTCCTGAATAGCGAGGTAAGCGAGATCGTGCTGTTCCCCTGCTCGTATAAACAGACAGAAGTAAGTGTCGCTAGCTTGCTCTCAATACGTTTGGAAATCAGAAGACGGGGATTTTGTACGATAACTATAGAATTGTCATCGGTTTCCGTGCTTCATGTACCAAGACATGATATAAAAACAGTCTTATCTTTGTGTTTTCAAAATACATCATTATTATTTGCCAATCAGTTTTTGTAATATTCTTATTTTACGTTTGCGAAAGAAGTTTTCCCTTTTTTTTTGGCTCATGTTTACATTTTATTGTTATATAACAATAAAACTTTACAAAACTGTAACAATTATATAAACGATAACGACGATCTGTTGAACTTATCTGTTTTAGCTATCATAACTTTTATCTATCTTCTGGTTTCCATATTGTATATGTCATGCAGCATGCGGCATATTGGTCATTACGTGCATATACATGTAATTTTATGGTTGCTGTTGTATTACGAGGGCTAATTGATAAGTTGTGATCCTCGAATTGAAGGAGGTTCGCAAAGATGTTTTTTAAAGTCCTACTTGTAATGCTCTGACTAGTTCCAGGTATCCGAGGACTGATCTCCTTTGGTTTATATCCGCGAGGTAGCACTCTAAAGTAAACAAGACAAGCGGCATTTGCAAAATGGACAAAATCGGTTAGGGTTAGTGCTAGGGTGAAGCGTCTGTCATTGGCATGGCCGCCATTCACGATTGTGGCTTTAAATTGAGGCATCTGCCTTATCCAGCTCATCTCGCCCCATCTATTTCTAAAACTGAAAACTTGTAGTGGATGACTTTCTGAACAGCCAAGAAAAGGAGTTCTATAAAAGTGGCATCAAGGTCCTTAAACAGCACTGGCAAACGTGTATAGATGCTGAAGATGAATATCTTAGAAAAAATACAATATGTCCGGCAAAATACAAATCCTTCAATAAGAAACCCACAACTTATCAATCGGGCCTCGTATATGTTATCTGTGGATTCGCTGGCATAACGACTAAATATCAATTGATACAAAGTATTAAAAACAATCTCGTTCATTCCGGAGAGTCGGCATGTTTCCTTGACTAAATTGTTACAACCATGTATTATCACACCAGAGACCTGGATTAGATTCTGGTTGGTAGGCTTATAGAAATGTCTTGTTCTCTATTCTGTCAGACTAGCGCCGACGACACGTTCATTATACTATCGTGTTTAAGCTCTAATTTCCCCAGTGTAGCATACATGTGAACTCTGCTGTGTTTTATGCACACAAAACAAAAACAAAAACAAAAAACGCAAAAACCAATATTGTCGAGATTTGAGCATTTATTAAATGCCATTAGATAAATCAACAACAATATCAGAACAATATTCGCATAAAAGGTTGGGTAATAATTATACTTAAAAAACGCCACAAACTTGAGCGAGAAACTGCAGTATGAGAAACTGCAGTATCCGCTCAAGTGCCCCCAATTATAGAAGACTTACGCTAACTTGGATTGAGGATGCATTTTCTCAATAGACCCGGCTAGACAGTCGGAATCGCTCGAGTTCTTATTTACCTAGATTATGGTAAATTGGCCATACATGTACTTACATTATTTCAATAGTTGTCGAGTTTTTCGTTTTGTTTTTTTGGTTTTTTTTGTTATTTTGTTTGGTTTTGTTGGGGGTTTTTTTATTGTTTTTGTTTGTTTGTTTGTTGTTTTTTTGTTGTTGTTTTTTTATTTTTGTTTCTAAAGACTTGAAAATATTGCTCTATAAAACATATCCGTCTCTGAACAGTAACTGTTTCCTTATACCTCCTGGATCTGGAGAATCTTGTAGCCTAGAGAATTCTGGAAGCACTAATGTTCAGAATCTGGTACCATATAAAATAGAACAATAGCCCCCTTGCATGCTGCCTAAACACTTATATATACCTACCCTTCATTGTTTTCTCCCTGAAAGGTTTTAAACATCCACTGGCTTATCATATTTTCTTAACTTATGTAATACAAAAAAATATAATAAAGGAAAAATTCCAGAAACGATGATTAGTATAAATTGCTATGTAATATGATCCATTTCGTAAGCTTTGTTGTATTTATACAATTTACGAAGATATCATCAATCATTATGTGAGCCTTACCTTCTTGGTCCTAAAATTAACTTGGATATAATTAGATTTTCAAACTTCCATTCTCATCTTCCAAATAATATATTTCTAATGATGTCATTGACATTTCAAGAAGATTGAAAGTGCTCTTTTGTATTCTTTTCCAATATATCTTTTATCTACAGCTAAGTTCATGTTATAAAGCATCGCTGACATCATCTGTATTTAAAATTAAATGTACTAAAAATCACTGACATCAGCTTTATTTACTATCATTTTTCTTAACTAAACGCATAAACTATATTTTGGACAATTGCACAGCTCAGATGAAAATTGCACGGTAACGTGCGAATTATTGAACACTGCGTGGCGTTGCTACGGATTCTAAATGTGTTTAAGTGATTATGTAATAAAACAAGTATATCACGGGTATCTGTGCATCTGTCCAGAATGTTTGGTTCTTGGTATTTGTAATCGACTGATGGTCTATATTGAAATGGACCATTGCACAGACACCCATGATATATTTGTAGAATATAATGCATTGTTTTTTTGTTTTTTGTTTTTTTTTTTTAATTGCTATCTCTATTGTACATGCGCTTCTTTTCTTTCTTTTATATAATTATTTTATCTAAATACACTGTTGTAAATGTAATATAGTCGGGGAACATCGTATATAATGTATTTGATAAAGTTCTGTATTTGTTGTACATGTAGGTTATCACTCACTTAAGAAAGACTTGGAGACGAAGAATCAGAGACCGATCGCTTGGAGGATCGAAGCGACTTAACACAACTCTCAATCAGACTTTATCATTTAACAGCGATACTCTAGATAGAAAAACGTCTGATAAACGGAACCGGAAAGAGACTTATCAAATGGACGATAACGTAAACGGCGAGGTCACGTCAAAGGAAACTAGAGGGAATGACATCCGATACAACGCAGTCCCCGTTAGTGAGGAACAGTATTCAATGTCTGACACTAATCAGGGCAAATGTATGCTGCATTGACCAGCAATCCCCTGTTACATCAGACTGGTCAATGTACCGGACACGACGATATTATGGCCGAAAAGAACATTGTCTGTGACAGAGCTAAATTAATTGGTTATTTCGGCGTCGTGATTTACACAAGAGCTGCCATTTTACAAGCTCGCGCCGTGTTATATAGATCTACATGTCTGACCGCCAGACGTGCATTCTTATCTACAGCTCTGCTTCATTGCCTCAAGTCCATGCTTCTGTGGTGGGATATATGTGCATACACATACATGTGGCCTGGAATAAAAGAAATCTGGTCTAGTGATTTGATTGATATGTTTTTTGGAATGTGATTGAAGGTTTAGAGACTAGCCGCATAACGTCCAATTTATCATCTTACTTATTTCAATGGATCGTTAAATAAGTGTTTCTACACTGTAGTTCTATATGCAATTATGTTGACATTTTAATCGACGAGGTGGAGTATTTCATTCTTATACATGACCTAGTGAGATACACAACACGGGTTTGATAATGACAATTATGGTGAATTTCCAAATTAATCAACTTGATATATAACTTAAACACCAATCGTCTTCACGTCGATGAAATTCAATATATTCAAAAATATTGATTTCTTATTTTGTTTTTAAATGCATAATTTACAAAAGACAGTTGTGTTCCTACCACATGTTCCATACTATGATGAGTAGAATGGGTTTTCCATGGCTGCCGGTATGACTATGAGGAATAATGAAATCCGACAGGGAATAGATCTGGAACAGCTTAAATGTTGTCACTCATCATCTGACTTTGATGTGTTCATTTCTTTTGAACAGCACCTTCCGGTATTTTTCGATTAATTACCGAATATATAACGTAATATACATGTATGTGCCTGTATTATGCTACAGTTGAAGAAAAAATCATAAAAACAACGAAATGTATTCTTAACGGGAGCCTGGCAATATTTGTATATTCTATAAATTTAGACTTATTTTAGTGCTTTTCCCTCAGAAAACATCATTACGCTCATTGCAGTTGATTTGGCTGTAAAATTTGAGTGTGACAAATACATTTACGTTATTGTACATCTAAAATACCAGGTCAGTTTACTGTCTGGTTGTTTAATCAATGATTACTCCTGAATGTACAGGAGTATATTAGTGGTTAGTTTGACAGCTGGACTCCGGAATTATCTCGGTTGCCTAAGGAATGATTAATTATGTTTCTGAAATGTGATCGTGGATTTATTGTTAAGAAACTACATACTCAGACATAGATCTCGTGTACTCGTCATGTTATACCGTCAAACATACATACATGTAAGCGTTTGATGTTTCGTTTCAGGTATAGAAGACAATCATTGTTGATATTAGCATTATCTATATATAAAAAGTCCTTCATACGCTGCTATATAAACTGATATGTTTTGTTTGTTTGGATGTATGTTTCTACTGAATTAGCATTCGTCCTTGAATGTGACGTCATTCCGATATTTGAGAAAGTTTTCTTTTCGATATCACACAATTTTCTGTTTTACACAGCATGATACATGTCCCAGTACATTCGACCATACGGATATTGAAGTGTAGTTTTTAGCATTGTTTGGTGAAAAGTAGATGAACATACCACATACATATTTAATTACGTGTGGTTTTTTCGATATGGTTATGTCGTATCAAGGTCTACGGAGCCACTGTGGTCCAATGATAGGACGGATAGCTTTGTAACCGAATGGTCACTAGTTCGAGTCCCGGCACGGTAGTCTAGTGGTAGGACGGAGGGCTATGTAACCGAAGGGTCACTAGTTCGAGTCCAGTCACAGTGGCCTAGTGGTTGGACGGAGGGCTAAGTAACCGAAGGGTCACTAGTACGAGTCCCGGCACGGAAGTCTAGTGGTAGGACGGAGGGCTATGTAACCGAAGGGTCGCTAGTTCGAGTCCCGTCACGGTAGTCTAGTGGTAGGACGGATGCTAGTAACCGAAGGGTCACTAGTTCGAGTCCCGTCATGGGTGCGGTATTTTATCCTTACATAATATATTTCGTTGTGTTCCAGTCAACTCCTTGCTATAAGGATACTCGTTAGGGAAGAACAAGTATGTCGTATGGAAGTTGTTAGCGCCAAAATAACAGCTCCGTCTGTATGCTGCCGAAAGTAGTTTTAAAATGAAATTAGCTAGCGTCTAAAAACACAATACCCACGGCTAATAATTGTGAGCAATATATAATTCATAAATGCACAATACTATCACACGTTCTGAATCATTAGAGTATTCATTGTTATAACTATGACAGTGGCACTACCTTGACTGTCATTTCATGACTAAGTGTCATCAACTGTCTATACTTTACTCTTTTGAGGAGATGTCTCGTATAAGATTGCTTATTCTTATCCCTAATTGTATCTTAACATTATAATATTCTGAAATATTATGTATTGCATAATGTACAGGACCAAAATTCGGTACCTGCCAGTAATTAAAACTGTACAAAACTTAACAAAGAGCCAGCGATTAACTCGGCGTAGTCTATCTGCCATCAACTGTGTGTGCTTGGCTCATTAACAAAATCCATCCGATGAACGCATCCCTTCGCTCCTGTCTGTGATAAATTATAACATCAATACTTATGTCGAAGTGTTCTTTTATATCAATATCCTCATTTGATATACCTAAATTATCACAGTGTCATGAATGTGAGGAAATACATTGGCACATGTTTAATTTTACCTGTCATTACGGGATTACCTATACCTGTATTATACCAATCGCCTGACGCTATCATGTCGTAATAGATAGTTGATGGGTTGTTTTCACCCGGAATTAAAACATATTGCGTACCTAGTTATGAAATTTCCAGAGAACAGTGGGAGTTGTATCGTTATTTTCCTTTAATTGGTAAATATCTCACTAAGTTTAAACGTGAACTAAATATCCATCACTGCTATATAAAACTGTATATATACATTATATAAATATATATGATTTGTTTAATCCGACCAACTTACGCCATACGATATCAATACTTATGTCTGTGAGATGTCAAGGAGGACAGAAACCCTGATTACGTATACATCTATTAATGATTGTATGGGTACTGTAACAGGTAGATTGTCGTATCATGGTATGCGGATATGTAAACAGAGTTGTAATATGTCTTATGATGATATATTCCTTTATAAATATTACGATATTTTGTGTAATAAAAGTCCTGTCGAAATAAAACATGAAGAAAAAAAAACCGCTCATGAGCACTAAGATGTTGTTATTTTTTGTTGTTGTTACTTATGGTTAGGTCCAGATCGTTCTTTCTAACTGTTTCATTTAAATTCCTTCTTATCCTGAAGGCCTGGGTGGATTTTGATGAAATTTTGTCTGGAGCATTATTAGGCAAAAGCGATAAAACGTTTTATAAGCGGATAGTATGGCTCCCCTGGCTCCGGAGGGGTGGGCCCAATAGTGGAAATAGTGGAAGTCCTTCAAATTCTTACTTGTCCTGCACGCTGGAATGGATTTTGATGAAATTTAGACTGGAGCATAATTGGGTAGAGGGGATCAAACGTTAGATCAACGGAGGCTATGGCTCCCCTGGGGCCGGAGGGGCGAGGCCAAGTAGGGAAAATTGAGGTAAATCCTTTAATTTCCTACTTGTTCTGAACGCTTGAATGGATTTTGATGAATTTTGTCATGAACATTAATGGGCAAAGGAGATTAAACGCTGTATAGATGTAGGATGTGGCTCCCCTTGGGCTGGAGGGGCGGGGGCCAAGTTTGGAAAAATGAGGTTAATCATTTAATTCCCTTCTTGTCGATATTACCAAATTGAACCTGTCCAACCAAGTGAGCATTTCAGGCCCTCTGTTCCTCTTATCTATAAACACTTTCGGATGTCGAGACTGAAATCATGCTAGTGTATTAGTAACACTTATGAATATCGAATGTGAAATCGTATTTTTTGTATTTACGCTGTTGAATATTGAATTTTAAATCGTAATTTTTGTGTTAACGCTGTGGGATATCGAATGTGAAATCGCATAGTTATGTTAATGCTTTGGGATATCTATTATGAAATCCTATATTTGTGTCAAGGCTATGTGATATTGAATGTAATATCGTATATTTGTGTTAATGCTGAGTGATATAGAGAGCGAAATCGTACATTTGTGTTAACGGCGTGTCATATTTTATTACATTCTTGATCGATCTGTTACGCTTTCTTAACGTTACAATAGCTTTATTCGGGTTCTTATTTTTTCGAAGGAAAGCTCAGAAGTTAAATCTCTAAATTAACATGAAATCCTTTAGTTTTGAAAACCAAGTTGCAATGCAATCATATCTATTTCTCCACCTCAGATTAAAGTCGTCCTAGTAGATTTTACATCAATTTGCTACATATTCAGATGACTTAGGTAAGGTGAACATGGTGTTGAATTAAAAAGATCATGAGCATGAGTTGTATACGGCTAACTGAAGGGAATATAAAGGTATATAAACTGTGTACGATTGTGTTTATTAATTTGATTCTGTGAAATCGTCATCGTTTGATGTGCCACATGTGATATACATGTCAACAGAGTTCAGTCAAAACCACAAACATAGTATTACAATAACGCCTGCTACAGGGGAGGGGTATGACCGGAGTTGGCCTTGGACACATCTGGCAGCTCTGTTTAATGTCCATTACGATAATAAAAGTATTATACTTGATGAAGCTCATTTAAGCTGTGCGTCTCTATACCCTGTTTGCTTTGCGTGTCAAAATAGAATACTATAACGTACACAAGAGCTCATTTAATGGCGGATGTATGTACCACCTGCAGGTACCGTCTTTATCTCTGTTGGTATCCCTTAGAAACCCGTCATATATGACCCTTGTTGTTACGAGGACACAAAATTAATCCTTTCATCGATTACACCTGCCCTATGAATCTATGTGAAATCAGCGCAATGTCATGCCCCCAATATGAGAACCGGGGTTGTGACAACAAAGTCACTTAATTTCACATACATGGAATTTAAAAAAAAATGTCGGCCATAAACCTGCGTCTTGGTCTTACTTTACCTACACCTCCCCAAGGAATGCACCGGCTGTACCTCAATGAATGTTATTCTGATAATAAACGTAACACGACTGAAGAATCGGATTCTAGTCTACTGTGTCCTCAAGATAGATTTAAGTTACCGGCATTGATCGCCTCTCCTAATTAAAACACACGGGGATTATGTTTTATTTTTTCTTTCCTCGACACTCTCCTCTTCGACGGTTTCTCCCTCGGCACACGACAACATATAACTATTAACAGCATAGAAATTGTAGTAAAAAAGAAAAAAGTGATAGTTATAAATATGCCATGGGTACAAAACCTTTTTATGGATTTGTGTGGCGTCGCTTGAAGCCACGTTTCGGTTACGAATTGGACAGGGATTGGAATTAAATGCTAGCAAATAGCAGTATTTTTATTGCGATATAGTTTTATCTGCCTGCATACACCACCTAATTAACTCTTCTAAATACAACAAACGGTAAGAGTACATTAGAAACACTTCTGAAATGAAGTTGATTGATCGTCACACAAGGTACACGTCTTATTAACCATAGTTTGTCTTTATCTGATCTTATCAACCTTAGTTTGTCTTTATCTGATCTTATCAATCTTAGTTTGTCTTTATCTGATCTTATCAATCTTAGTTTGTCTTTATCCGATCTTATCAATCTTAATTTGTCTTTATCTGATCTTATCAACCTTAGTTTGTCTTTATCTGATCTTATCAATCTTAGTTTGTCTTCATCTGATTTATTGACTTCAGGTTGTCTTTATTAAATCTTATCGACTTCAGATTGTTCTTATCAAATCTTATCGACTTCAGTTTGTCTTTATCTTATCTTATCGAATTAAGTTTGTCTTTATCAAATCTTATCGACTTCAGTTTGTCTTTAGCAAATATAATCGACTTCAGTTTGTTTTTATTTAATCTTATCAACCATAGTTTGTCTTTATCTTATCTTATCGACTTCATTTTTTTCTTTATTAAATCTTATCGACTTAACTTTGTATTTATCTAATCTTATTGACTTAAGCTTGTCTTTATCAAATCTTATTGACTTAAGTTTGTCTTTGTCACGTCTTAGCGTCTTTAGTTTGTCTTTGCCACATCTTATCGACTGTAATTTGTCTTTTTCACGTCATATCGACTTCAGTTTGTCTTTATCAAATCTCATCGACTTAAGTTTGTCTTATCACATCTTATCGATTTTAGTCTGTATTTGTCACATCTAATTGAGGAAACGACGTTACCTCTCCAATAACCACTTTGATAAATTAACCCTGCAGACCAAGCTTCCTCACCCACAATATCATCAAATTCTATTTCAAAACTAATAAGTGATAACATTAAAATTACCGATACTAAATCTTTTGGAACAATCGATAACCCTCCTTTGTTGTTTACACTATCTGCGGTTGAACGTTCTATAACAGAGAATAAATTTACAGAAATGGCTGCTTCAGATACTAATGGCGAGGCGCTATTAGCTTTAACATCAAATTATCAAACTATAACAAAATTACTGTTCTACGTAAAGTGAATTCGGCAATCATTTAAATTAACAATGTCTCCCAATATCGCATTGTGTTATGATGAGTGCCTGGACATGAGGGAGTGCCGGAAAATGAAAAAAACTCATCTATCCGCAATATGTTTACAGATCTGAAACTTTAGTACCACAGTGACCAATCAAGCCACCTACATGACCGCTCACCAAGCGTCCCGTCACTAGACGGCCCACCCGGCGTCCCGTCACTAGACCACCCACCCAGCGTCGTGTCACTAGACCACCCACCCAGCGTCGTGTCACTAGACCGCCCACACAGCGTCCCGTCAATGGACCGCCCACCCAGAGTCCTGTCACTAGACCGCCCACCCAGCGTCGTGTCACTAGACCGCCCACACAGCGACCCGTCACTAGACCACCCACCCAGCGTCCTGTCACTTGACCACCCACCCAGCGTCGTGTCACTAGACCGCCCACACAGCGACCCGTCACTAGACCACCCACCCAGCGTCCTGTCACTAGATCTCCAATCCAGCGTCCCGTCACTAGACCGCCCACCCAGCGTCCTGTCACTAGACCACCCACACAGTGTCCCGTCACTAGACCACCCACCCAACGTCGTGTCACTAGACCGCCCACACAGCGACCCGTCACTAGACCACCCACACAGCGACCCGTCACAAGACCGCCCACCCAGCGTCCTGTCACTAGACCGCTGTCACAGCGTCCCGTCACTGGACCTCCCATCCAGCGTCCCGTCACTGGACCTCCCATCCAGCGTCCCGTCACTAGACCGCCCACCCAGCGTCCCGTCTTAAGACCTCCTACCCAGCGTCCTGTCACTAGACCGCTGACACAGCGTCCCGTCACTGGACCTCCCATCCAGCGTCCCGTCACTAGACCGCCCACCAAGCGTCCCGTCTTAAGACCTCCCACCCAGCGTCCTGTCACTGGACCGCCCACCCAGCGTCCCGTCTTAAGTCCTCCCACCCAGCGTCCCGTCACTAGACCGCCCACCCAGCCTCCCGTCACTAGACCGCCGACACAGCGTCCTGTCACTAGAAAGCCCACACAGCGTCCCGTCACTAGACAACCCACTCAGCGTCCTGTCACTAGACCGCCGACCCAGCGTCCTGTCACTTGACAGTCCAACCAGCGTCCCATCATTAGACCTCCCCCAGCGTCCCGTCACTGGACCGCCCATCAAGCGTCGTGCCACTAGACCGCCCACCAAGCGTCGTGCCACTAGACCGCCCACCAAGCGTCGTGCCACTAGACCTCCCACCAAGCGTCCCGTCATAAGACCTCCCACCAAGCGTCCCGTCACTAGAATGCCCACCAAGCGTCCTGTCACTAGACCGCCCACCCAGCGATAAGATGTGACAAAGACAAACCAAAGTCGAATAGTTGTGACAAATTATATACTAAGCGGTTCCGTCTGCGCCCGTCGGGAAGAGAGAGACTATCGGTTCCGTCGTCAGTTCCGTCATAGGTTACATCATCGGTTCCGTCACGTACGATGAGGGAGATTATCGGTTCCGTCTGAACCCCTCACGACGATGGAAGTTGGTTCCGTTTACGCCCATCACGATGAGGGAGATTATCGGTTCCGTCTGAACTCCTCACGACGATGGGAAGTTGGTTTCGTTCGCGCCCGTCACGATGAGGGACATTATCGGTTCTGTCCAAGCCCGTCTTGGTTAGGGGAAATAATCGGATCCGTCCACATCAAAACAAGTAGAACGTTAATTCCATTAGGCTTTTCGTGTATTACAGATGTCTGACGCTGAACTTATAGACACACGGGATAATACGCAATAAAAGGATAACAGTCGGAAAATAGAACTAATGAATGAATCTCTAACATATGTGTTTTTGAAAAGTGTATTTACGTCGCATTCCATACCATAAAAATGAACTGTTAAAGACCAATTGATACGTATATAAATGGTTTTCTAGTTCCAATGCGCATTTTTGCCTTTAATGTCGGTATCATAACGTGTCGGAGAATTGTTGATGTCGCCAGATAGCCATTGTTCTGAGCCGTAGACAGGTTTATGTGTCCCATGACTGCGTTTGCTACAGATTGCTGACTCCACAATGTAATGAATACCGATACAAGCAATCCATTAACTTCACTCTACATTCTATATAAACTGTGTAAACGCTAAGCCTTCCCGTGTTCATTTAACCAATAACGACACATCCGTCCTCCTTCAAGTGCCATTCAACGTACACAATTAGTTTTACCCATTCCTTTTAAAGTAGCGAAACCATCATCACTCTATATAAAGCTCGTCGAGGAAATACAGTTCGGTTATTGACGGTAGGTGGCGCGCATCTCTATCGGTACGTTCCTATTGGCCAGATCCTAATCATTCACTTATCTCTATGGTAATGTCACCTCTATATCGATAAGGACGTTATTTCTAGGTCTGAGACAAGTTATGGACTGCATTTCAATTATAGCTTCTGCATGTGAATAATTACTTGCACTTGGTATTTTCAAATGTCCGTCAAGATTTATCATCGCTTGCAGCAGAGACATACAAAAAAATGTATATATAGATCTCTGCTTGTACATGTAGTTATGTTTTAGATCACACCGCATCCATATGACTGACTATCGGATCGAGCGGGGAAATATAAAAAAAAAATTAAAATTAAAAAAAAAAGTGGTATGTGATGACCGATGGTGACAACCATGTTTCAGTTTCAAAGCGTGCGTCTCTCAAGTGGAGACATATCGGACCTAAAACAATGACTAATCTAAAAATATCGAACCTAAAACAATGACTAATCTAAAAATATCGGACCTAAAACAATGACTAATCTAAAAATATCGGACCTAAAACAATGACTAATCTAAAAATTTCGGACCTAAAACAATGACTAATCTAAAAATATCGGACCTAAAACAATGACTAATCTAAAAATATCGGACCTAAAACAATGACTAATCTAAAAATATCGGACCTAAAACAATGACTAATCTAAAAATATCGGACCTAAAACAATGACTAATCTAAAAATATCGGATATCGGACCTAAAACAATGACTAATCTAAAAATATCGGACCTAAAACAATGACTAATCTAAAAATAATACTCCCGGATTTACTAAGCTTCTTGTATCCTATAATGATGCAGACTTCCTAATGTCGAAGTTGTGTTTTATAAAATATGAGGTTGAAGATCTGTAAATTATCTAACTGAGGTAATTGTAACTACAGAAATAAGGTTTGTGATAATCATGACTGGTATAACTAGGCTATCATTTAAAAAAAAAACGAGGGAGGTTTGAAGTGAGCATGATTCATTGTATTCACCAAGAAAAACTCTATTAAAAATAAAATGTATCGAAAGGTTATAGCAATCAATGAGATGTTGATATTAAATCTATTGAACGATTAAAGTGTTAAGGGAATTTTTTGTTTAATCAGGAAAATGTTGATGAAATCAGGAAATAATGATATAATCAGGCAAGGTTGATATAATCAGGGAAATGTTGATATCATCATTGAAATGTTGATATTATCAGGGAATGTTGATATAATCAGTGAAATGTTGATATAATCAGTGAAATGTTGATATTATCAGGGAAATGTTGATATAATCAGGGAAATGTTGATATAACCAGGGAAATGTTGATATAATCAGTGAAATGTTGATATAATCAGGGAAATGTTGATATAATCAGTGAAATGTTGATATTATCAGGGAAATGTTGATATAATCAGGGAAATGTTGATATAATCAGGGAAATGTTGATATAATCCGGGAAATGTTGATATAATCAGGGAAATGTTGATATAATCAGGAAAATGTTGATATAATCAGTGAAATGTTGATATAATCAGTGAAATGTTGATATAATCAGGGAATGTTGATATAATCAGGGAAATGTTGATATAATCAGTGAAATGTTGATATAATCAGGGAATGTTGATATAATCAGGGAAATGTTGATATAATCAGTGAAATGTTGATATTATCAAGGAAATGTTGATATAATCAGGGAAATGTTGATATAATCAGGGAAATGTTGATATAATCAGTGAAATGTTGATATAATCAGTGAAATGTTGATATAATCAGGGAATGTTGATATAATCAGGGAAATGTTGATATAATCAGGGAAATGTTGATATAATCAGGGAAATGCTGATATAATCAAGGAAATGTTGATATAATCAGGGAAATGTTGATATAATCAGGGGAATGTTGATATACTCAGCGAATGTTGATATAATCATTGAAATGTTGATATAATCAGGGAAATGTTGATGTAATCAGGGAAATGTTGATATAATCAGGGAAATGTTGATGTAATCAGGGAAATGTTGATATTATCAGGGAAATGTTGATATTATCAGGGAATGTTGATATTATCACGGAAATGTTGATATTATCAGGGAAATGTTGATATTATCAGGGAATGTTGATATAATCAGGAAAATGTTGATATAATCAGGGAAATGTTGATATAATCAGGAAAATGTTGATATAATCAGGGAATGTTGATATAATCAGGAAAATGTTGATATAATCAGTGAAATGTTGATATAATCAGGTAATGTTGATATAATCAGGAAAATGTTGATATAATCAGGGAAATGTTGATATAATCAGGGAAATGTTGATATAATCAGGGAAATGTTGATATAATCAGTGAAATGTTGATATAATCAGGGAAATGTTGATATAATCAGGGAAATGTTGATATTATCAGGGAATGTTGATATTATCAGGGAAATGTTGATATAATCAGGGAAATGTTGATATAACCAGGGAAATGTTGATATAATCAGGGAAATGTTGATATAATCAGGGAATGTTGATATAATCAGGGAATGTTGATATAATCAGGGAAATGTTGATATAATCAGTGAAATGTTGATATAATCAAGGACATGTTGATATAATCAGGGAAATGTTGATATAATCAGTGAAATGTTGATATAATCAGAGAAATGTTGATATAATCAAGGACATGTTGATATAATCAGGGAAATGTGGATATAATCAGGGAAATGTTGATATAATCAGGGAAATGTTGATATAATCAGTGAAATGTTGATATAATCAGGGAAATGTTGATATAACCAGGGAAATGTTGATATAATCAGGGAAATGTTGATATTATCAGAGAAATGTTGATATAATCAGTGAAATGTTGATATAATCAGGGAAATGTTGATATTATCAGGGAAATGTTGATATTATCAGAGAAATGTTGATATAATCAGGAATATGTTGATATAATCAGGGAATGTTGATATAATCAGGGAAATGTTGATATAATCAGGGATATGTTGATATCATCAAGGAGATGTTGATATAATCAGGAAAATGTCGATATTATCAGGGAAATGTTGATATAATCAGTGAAATGTTGATATAATCAGGGAAATGTTGATATAATCAGGGAACGTTGATATAATCAGGGAACAGTTGATATTATGAGTGAAATGTTGATATCATCAGGAAAATATTGATATAACCAGGGAAATGTTGATATAATCAGGGAAATGTTGATATAATCAGGAAAATGTTGATATAATCAGGGAAATGTTGATATAACCAGGGAAATGTTGATATAATCAGGGAAATGTTGATATAACCAGGGAAATGTTGATATAATCAGGGAAATGTTGATATTATCAGAGAAATGTTGATATAATCAGGAATATGTTGATATAATCAGGGAATGTTGATTTAATCAGGGAAATGTTGATATAATCAGGGATATGTTGATATCATCAGGGAGATGTTGATATAATCAGGGAACGTTGATATAATCAAGGAAATGTTGATATAATCAAGGAAATGTTGATATAACCAGGGAAATGTTGATATAATCAGTGAATATTGATATAATCAGGGAAATGTTGATATAATCAGGGAAATGTTGATATAATCAGTGAAATGTTGATATAATCAAGGACATGTTGATATTATCAGGGAAATGTTGATATAATCAGTGAAATGTTGATATAATCAGAGAAATGTTGATATAATCAAGGACATGTTGATATAATCAGGGAAATGTGGATATAATCAGGGAAATGTTGATATAATCAGGGAAATGTTGATATAATCAGTGAAATGTTGATATAATCAGTGAAATGTTGATATAATCAGGGAAATGTTGATATAATCAGTGAAATGTTGATATAATCAGGGAAATGTTGATATAATCAGGGAATGTTGATATAATTAGGGAAATGTTGATATAATCAAGGAAATGTTGATATAATCAGGGAAATGTTGATATAATCAGGGAAATGTTGATATAACCAGGGAAATGTTGATATAATCAGGGAAATGTTGATATTATCAGGGAAATGTTGATGTAATCAGGGAAATGTTGATATAATCAGAGAAATGTTAATATTATCAGGGAAATGTTGATATCATCAGGGAAATGTTGATATAATCAGGCAAGGTTGATATAATCAGGGAAATGTTGATGTAATCAGGGAAATGTTGATATAATCAGGGAAATGTTGATATAATCAGGGAAATGTTGATATAATCAGGGAAATGTTGATATAACCAGGGAAATGTTGATATAATCAGGGAAATGTTGATATTATAAGAGAAATGTTGATATAATCAGTGAAATGTTGATATAATCAGGGAAATGTTGATATTATCAGGGAAATGTTGATATAATCAAGGAAATGTTGATATAATCAGGGAAATGTTGATATAATCAGGGAAATGTTGATATAACCAGGCAAGGTTGATATAATAAGTGAAATGTTGATATAATCAGGAAAATGTTGATATAATCAGGGAAATGTTGATATAATCAGGGAAATGTTGATATAATCAGGGAATAATGATATAATCAGTGAAATGTTGATATAATCAGGGAAATGTTGATATAATCAAGGAAATGTTGATATTATCAGGGAAATGTTGATATAATCAGGGAAATGTTGATATAATCAGGCAAGGTTGATATAATCAGGGAAATGTTGATATAATCAGGGAAATGTTGATATTATCAGAGAAATGTTGATATAATCAGGAATATGTTGATATAATCAGGGAATGTTGATATAATCAGGGAAATGTTGATATAATCAGGGATATGTTGATATCATCAAGGAGATGTTGATATAATCAGGAAAATGTCGATATTATCAGGGAAATGTTGATATAATCAGTGAAATGTTGATATAATCAGGGAAATGTTGATATAATCAGGGAACGTTGATATAATCAGGGAAAAGTTGATATTATGAGTGAAATGTTGATATCATCAGGAAAATATTGATATAACCAGGGAAATGTTGATATAATCAGGGAAATGTTGATATAATCAGGAAAATGTTGATATAATCAGGGAAATGTTGATATAACCAGGGAAATGTTGATATAATCAGGGAAATGTTGATATAACCAGGGAAATGTTGATATAATCAGGGAAATGTTGATATTATCAGAGAAATGTTGATATAATCAGGAATATGTTGATATAATCAGGGAATGTTGATTTAATCAGGGAAATGTTGATATAATCAGGGATATGTTGATATCATCAAGGAGATGTTGATATAATCAGGGAACGTTGATATAATCAAGGAAATGTTGATATAATCAAGGAAATGTTGATATAACCAGGGAAATGTTGATATAATCAGGGAAATGTTGATATTATCAGAGAAATGTTGATATAATCAGGAATATGTTGATATAATCAGGGAATGTTGATTTAATCAGGGAAATGTTGATATAATCAGGGATATGTTGATATCATCAAGGAGATGTTGATATAATCAGGAAAATGTCGATATTATCAGGGAAATGTTGATATAATCAGTGAAATGTTGATATAATCAGGGAAATGTTGATATAATCAGGGAACGTTGATATAATCAGGGAAAAGTTGATATTATGAGTGAAATGTTGATATCATCAGGAAAATATTGATATAACCAGGGAAATGTTGATATAATCAGGGAAATGTTGATATAATCAGGAAAATGTTGATATAATCAGGGAAATGTTGATATAACCAGGGAAATGTTGATATAATCAGGGAAATGTTGATATAACCAGGGAAATGTTGATATAATCAGGGAAATGTTGATATTATCAGAGAAATGTTGATATAATCAGGAATATGTTGATATAATCAGGGAATGTTGATTTAATCAGGGAAATGTTGATATAATCAGGGATATGTTGATATCATCAAGGAGATGTTGATATAATCAGGGAACGTTGATATAATCAAGGAAATGTTGATATAATCAAGGAAATGTTGATATAACCAGGGAAATGTTGATATAATCAGTGAATATTGATATAATCAGGGAAATGTTGATATAATCAGGGAAATGTTGATATAATCAGGGAATGTTGATATAATCAGGGAAATGTTGATATAATCAGAGAAATGTTGATATTATCAGAGAAATGTTGATATAATCAGGGAAATATTGATATAATCAGGGACATGTTGATATAGTCAGAGAAATATTGATATAATCAGTGAAATGTTGATATAATCAGAGAAATATTGATATAATCAGGGAAATGTTGATATAATCAGTGAAATGTTGATATAGTCAGAGAAATATTGATATAATCAGTGAAATATTGATATAATCAGGGAAATGTTGATATAATCAGGGAAATGTTGATATAATCAGGGAAATGTTGATATAATCAGGAAATAATGATATAATCAGGGAATGTTGATATAATCAGGGAATGTTGATATAATCAGGGAAATGTTGATATAACCAGGCAAGGTTTATATATAATCAGTGAAATGTTGATATAATCAGGGACATGTTGATATAATCATGGAAATGTTGATATAATCAGGCAAATGTTGATATAATCATGGAAATGTTGATATAATCAGGGAAATGTTGATATAATCAGGAAATAATGATATAATCAGGGAATGTTGATATAATCAGGGAAATGTTGATATAACCAGGCAAGGTTTATATATAATCAGTGAAATGTTGATATAATCAGGAAAATGTTGATATAATCAGGAAATAATGATATAATCAGGGAATGTTGATATGATCAGGGAAATGTTGATATAATCAGGGATATGTTGATATAATCAGGAATATGTTGATATAATCAGGAAATAATGATATAATCAGGGAAGGTTGATATAATCAGGGAATGTTGATATAATCAGGCAAGGTTGATATAATCAGTGAAATGTTGATATAATCAGGAAAATGTTGATATAATAAGGAAAATGTTGATATAATCAGGGAAATGTTGATATAAGCAGTGAAATGTTGACATAACCAAGGAAATGTTGATATAATCAGGAAAATGTTGATATAATCAGGGAAATGTTGATATAATCAAGGAAATGTTGATATAATCAGGGAAATATTGATATAATCAGGAAAATGTTGATATAATCAGTGAAGGTTGATATAATCAGGGAAATGTTGATATAATCAGGGACATGTTGATATAATCAGGGAAATGTTGATATAATCGGGGAAATGTTGATATAATCGGGAAATGTTGATATAATCAGGGAATGTTGATATAATCAGGAAAATAATGATATAACAGGGAAATGTTGATATAATCAGGGAAATATTGATATAACCAGAGAAATGTTGATATAATCAGGAAATAATGATATAATCAGGGAAATGTTGATATAATCAGGGAAATGTTGATATAATCAGGAAAATGTTGATATAATCAGTGAAATGTTGATATAATCAGTGAAATGTTGATATAATCAGGGAAATTATGATATAATCAGGGATATAATGATATAATCAGGGAAATGTTAATATAATCAGGCAAGGTTGATATAATCAAGAAAATGTTGATATAATCAGTGAAATGTTGATATAATCAGGGAAATGTTGATATAATCAAGGACATGTTGATATAATCAGGGACATGTTGATATAATCAGGGAATGTTGATATAATAAGGAAAATGTTGATATAATCAGTAAAATGTTGATATAATCAGGGAAATGTTCATATAACCAGGGAAATGTTGATACAATCAAGGAAATGTTGATATAATCAGGGAAATATTGATATAATCAGGGAAATGTTGATATAATCAGGGAAATGTTGACATAATCAAGCAAATATTGATATAATTAGTGAAATAATGACATAATCAGGGAAATGTAAATATTATCAGGGAAATGTTGATATAGTCAGGGAATGTTGATATAATCAGTGAAATGTTGATATAATCAGGGAAATGTTTATATCATCAAGGAAATGTTGATATCATCAGTGAAATGTTGATATAATCAGGGGAATGTTGATATAATCAGGAAAATGTTGATGATAAACCAGGTAAAAGTTTAATATAATCAGGCAAATGTCGATGATCAACCAGGTAAAAGTTTATCATAACCAGGTAAATGTCGATATTTAACCAGATAAAAGTTAAATATAATTTGGTAAATGTCGATGATAAACCAGGTAAAAGTTTATCATAACCAGGTAAGTGTCGGTGATAAACCAGGTAAAAGTTAAATATAACCAGGTAAATGTCGATGATAAACCAGGTAAAAGTTCAATATAACCAGGTAAATGTCGATGATAAACCAGGTACAAGTTCAATATAACCAGGTAAATGTCGATGATAAACCAGGTAAAAGTTTAATATAACCAGGTAAATGTCGATGATAAACCAGGTTAAACTTTAATATAACCAGGTAAATGTCGATGATAAACCAGGTTAAACTTTAATATAACCAGGTAAATGTCGATGATAAACCAGGTTAAACTTTAATATAACCAGGTAAATGTCGATGATAAACCTGGTAAAAGTTTAATATAACCAGGTACATCTTAATCATAATTAATCGCGTCAATGTTTATTTAAAATTAGGGAGTCTACCTTAATGCATGTACTTGTCATTCTTACAATCAGAGAAATGTTCCACAGTGTATATAACCATATGATCACTATAACAACCAGACAATATATACACAGGATATTGGTGATGATAATGTATGTATTATATTGTCATCTTTCTAACAGTCCGTACCACATGTACATACACAGGAAATTCTGAAAATGGATCAGGAATCCTCATGCAAAATAAGTGCTAGAGAAATATCTCATTCCATGGTAATGATAAACATAGTAAAATGAGATAACTTACTGTATATAGTAAACATTGGATGGGTTTTTCACTAGTGATATTATTGGAGAAACAACTTGTTATGAAAAAAGTGTTTCAATAGATTTGGACTTACAGGTTTATTCCGATATTGAGGTGTAAGTCACCAAAATATGATAAAAAAATAACTCAAAAGAAAACAATTAAAAATACATTTTAATTTAGACTCATACATGATGTATTGACCCCTTAGTTAGCAGTATGACAGGTCACACGCGAGTCTACGTCCTTTTCTTTCCATATCTCAATGTGATATTTAAGTTATACAACATGAATGTCTCATATCTAATAGCTTATGTTGCTTTTGAGCATAACAGTAAAGACTTACCAATGCGTGCAATTACTGCAGGCGTTCTGACTATAAATATATCGATATATCAGCTGTACATATACCGACGGAACAGTTAATACAAAATATATCAATATATCAGCTGTACATATACCGACGGAACAGTTAATACAAAATATAGACAGCATTCTCGTTACAATCTAGACTGGTTCGTAAACAAAACAATAAATCTCATATCAGATGACGACAAACATTCTCTAAAGAAAAACTTGTAGCCAGCGGCTATCGTTGGCAGTTTTATGACTTGGGGAAACCTGCGATAATATCTTGGCATGAAAGCACGACGGAACAGCGTCCTTGATTTCAATCGAATAAAACATTGATTGAATTTAAGAAAATGCTATTGGATCTTCTTAAACGTTGGGACATGTTCAGAGTTCTTACTGTATATGCAACACTTTCAACAGATACCGCAAGATATCCTACGGCAGCGATTAGGAATTACGACATTTGATGTGATAGATAGATATCTTTATTTATTACATTTTTACCAGTGAAATATCAAAAATTATTCATTCTATAACAATTTTTCACTAGTGAAAAATATCACTTTTGCTGATTTGACCAATCAAATTAATGATTAGAAAATACAAAAATAATTGACCAATCAGAAAGCCCGACATATATGTCAGCACCTGGACAGGGGGGACTACTTTTTTTGTTTACAAATTATCGCTGTAGGCCTAGTTAGCATACGGGGTAGGTTTTTCGTTGATAAAAAATGTAATAAACAGAATATCTAACAGTGTCTTCAGTAATACCAAATATATTTCACTCGTGTGGCTAATATTTTGATATTTTTCACTCGTGCTGCGCACTCGTGAAAAATATAAAAAAATATTAGCCCCACTCGTGAAATATATTTGGTATTACTGAAGACACTGTTAGATATCCTCTATTTCCTCCAATTGCATGAAGGTTACAGAACATGTTAACAGGAAAACAATAAATTTAAAAATGAATAGTTGATCTGAAAGAAATTGAATCCGCCATCGCTTAAGTATTGCGATAGCCTAATAAATCTTTTTCGTTGAGCGTTTCTTTTACATTTACATTTATATGTTATAGTCTTTCAAATAAATATTATAACATATAAATGTAAATGAAACGCTCAACGAAAAAGATAACTACTTACTGTTACTGCTATATTAGAGACCGAATGTGGTGGTGTCTATGCCGGAAACCTGTCTAATAAGGATCTTTACTTTGTAAGTCGCATCATGTAGCTTTTGGAACACTGCCAGATTGCAAGCAAAGACTAATTTGAATTTTGAAACTTTTTGTTTCACTCCGCTTTTCGAATCATTATGTTGAACAACATTCTCCTATGGTACTACTTGATTATTAACTCATTGATAATAATCATCAAACAGGAACACCGAGACTTGGCACGAATTGTTTACCAACGGTCTATATAATATGTGTCAAGGGTATGGACTGCCTAGAGGAGAAACCTTAATTATCTTCTTTTTTTAACAATATTTAACATAATTAAATAACATTTAAACATTATACAGTTTTAGAACTTTCTAGCGATAGATATATATTCAAGTTCTCTAACAATTTGTATGATTATACAATAATATCCACCGGTCATTTTCAGATGTATCACACTTCTGCCGTTTCCTCATTCGCTATCCGCCATTTTGATGCCGTAAGGTCGCAGATGATACACAGCATATTCAAAAGCATACATAAACCAAGGTTTTAGATAGTGGAACGATATAGCATAATCACTGAGGCTGTCCTGGCCCTGGAATATTAAACAGGGGAATCAATGGATACTTATTGTATCAAGAAGTTCTATATAACGTGTGTCTATAATTGTGATACACAGAAGATATATTATAACGTGTGTCTATAATTGTTATATATATACGTTACAATATAACGTGTGTCTATAATTGTGATACATATACGTTACAATATAACGTTTGTCTATAATTGTGATACATAATCATTGTCGGTGGTCTTAGCGGTAGGAATGCTAACACGCACTGAGTATCCAAAGAGCGTTAACTCTGACATTTTTTTAGAACTTTATATCAGCTAGCACAGTGACCTTTGATGTATTATTGATAGATTCTTTCCTGGTAGTATATCAAACCTTCACATTTCTTATCTTTATTTGTTTAAGGGCATGTCTAATTCAAACCTAAATCTCAAACTAGAAAGGATGATCTAGTAGTATAATTCAACCGGGAACTTTTTGATGAAATTGTCTGGTTGTCAGTCCTGTGTGTGAACAGTCTTATGAGTAGGCCGTTGTCAGTTCAATGAAATATGTAGAGATTTCAAATTTTTAAACATATTAAAGAATGCTTTGACAATTGAAACATGCATAAGGATCTACATAGCTAAAAGTACCCAGTATTGTATCGACATATACAAATGTACCCAGTATTGTATCTACATAGATACATGTACCCAGTACTGTATCTACATAGATAAATGTACTCAGTATTGTATCTACATAGATAAACGTACCCAGTATTGTATCTATGGAGATAAATGTACCCAGTATTGTATCAATATAGATAAATGTACCCAGTATTGTATATACATAGATAAATGTACCCAGTATTGTATCTACATAGATAAATGTACCCAGTATTGTATATACATAGATAAATGTACCCAGTATTTTATCTATATAGATAAATGTACCCAGTACTGTATCTACATAGATAAATGTACCCAGTATTGTTTCTACATAGATAAATGTACCCAGTATTGAATCTATATAGATAAATGTACCCAGTACTGTATCTACATAGATAAATGTACCCAGTATTGTATCTATAGAGATAAATGTACCCAGTATTGTATCTACATAGATAAATGTACCCAGTATTTTATCTACATAGATAAATGTACCCAGTATTGTATCTACATATATAAATGTACCCAGTATTGTATATACATAGATAAATGTACCCAGTATTGTATCTATATAGATAAATGTACCCAGTATTGTATATACATAGATAAATGTACCCAGTATTGTATCTACATAGATAAATGTACCCAGTATTGTATCTACATAGATAAATGTACCCAGTATTGTATCTACATAGATAAATGTACCCAGTATTGTATCTATAGAGATAAATGTACCCAGTATTGTATATACATAGATAAATGTACTCAGTATTGTATATACATAGATAAATGTACCCAGTATTGTATATACATAGATAAATGTACCCAGTATTGTATCTACATAGATAAATGTACCCAGTATTGTATGTATAGAGATAAATGTACCCAGTATTGTATATACATAGATAAATGTACTCAGTATTGTATATACATAGATAAATGTACTCAGTATTGTATATACATATATAAATGTACCCAGTATTGTATCTACATAGATAAATGTACCCAGTATTGTATGTATAGAGATAAATGTACCCAGTATTGTATATATATAGATAAATGTACCCAGTACTGTATCTACATAGATAAATGTACCCAGTATTGTATCTACATAGATAAATGTACCCAGTATTGTATCTACATAGATAAATGTACCCAGTATTGTATCTACATAGATAAATGTACCCAGTATTGTATCTACATAGATAAATGTACCCAGTATTGTATATACATAGATACATATAGGCAGTATCAATAACTATAGCTGATACACGCTCTCAAGAGATTGTAATCATTCAAAGAGAATTATTGAATGGTGATTCGGTGAGTATGAATAGAAAGATGGAAACTAATCTAGACACGAGTATGACTGATTGGTCCGCAGCAACTATCATACTTCTTAGTTTGAAAACTTGGCATTACTCTAATTCGTGTATATGTGCGCCAGTATTAATATTGTTGTTTGTTACACGACATATCCAGTAATATCTGTAAGGTATAATATTGAAAACTGTTGAGACTCTCGAGTACGTAATACTTACATATCTGGCTCCATTTGCGTCATATCTGTAATACCATTCCGGGTATTGCCCCATCAGGTGGGACCAGGGCTGGAGACAATGGAATCGACTTCTCCCATGGCTGTCTGTACTATTGGTTGTTCTCACACCTAAGTACTCCATACATTTACCCTGTTTTAAACACAGTAAGTTCTTAAAGATCACAAAATATTGCTCTGTGTAGTGACCCTTTAGTTAATGAAGCGAAAAGAATAAAACAATTATGGCAATCTACAAAATAATGATTATAATATTAAAACGCTTAAAATCTTGAAGAAAAAGCTGACCTCGGAAATAAGTTAGAATGTAGTTAATTTCAAGAGAAAGTATTTGGCAAGTAAGTAGGTCGTGAAAACAGATTTTGCCTTTTTAACATACTGTAAAACATTTAAATATAATGCTAGTATATACACGTTTGCATTTAATATTCTAAATCGTTAGTTATATAGAAATGATCTTTTATAAAGATCTAATGGGTTTCCGGTTCTAACTTCATAAAACTGGAGGCAGCTCTGTCGTGTCGAAACGATACGAAAATACGCCCGACTTCAAATTGATCATTTTGAAAGCCATCTTGAAAGCAAATCATAAAGTTTTCGTCAATATTATTTTTTCAATCGCGGCTTATTTTCAAATGTTCGAATAATCTAGTGATGGTATCCTCCTTACCACGTTGACGTCCTCATCAAATCCTTCAATCGTACACTTTCCGGAAGGAATCCCTTTTACCACGAGTCTGCGCAGAGCCTCCTTACTCAGGACATATCCGGCTCCCCCACTGTAGTAACCTTGTTTAACCAACGTCTTGAAATGGTGTCCGAAGTAAACCGGGTCGTTTGGGGAATACGGCTCTAACAGATAACGTAGATTTTCCAGTATGACGTAGGTATCATCATCCGCCTTCAGGAACCAATCAGCTTCGTCCAGGTGATGTTGGTAGATGTACTGAAACGCTTTCATGGTTTTCTCAGTGAGGTGACCGCGCCCTTCACTAACGTTAACCCCGATGGTGGGGAACGACGTGTCCGTGACGGAACTAATGAACACAACTTTGTCACATCGTTTTGTCCACGTGTTTTTCACGTGGATGGTTTTCTCTTTCAGGTTCTTAGGACTTGTCATTATGTAACACAACACTTTAACACGCTGCTGTAGAAGTCTCGCAACAGAATCGTCGTCGCCTGTAATCAGACAAAATAAAGCAAAACAGAGTAAGACTGTGTTACCATTTAAACATGTCAGACAGAATAGAAATAGAGGAGGGCTGTGTTACCATTTAAACATTTCAGACAGAAGAGAGGAGGGCTGTGTTACCATTTAAACATTTCAGACAGAAGAGAGTAGGGCTGTGTTACCATTTAAACATTTCAGACAGAAGAGAGGAGGGCTGTGTTACCATTTCAACATTTCAGACAGAATAGAGTAGGGCTGTGTTACCATTTAAACATTTCAGACAGAATAGAGTAGGGCTGTGTTACCATTTAAACATGTCAGACAGAAGAGAGTAGGGCTGTGTTACCATTTAAACATTTCAGACAGAAGAGAGTAGGGCTGTGTTACCATTTAAACATTTCAGACAGAAGAGAGGAGGGCTGTGTTACCATTTAAACATTTCAGACAGAATAGAGGAGGGCTGTGTTACCATTTAAACATTTCAGACAGAAGAGAGGAGGGCTGTGTTACCATTTAAACATTTCAGACACAAGAGAGTAGGGCTGTGTTACCATTTAAACATTTCAGACAGAAGAGAGGAGGGCTGTGTTACCATTTAAACATTTCAGACAGAATAGAGTAGGGCTGTGTTACCATTTAAACATTTCAGACAGAATAGAGTAGGGCTGTGTTACCATTTAAACATTTCAGACAGAATAGAGTAGGGCTGTGTTACCATTTAAACATTTCAGACAGAATAGAGTAGGGCTGTGTTACCATTTAAACATTTCAGACAGAAGAGAGGAGGGCTGTGTTATCATTTAAACATTTCAGACAGAATAGAGTAGGGCTGTGTTACCATTTAAACATGTCAGACAGAAGAGAGTAGGGCTGTGTTACCATTTAAACATTTCAGACAGAATAGAGGAGGGCTGTGTTACCATTTAAACATTTCAGACAGAAGAGAGGAGGGCTGTGTTACCATTTAAACATTTCAGACAGAATAGAGTTGGGCTGTGTTACCATTTAAACATTTCAGACAGAAGAGAGGAAGGCTGTGTTACCATTTAAACATTTCAGACAGAAGAGAGGAGGGCTGTGTTACCATTTAAACATTTCAGACAGAAGAGAGGAGGGTTGTGTTACCATTTAAACATTTCAGACAGAATAGAAATAGAGTTGGGCTGTGTTACCATTTAAACATTTCAGACAGAATAGAGTAGGGCTGTGTTACCATTTAAACATTTCAGACAGAAGAGAGGAGGGCTGTGTTACCATTTAAACATTTCAGACAGAAAAAAATAGAGTAAGACTGTGTCATCATTCAAACATGTTACACATTATTCAATAATTTGATAATGTTTCCCGCCATTTTGTAACATAGCAATAGCTTGAACTGAGTGTACTTAAGGCAGGCCAAGATTTCTTGTCTTCTTACCAACAGAGGATTCAATTGACAGGATCAAACCTTCTTCTTTTATGTGGTAATCATATTCATCACTACTTAGGAAATATTATAGGTGTGATCTGAAATTATATAGCTTATACATATTCTTTGCTACTTGTTTTTATGCTATTGCGGATAAAATATTGACAGAGCAATGCGTAAATGTGTTGTGAACGGGAATGAAATTAAATATCTATCCAATGGTTTGAAGTTTCGTTTTCCAAATATTTAATCATTCATTGTCTCTATGCAGCTTAGAAATATTAAACTGCCTGTATGATTTGAAACAATCTATGCCGAACACCAGAAAAAATAACTGAAGTAATACATGTACATAGGTCGAAGAAAGAGATCATAAATTTTGAAATCTGCACTGAGAAATCTCTGCACGGGTTACCTAACATGTCAAAACTCGCCAAGATATATTTACATTTGGTGTTGGGATTTCCCATTAGATTAATGTTAATCTAAATGAGTTTCAAAAAGGTGTTTATAGTGCATTAGTTTCACAATAAATCAAGCATGCATCTCAAGCGATATGAATTCAGATATATTACATGAGGTCGGTAGAGGGAGGATGTTCATGTTTGCTTTCATCTTTTTAATTAAGGATTGAATCTTGATTTGGTCGATTTCATGGGGTCATGAATTGAGTTGCTCTTGAGACAAATTTAATGAACTGTGAACTGCGAAGCAGTTCATGTTGAATTTGTCTCAAGAGCAACTCAATTCATGACCCCATGAAATCGACCAAATCAAGATTCAATCCTTATATTTCAATTGGTTTTTTTTTTTTCGAATAGAAAAGGCGGTCTAGATATTAATGTCTCAAAGCTTGTGCAAGTCCAAATGCGGAAAAGCCCGAGGAGTTCCGGATTGTGCATGTCTAGTCGGTCGAGTAAAATAGTCCACAATTTCAGGATTAAAAACAGCAAATAGAAGTATCTAGCATATCTGGTCTTTCATGAAATACAAGAATACATTATAAATTTGATAATTTTAATAATTAATCCATGTTTATAACAACAATGTAGAAAAAGTGAAATCGTTCCGCGGAAGGATTTTAACCATGTATTCATACGCACTGATCAGTGTTAATCTGGTCAAATTCATGAAACAGATTAAGTTTGGTAGTTTCATCGAGTCCAACTTGAGTAGAAATTGAAATATTTAAAAATGAACGAATATTGATCTGCATTCTGAATCTGTATGTCTTTTTAAGTAACTTTCGGCTTTATAAGCGGTATTTCATGATTGTTAACATTTCTCATTGATTTTATTCGAATTAAAATCACTTCAATGCTGTTGATGCCAATTTATGCATTTTTGATGCATTTTTCTCGAGCCAATTATTGTGCCTGGTCAGATGTTTTATGATACTCTTTATAAGGCCTCTTGGAGATGAGGACAAAAAAGCTTAACCATAATTCTGTACAGACAGTTCAATGTAATCATTAACATTTTAACATAATAGATGCACACTTACTTTCACCGTCTTTCGGTTTATTTAAATTTTATAATCATATCCTACTTCTGATAACTTAACAAACAAATTGATATCCCTCTCAAACGGTCAGTTAAAATAGAATAGAACAATAAATTTGAAGGTCATTTTTTTTAAACAAAATTTTCTGGTATCGAACACTCAATTTTACTACCTTTGTGGAATGAAGCATCACTCTCCCCCGGCCAGAAGACAGGCCCTTCTATATGTTGTTCTGCTAGTAGGTCGTTCCCTGTCGATGTATTAGGAGGGCACACACAGCCAAGTTGTCTGGCGGATAGACTGGTTAGGGCAGATTTCGTAAGGTGACTGTACTTGAGATTTACCAATAGCAGCACAGCGCCATACACAATCGTGAGGGTCACAAAAAACCACACTGATATCAAAACACATCAAGTGATATTACATTTGTATATAAACAATGATAATCTGAAATCAAACTCATATTATATGAAGCTAATTATATTGATGGTAAAAAGGAGGATGGTTACAAGTGAAATCCAAATGCATTTGTCTACATCCAATACTATAACACACGTACATACAGCTATAGCCTTTTGATAAAGTCCATACATGCTTTTATAAACCAGAACAAATATTAACCGAAGACGAAGCCCGAAATGTATTTGATTTTATATCATCAGATTAATTACACCATCCATCAGCCTAAGTCAAAAGACTGTAATACATTTACTATAAAATGATGATAATATATTCAGTGATGAAATACACATGTTGACTTATATATCAGCCTACTTTATACATAGGTATACGTAGGTCAATACCTTGACATACATTTTAAACACTAATCAAAATATATTTTAATTGAATATAAAATTAAACTAGCGGGAAAAGGAAGCGCAAGTTTATTTTCGTAAGTTTTTATTTTACATAATTCTTTGATAATGTGTTCAAAGTGTAAGTTTCTTACGAAGGTCGATACCGGCCGGTCACTTTTTAAACACTTTTACGCTAAGTGTGACCGACCTATTCCGACCATGATACACATATTTAACTTTTGTAATTGCAAATGCATGGCGCTACTTATTTATGGAACATATTAAGTTTTTATTTAAAAGTGTAATGGCCGGTTTCGGCTAAGGTACATATTTGATTTACTTTTTGTTTAAAGTGTAGCGGCCGGTTACGGCTATGGTACATATTTGATTTACTTTTTGTTTAAAGTGTAGCGGCCGGTTACGGCTATGGTACATATTTGATTTACTTTTTGTTTAAAGTGTAGCGGCCGGTTACGGCTATGGTACATATTTGATTTACTTTTTGTTTAAAGTGTAGCGGCCGGTTACGGCTATGGTACATATTTGATTTACGTTTTGTTTAAAGTGTAGCGGCCGGTTACGGCTATGGTACATATTTGATTTACGTTTTGTTTAAAGTGTAGCGGCCGGTTACGGCTATGGTACATATTTGATTTACGTTTTGTTTAAAGTGTAGCGGCCGGTTACGGCTAAGGTACATATTTGATTTACGTTTTGTTTAAAGTGTAGCGGCCGGTTACGGCTAAGGTACATATTTGATTTACGTTTTGTTTAAAGTGTAGCGGCCGGTTACGGCTATGGTACATATTTGATTTACGTTTTGTTTAAAGTGTAGCGGCCGGTTACGGCTAAGGTACATATTTGATTTACGTTTTGTTTAAAGTGTAGCGGCCGGTTACGGCTAAGGTACATATTTGATTTACGTTTTGTTTAAAGTGTAGCGGCCGATTACGGCTATGGTACATATTTGATTTACGTTTTGTTTAAAGTGTAGCGGCCGGTTACGGCTAAGGTACATATTTGATTTACGTTTTGTTTAAAGTGTAGCGGCCGGTTACGGCTATGGTACATATTTGATTCACTTTTTGTTTAAAGTGTAGCGGCCGGTTACGGCTATGGTACATATTTGATTTACTTTTTGTTTAAAGTGTAGCGGCCGGTTACGGCTATGGTACATATTTGATTTACTTTTTGTTTAAAGTGTAGCGGCCGGTTACGGCTATGGTACATATTTGATTTACGTTTTGTTTAAAGTGTAATGGCCGGTTACGGCTATGGTACATATTTGATTTACTTTTTGTTTAAAGTGTAGCGGCCGGTTACGGCTATGGTACATATTTGATTTACTTTTTGTTTAAAGTGTAGCGGCCGGTTACGGCTATGGTACATATTTGATTTACGTTTTGTTTAAAAGTGTAGCGGCCGGTTACGGCTATGGTACATATTTGATTTACTTTTTGTTTAAAGTGTAGCGGCCGGTTACGGCTATGGTACATATTTGATTTACGTTTTGTTTAAAAGTGTAGCGGCCGGTTACGGCTATGGTACTCATTTTAACACGTTTGTTGATAAAATGTTCCACGTTACTCATTGGTGGTACACATTTAACTTATTTTATATTCAAAAGTGTCCCGTGGCCGTTATTGACCGCTAGATAGGATACACTTTCAATGGCAAATTAATTCAAATGTTTGACTCAAAAATTGTTGAAGCAGGATAAACACCAGACATCAGTCACTGCTTTACTCTCCTCAACATTGACCTTGTCAATGTGTTGCCCTTTGAGAGATATAATTCCACTTCTAAACACCGGACTGTGTGAGTTGAGTATTATTATTTGGGATTCTGACCCGCCTCCTAAGTCTTTTATCTAGCTCGTCCCACAGATGTTCGATTGAAGACATATCTAGACTGTATTGTGGCTGTTCAAGAACTGGAATGTTGTTTTGAGCCAGAAAGTCATTAGAAACCCTAGCAACATGGGCCTCGCATTGTCCTGCTGCAACGTAAGGTTACGTTGATGGATAAGAAGAAGAACGCGTGGTCTCAAAACCTGATCTTCATAACTTACTGCTGTAATATTACCATTGATAACCACGAGAGACGTTTTGATACATCTCTGTCCATACTATGACAGACTCTTCAATGAATTTCGTACTTTCCGTTTCGCAATCGTCAGAATATCGCTCACTACGACGTTGATAGACACGTTGTCATCCATCTCACCTATAAAACGTAAGGCGAGACCCGTCAGTGAACAACACGCGTCTCTAATGGCATAAACGAAACTCTCGCAACCGATTCCTAACCGTTCTTGGACACATTGGCTAAGCATGAGTGCCGAAAAGTTGACGTGCAGTCTCCGTCGCCGTCTGAAAATCGGTTACGATGATGCGAGAGACGTATCCCTCTATTTTGACGTCGCGACGTAATGCGCGGGTGTTATGACCCGGTCATCCAATGTCCCCTTGGCTCTGAGACGCCCACCTAAATGTGATATAATTGTCACATGCACACCATATGGCTTGGCTACACGACGTTGCGAATGCCCCTGCATAATCAGAGCGATGACCTTTCCCTTATCGACGTAACTCAATCGCGGCATTTTACTGTATACATACTTTTAATTGCTTCGAAACTGATCTGTAATGTTCCAATGTTCAATTTGTAATGATTTACCAGCACATATGGTACAAGAGTACCTCGGATGCACGCTGAAAGCATGCAGCGGCGCGGGGTCACCATTGACTGAATTTTGACTTTTTGAAATTTTCGCAGTGAACGGATGTACCTCATTGAGGAATTAAATTGAATTTATACCACCTGTTTAAAAATGATATTTGGAAAACCGAACTTGCGTTTCTTTTTTGCCGCTAGTAGTTATATATAGATATATGCATTCGACGAAGAGATTATTATCACATACATAATCATATTGTTCGTTGTGTAATACGTGTGTAACTGTTCCATGTTCTATGTCTATATGTGATCGTATGTAATTTACTTGCGTCTTGAAAAAGGGGCAGATTGCCTCGAACATTCGACAATTTACTTGTATGAACTGTCGTTATTACTACATGTTCAATTTGTTATATGCAATCGTGTTCAGTTTAAAAGATGTTACTTATATATTGGACATTGTTTGACTATGCCGATTGGAATTTATTTAGAAATTTTGTTTGGAAATACCTCTTTTATTAGGTTTTTGATAGGACTATCATGACGGGTGTTATGTGACCTTAATTCTGTCAATCAGAGTTATTGAAAAATATTCTATGATAACAAGGGTATATTTTATACACTTAAATACTTCCTCATTATTATGATATATGTGTTTTGTATTCAAAACCTCACTAGACATGAATGACATACAACAATCCAAACTTATTGATATTCCTGGTAACCTGAATAGAGTATGGGCACATATTTCCACTTATATATAATTATGTCTGTTATTTTCTCACTGATTTATATCTAATAATGTAACGCATGGTGTTTTGATTTCAGATTAGCTCATCAACATTTCTATTTATCAGCATCGCGATGTCATAGCGACACGAAATGACGTATTTTAAATCCGTTTTAGATTATAATTAATACTTTTAAATACTGTTGAAATAAGAGAGAATATCACCTAATTTAAAGAAACTCAGAGATTAAAAGAATATAAAATAGTAATATGAATTATCAATCATCGTGTTCTGTGTTAATATAAAACAGTAGTATGAATTATCAATCATCGTTTTCTGTGTTAATATAAAATAGTAATATGAATTATCAATCATCGTGTTCTGTGTTAATATAAAATAGTAATATGAATTATCAATCATCGTTTTCTGTGTAAACATAAAATAGTAATATGAATTATCAATCATCATTTTCTGTGGACAGTTGACAACTTACCGTTTCTACAGTACGTATACATCCTTTTGTTTCATAGACAACGCGTAATTCACCAACAATTACGGATTTTGTTACCTACTAAAAACAAAGTTAGCGATATCACCACGTCACTGGTATACTTAGTACATAAGAAGAAAACACACATTTATTGTCAGACACACAATA